>NC_080397.1:18005000-18338214 GCF_030265065.1 Corythoichthys intestinalis | reverse complement strand
GGCGAAAATAAAAACTTTCCTTCTGTCCAAAGACACTTTTTTCCCCCTTCTATTAAGTTTTGTTTTTTTCGGTCAAATTTTTTTGGCATGTTGTCTTGAAGAGTAAATGTTTCTAATCAATTTGAATTTGTTATCATTTACTGATTTTATTACATTTTATTTTTCAGTATCAAATGGTCAAAAATGTACCTTGAGTGTATTTTTACAGTTTGGATATGACTTTATTTATTTATTTATTTATTTATTTACTTCAGGCAAATTGATACGCGTTAAGTCTTTTCTGTTACAAGCAAAACAATGTTAATAAAGTTATATTTTATTATAAGTTGATCTATGTTGCTTTTTTCTTTAATAGAAAAAAAGACACAATGTTAGGCTGAGGCGTACTTATAATAGTACTGTTTACAGTGGCGACAGAGAGTTTGGGGGGGGCGCGAAACATTTACGTCTTCCTTGGGGGGGCGTAACAGAAAATAATTGAGAAGCACTGCTGTAGAGGATGCAAGGGTGACATTACCCCACCTTTTACCAGTGAAGAATTTCAATATCTACACCTTGAGGCGCCTTGCAGAGTGGTATTACTGTACCGTCATGGCGGGTATTACAACACTAGATTGGCAAACCTATTAAAATAATTAGATATTGGAAATGGGATTGGAGGGTGGACTGTAAAGTGCTTTCACTTTGATACAGTATTTTTTACCCGCTGTCAAAAGCCCCCAAATGTCCATCTGCAAACAAACTTTTCAGTACAATGTATTCGACAATGTCTCTTCTTTCTTTTTAAGCAATGGCTGCACTACACAGAACAACTAACATTCCAAAGCCCAAAGGTACGATTCTGACAGCATTACTAGAGTTTCTAAGAAAATGGCACAAGAAAACCCCCCACTAACAATACTACTGCATACCAGACTCTAGCAGTCATTATGTGCAGGAAAAACTTGAACTTTCATGCCAACACAAGGTTTCCACTAGGATTTTTTGAAGCTGCGGTGGTGGTGGGCTGCGTCGGAGTTTGACAACCCTATCATGTTGTGCTCCAGCAAATTCGTTTCATATCATGACAAATATGATTTTCTTAACAAAACTGATTTTTTTCCAAGCTTTGCCAAGTTTGTATCCTGCCTGGGAACACTTGACTTTCCTGGACTAAAAAAACAAATAAAATCAGAAATATGTAGTCCATTTATAGTCAATGTGAGGAATTCTGCATGATAGTCCCCCTGTTTCTCAAGTCTGTTTTCACTTACACAGGAGTACGAAAAAAATTAGATCTAGGAAATTACGACACTCAATTATCCCTACCTTACATTGTACTGTTCTGTACAATGTATAGTTGACCAGATGTCTTATTCTGTTTATTGCAGAGAAATCTCTCACAGTTCACTGTTGAGATGGGCACTGTCAACGCAAAGGCCGACAGTTGGCTCAAGCAAGGGTATACAGCTCTCCCAATTCATAAGTCTGTGATGCCATCTTTGACATCATGCTGACCTGGTCCATATTCTGAAACACATTCAATGGATTGCCCATTTGGACTTAAATCAAATATGTCAAATCTACATTAGTCAATCTAACTTTAGTTCAAACTAAAGTGTCTTTGTGTGAGTTACTTTTCTGATTGTTAGTTCAAATTCATACAATGATTTGTCTCAATGAGATGAAAAATACTTCTTTCATTGCAAATACACCATCTGTTTTGTATTTTTTTTGGATAAGGAATATGCCAGGTTATAAACAGAACCTTTTTCAACACCACAATTTAAGGTAAAATAATACATTTATGATTATTAAAAATATAATAAGTGCACGATTCTAAACACTCACCCTGATTTTTGTGGTACAGCCACGGCTTGAACTTTGCCATTTTTGTCCATGATGGGTCCCACCTATATTCCTTGTTTGCTTTTTTTGCTTACTTATCCTACCCTGGATTGTGCGCCTTTCAGATCTGCGTCTACAGCTTCAACATCTTGCCTCATTCAGTTTTGAAAATGTTACCTCAACATTAAAATACAACGTTTGCCATAACCATTTGGTTATTTCTACTCCTCTGAACGTGAGAGCTAATACCCTTCGGAACTTAAGAGCACCTGGGACGCGGCGATTCGGGTCAAAGATACACCATAAAGAAAACGTTAAGTCAATGTCAATATTCAGGTCGTTGTCACAGTCTTGAACCAGAAGTACATTCATTAACTTCAAATGCCTTTCTGTATATTTTTCTCCTGATTTCCATCTCTGCGCTGAGCCGACATACTTAGCCAGTCGCAAGCTTTCAATAGGAGGACTGATGCGCTTTTCAAAATGAAGCGTGTTAAGGAACAATTTGTATTTGACGTGCTATTTCAGACGACTTATGGCAAATAGTGCATACAAATGAGCTTCATGTATTCATTTAAACATCATATTATAAAATTATAAATTAGAATGGATTTTTAAATCTTAAAAAAAAAAAAAAAAATCTCATTTGCAAGGCATAGCGGCTTTTATTTTGGTGTGGCGGTGCGCCACGATCTTTGGTTTGTGGGGGAAACCCTGCAACATAAAAATAGTGTCCAACTGATACCAAATAACCAGCCACTAACATTTATGTTTCACAATCTTGTTCAGGAGTTTGTTATTAATATAAATCGCCTTTAAATATATAGTAGGCTACTTCTTGTTGGTGGCTGTACTGTTGTCTTGAAACCATGGCTCTCCCTAGATTCAGTAATTGTCATGGTAATGCGTACCCATTCTTCCATTGGCACACTAAAAGTAAAGCAAGGCAAGGTGAGTAGTCAAGACCATTAAAAGTTCTGAAATTCCTTATCCTTCAAGTGTCTGGATTGAAGCTTAAAAACAAAACTGGAAAGATTTCCCACTTTTAAACCCTAAACCCTCATTGGTTTGTAACACACTGGTAATGTTGTCAACACTGACATTTCTGTCCCACCCACAAACCTTGCTGTAGAAACAAACCTTATCATGGGTTAGTGATTGGAGTTGTACCTTGGGAAATGAACTTTAACTCTTGGCAGAAACATGACTCAAACTGCCTGTAGGTGTTGATATAAACTGAGATGTGCCAGTTGCTATGTATGAAAATGCAAGACAAATGTCCTTTGCATCGTGTTTGGCAAAAGAGTAATGCCAGGCTGTAAGCAAGGAGCAAGGCCTGACTAATCAAGGCAGTGTGCTGTGTTATTGTTTTGACATTTAGGACAGAACGCCACAAATAAGAAGTGTCAGATAAAACCAAAATCAGATGATATTGCAGATGAGTAGAGAGGTCTTGCAGTGAGGGCAAAGGCAAAGACAATTTATTTATGAGAGCAAGAGACACCAGTATAATTTACCTCAATCATCTTATTGTTTTACCACCGCTAGGATTCACAGTGCCACTGGATGCTAAATTCTGGTGACACGCACTCACACACAGTGGTAATACTCCACACTTCATTAAGGAAACAATGTATCTCAGTGGACTGATTGGACTGATGGCAGAGCTGCGACACTTTTACCCGGCTGGAGTTGAATGGAAACTGCTCTCAAATTGTTTTTTTCATCAAGCATCAATCTGACACAAATGCTGAATCGCTGAAACAAACATTAAAACCATTATCATGTTTATCAAAAATGTAAACACACGTGAACTTTAACATTGGAATACGCAAAGCAGGGTGTGCAAACTTTTGCAATGTCTGCGTTTGACTTGGCCATCCATGAATGTAATACAGTAGAGCTGTGAATTAAGAACGACCCAGCATACGAATATCACAACATGGAATTACACCCATGTTTTTTTTTTGCCTTCACTTGTGAGGCAAAAAAAATGCTCGAGCACTAGAGAGTGGCATAAAACTGAACTATATCTGTTTTTTTGGGGTTTTTTTTCTGTCAAACTAAACAGGAAAAAAAGAAAAATTACATATTTTGTATTTAAAAGTCATGTTTCCCAATATTACAAAGAATAAAAAGCTATTTTAGTTGGTCTTTTTTGATCACCTTAGCAAAAATATGTGGCTGACTAGCTCAAATTTAAATACTGAAATTTGAAAGGTTAATTCTGAAGGGCTATGGGTCAGTAGGTGTGCCAGTGGAAAAGTGTTGATGGCCTGATGTGGGGTGTCACAAGTGTTACTACAATCGGGAATCAAAATTAACCAGAAGGGACAAAATAAAAGATTTGTTTTTAAACCCACTGCCCGTCGATCACTTGACACTTGACCAACTGACATCTTGTTGTTTTTAAACCCACTGCCCGTCGATCACTTGACACTTGACCAACTGACATCTTGAGAAAAAAATGACACAGATGCGCATTGGCCATCAGTGAACACAAGCTTTACTATTTAAGCCATAATCACACATAGCATTAACTATTAAGTATTGTAGTAAACTACAACAAATGCATACGTTCATTTACTGGATTTGTAAGGCTTGCCTGCGGCTCGGCGGCTCAATGTCAGAGAACCAGGACACTATGCACCTTTTACGAAGTTTATCTTCACAAAATGGACCAGAACACATTCCAAATCCTGGTGCGGAAGAGTTTAGGGATTTCTCCCAAAATAGGTTGAATCCGTTTTTAAACTTGTCTAGTTCGTCTGACTTTAGCAGATTTGCTTTACGTGTCAGCTAGCTCTTGAGTGGTTATTTTTGATGATAATACCATCTTGTCAAAATACTAGTTTTAACAAGCGGTGGGACCTCGATAACCTGTCGATAACCGCTTTGTTCTGTAAAAGGATGAGGGCATTGATAACATGAGAGCATATACTAGTACAGTATAACTAAATAAGTTGGGTTGTGGTATGCACAGTCAAAGTGACAGCCTCTCAGAATCTGAAACTCAGATATAGTGACACCTTGAAATTCAGATATAGTGACACCTCCATTACCAGAGCAGAGCACCTTGTGACACATGTTCATGCGCAGGGGTTTAATTGCTGTCTGAGCCACGCGCGCTTCATAATAACAGCACAATGCTTGTAGTTTGCATCGCTTCCATCGTGTCTCCGCATTTGTATGTGAATGTTGATTTAATCAGTGACTACAACAGCTGTCAGTGAAACACAGACCTCTGCCAATGTAGGGGAGCAGCAGCATAGGGGGCCATTTTTGTGTTTGGCTGATCAGACCGACATTGTAGAAAAAGCAATCTCTGCATTGGTCAGATGACAAGAAGGAAGCAGTACATGTAAACAAATGCTAACAGTCAATTAAAGTCCTTTTGCAACATAGCATCAACACAACAGAAGCACCAATCCTATTGTAAAACAAATCATATCAAGTGGCACATTTCTGAGGATGGTACAACTCCAATGAGAATGGCACCTGAGTGAAAAAATAATGATCATGTCAAGGTCATGTGATGCCCTCACAATTACACAAACTTTATGCATAGATGTCTATGTTTAAAAACTACTAAATATTGAAAGTAGGGATGTCCTGATCCGATCACGTGATCGGAAATCGGGCCGATAGCGCCATTTTTCATAGGATTGGAATCGGGTGAAAAGGATCGGGTTTTTAATTTAAAAAAAAAATATATATCTGTTTTTCTGCTTCATGCTCGTACAGCGCAACAGCCTCTCACCCATCCTCCTGCTACACAGTGCGGCTAAACTGCGTTTGGTATTTAAAGTTAATAATAATTGACAGGTTTGTAGAGCTTTGATCTTGACAGAAAAGCTTGATAGCTCTAGGATCACAGGCACAAATGTGTTAATCAAAGTTAAACTTTCATAAGTGTGCTGTGGCAACTTATTGTGTAAGTAAGAGGCTGTTCTCAGCAGCTTCAGTGGATTTGTGTGGACTCACTCACTGAAGCATTTTATAAAGACAAGCATTTTTCTACGTTATTCTTGTTTAAAAATAATTCACATTATGAAGGTAGCACAGTGGGACAGTAATGTGTTTGGATTTGGCAGATTCTCATAACCCGGTGACTCAGGCTCCGGTGCATAAATATGCAATCGGGAAAGCTTCAAATTGATACTTTATTCATATACTTTAAATTAAAATATACAAATGATTGGGATTATGGATGGTTCTTTAAAAAAAAAAAAAGAAAAAAAAAAAAAAAAAAAACCTTGCCACCTTAAATGGGGCACTACATATTTCCTTTACTAAAAACAGTACCGCTCACCTTAACATTTTCAAGCTTGTTGGAGGTAACAAAAGCACAGCATCAACAAATCAATGTTATAAGGTGTGCGCCCTAACCCCCGCCAACACTCACAACTCCACTTTACATTCCCTGTGCCGTAGTTGCTGTTTTCAACTTCCCTCCCAACTGACCCTGAAGTATTTTTAATACTGTTGCACAACCGCATCTGATGCTGCATTGCAACAGTGCGACTGGCACTTTATGTAACAGGAAGAGTGGGCCATATCAGTGAGGGGGGAGTGAGGGAAACAGGTGGCTTTGGCAGTGTTAAGCTGATGCTAGGGCTTCTTCACTCGCCATGTGGCTTTGATGGGAATATTGTTGACAGGTGACTGATGAATGGATGATGAATGTTTAATGTGTGGCTCCAGGTAGAGGACCAAAGTGCATGACTGCTGATATTGCTATTTTCATCATTATTTTATAGCTTTTTGCTGTATTTAGGCAATAATCTTTGAAACCACTGCAAACTACATTTACAACAATACCCAGGTTAATGTATTATCAGAACTGACGATTACAAGTTTGGGAATGACTAAATTTGAGATACAACTCTTGTATTGGATCTCACTGAGTTGAAGTGATGGCGAACACATCGTATAAATCACCTTAATTTAAAAGACTATTGCACAAAGTATTGCAATATGCAAGTCACACATTTCTTAGCCCTCTGATAATGGAGAAAATAATGTTTAAACACACACACCTCTTACAAGCGTAGCCATCGTGAGTCACACCACGCACGTACAGGACATACTAAATGCTGCACTCGAAACAGGTAAAAAGAAACTATTAAAAATAGGCGCACACTCTTTACAGTTAATGTACCAGTTCAATTTGTCACTGTCTTTCTCTGGCTGATACAAAGACGCATGAATTCCAGTTCACCTCTTGGGATCTTGTAGCGCTTTTTTTTTTTTTTTTTGCTTCTTTAAAAAAAAAAAAAAAATCACTGCTTCTTTTGAATTCAAGCCAAAGCATGGAGGATCCTTTAGGTTTTTATCAGGCCAAATGGTCCTATTTACCCAGGAGAAGAAATTACTTGCATACGTATGAGCGGCGCGGCTGCTGCTGTTTGAGCATTAACATGTCGTTCGATAAAATCAAGGCAGATTGGGCATACACAGTTTTGCTTGTGACACGCACACTACCACAAATGGGCGCACAGCGACTTCTTCTGTCTGGCGATCAGGGATTAGTCAGGGCTGTGTGACTCAGCTTTGACTTTGTGTACTTGTGACAGAGACGGTGATGGGTGACACAAGATGAGAGGAATTTCAAAGTGAGGGAATAAAAAAGCAGGTTTTAATCGTCTCAAAAACGATTTTGATTTTATTGTCAAGCTGAAATACATTGTGGAATATTTGTTGGAAAAAACTCAAAAACTTCTATAGAGTGAGGAGCAGCCCTCATCCCTTATGATTTTGAAAGTTCACCCACTTAGAAAATAGGTAAAGGTCTGAAATTTCAATCATGGATGCATTTCCACTCATAGAGACATAATCTGAAAAAAAATCCAGAAATCACATTGTATTATTTTTTGGGGGTATAATTTGTATGTAATTTACTGGGGTTCATGAGTATTTGTACCCCTGAGAAAATCAGTTTGAATAATTAGTGCAGAAACTTTTGTTTGCAATTACAGAGGTCGGACGCTTTCTGTAGTTCTTCACCAGGTTTTCACATATGGAAAAAGGGATTTTAGCCCATTCCTCCACAGTAATCTTCTCTAGATCTGTCAGGTTTCGGAGCTGTCGTTGAGAAGCACGAAGTTTCAGCTCCATCCAAAGATTTTCTATCGGATTGAGGTCTGGGGATTGGCTTGGCCACTCCAGTACCTTGATATGCTTTTTACACAGCCACTCCTTGGACAGCTTGGCTGTGTGCTTCGGATCATTGTCATGTTGGAAGATCCAGCTACAACTCATCTTCAAGTGTCTGACTGAGGGAAGGAGGTTGTGGCTCAAAATCTGACAGTACAGTACAGAACAGTCGTCCTGTCCACTTTGTCGAAAAGTAGCCCATAAGCATGAGGTTTGCACCCCCATACTTCACAGTGGGGATGGTGTTCTTGGGATTGTACTCATCCTTCTTTTTCCTCCACACACGACGAGTAAAGTTTGCACAAAAAAGTTCTACTTTGGTCTCATCTGACCACATGACCTTCTCCCATGACTCCTCTGCATCATTCAGATGGTCCCTGGCAAACCTCAGACGGGCCTTCCCATGTACTGGCTTCAACAGGGGACCCTTCTGAGCAATGCATGATCTTAAACCATTGCGTCCTATTTTTCTACTGACAGTAGCCTTTAAAACTGGGCATCAAGCTCTCTTCAGGTCGTTGACCAGCTCCTGCCGTGTAGTTCTTGGCTGAGCCCTCACTTTTCTCATCATCAGTGATGCCCACGAGGAGAGAGTTTACATGGCGACCCAGTCCGAGTTAGGTTATCAGTCATGTTAAGCCTTTTCCATTTTCTAACAATTGCTGCACCTCTTGATTTATTATCACCAAGCTGCTTTCCCAATTGTCCCATAGCCTTTTCCAGCTTTGTGGAGCTCAACATTTTTTTCTCTACTGTCTTTTGAAAGCTTTCTTGTCTTGCCCATGGTAGCAGTTGAATTATCACTGACTGTGGGGTGCAGAAGTGACAATAATGAGCTCAAACGGGTGGTGGGTGGGTGGTTACTCATGGGGTAAAGGTGGACTTTTTTTTAAGGTAGGCTGACTCCTACCTACAACTCTTTGAGTGTCATAATTATTGCTGATTCTCAGGGGTACAAATACTTATGAACCCCAGTAAATTACAAATAAATTATTTTTTAAAAATCATACAATGTGATTTCTGGATTTTTTTTAAAGATTATGTCTCTGAGTGGACATGCATCTATGATTGAAATTTCAGACCTCTACCTAATTTCTTAGTGGGTGGACTTCCAAAATCACAAGGGGTGCAAATACTTCTACTCCTCCTGTATATTACATAGGGGTGTAACGGTATGGTGCCTTTATTTTAAAAAATGTTTAAAAATTTAAATTTAAAAAATTTAAAAAAACAGAATTAATAACACTTCGGGAAGAAATTTCAGATAAATTACTCAGAGTTCATAAAAATTAAAACCTAACAATTGTAACAGTGCTAAGATCTTAAAAGTATGACTAAAAAAGCAAAACTATAAGCTTTGAATCCTTAGCAGCAACAACCTGAATCTGACAAATTTATTTATCCAAGTTGAAAGCTTTTTGCTGGATTGATATACAGATTTTGTCCAGAAAGATGTCTGGCTGCATTGAAAATAGCTATCTGATTTTGTTACATTCATTGTCTGATTGTGCTGTTCTAAGTGATTTAACTTCTCCGTGCAGAAATTGTTGACCTAACTATGGATTTTTCCACTTCCTTTGTCCATTGGTAAATTTAACGAGGAAGCCAAAAAGATTAAATACACACAATTCTTCGGCAATTTTTTGGAAGAAAAAATGCAGTGACCTGAGTGATAGAGTAGCAGACATGCTGTTTTAAATGTTTTTCACATTTTGCAAATACAGAGGCCTTGAAGACATTGACAATGACTGGCTTTCAACTGGTGCAGACACTCAGGTGTCTAGCGGAGGTTAGCACTCCATCGCTTTTCATTAAACAATGACACACATGAATGGGGCTTGAATGGGCACAGCTGTAGAGCGTCATCAAAGGCTTTGTTTTGATATGCTGATATCCTGTTTGATTCAGTCCGATGACAGAAGGATTCTGCCGGTGGCCACAGTAACAAGCACGTACCCACCCCCATTCATTCTATTTTCAATTTCTTTTGAATATGTAGAAGTAGTCTGTTTGAAGTCTTATTTTTGTTGTGTTATGAAAAGTTATATTGGTTTTATGTTTGCCTTACAAATAAGTTACTTTTCCATGGATTTGATTTGGAAGTGCGTATGGACTCTACATATATGTGCAGTGAATACACTCTATAACTTGCACTAACAACTCAGATAATAATGCTGGTAAAATAACTGCTTCGCGAAAAAAAACAACAACAACAACAAAAAAACATTTAACTTCATAAAAAATAGACTAAAATTTAAATATCCTTAATAAACAATTTCATGTGCCAAAATAAGTGAAACGCGTTAAAATCCTACTGCCGTATTTTTCAGACTCTAAGGCACATCCTGTTTTCTTTCCCAATAAATGGATAGTGCGCTTTTTGTATGAATTTGTTTGTGCTTGACCTCGAACCTATTTTGTCACTGCGTAACTGTATTATAATCCTCCAGTAAAGTGCTCAAGACACACATTCATCAGTCATCAAACCCATAAAAAAAACAATAAAACAAATAATACTCAAATTAATAAATAAAACATTAGAACATTTTAATTTCAAAATCTAAACAAATGACAAACACAGTACATTGACTCCTTTAATTCGGGTGTGCCTCATGTATGAAAATATCCTTGTTCATTGATGGTGAGCCTTATAATCTGGTGCATTTTATAGTCTGAAAAATATGGTACCATATCGTAAAAATTTGGCTGAAGTGAATCATTCATAGTCCACCTATGTCCACGAGCCTCTCGATAGTTAATATGCATGTGCCAGTATTAGAATCTGATGGTATGATAACCTTAGGCCAAAATATCACGGTTTCACGGTATCATGGTATTCCAATTACAGCTCTAAAATGTGTTACTTTGAGATATCTGTTTTTTTTTCCCATTGAACAGGATTTTTTATTTTTCAAAACATAGTAGCAAATTGGAACTTATGTATAATGTTAAGTTAAAATACATTAAAAAAAATAACTGAAACATTCTAAAATAAATAAAATACAATAAATGCAGTCATTTAGGTAAGCCTAAACCCACAGCCACGGCTCAACATTATTACCATCAGAACAAAAATAATTGAATTATTTTCCATAAAAAGCAGGTGTGTGTGACACATGTTTTACCACCACTAGATACACTAAACACGCTGGAGTTAACTCTCGTAGCTGGTGGGAAACGTTCATGACAGTGTTTGATTTTAAAATCATATTGGAGGTATTGCCTCTCGGCAGCCACCCTCCGCAAACATGTTTTACACGTCAGTTGGCCCTCCTCCTCTAAGCTGCAGCCTTCTGTAACTTTTCTGTAGTTGAAGTATTCCCATACCAGCGTTTTTGTTTTCTTCGATGGGGGAAAAAGTTCACACAAAAGGACATAAAAAATAGCTAATACCGTAGGGATGGTATGACAGAAGATTTTTGTGGTTTTGAAACCGTGGAGTTTTCATACCACGGTATACCTTTAAACCGTTAATCGCCACATATCTAGTAGTGAGCAGATCAGCAAACCAGTAGTCCACATTACAATGTTTTTGAGGCTGCCATGTTTAGTTTTTTATGGACTCCTCCTTTGTTTTGGTTGGATTTAGTTTCGTTTCATGTGTTTTTTACTTGTCCCATGCCTTGTTTGGTTGTCATCTTTACCTGTTCTCATCAGCTTTGTCAAACAATGTGTGTACCAATAATGGTGTCCATGCAGTGTTGCTCTACTGTATGTCACTTCACACTTATTGTTTTCGCTGTAATTTTTTGTCAATTGTCGTGTTCCTTCTTTTGTTCCTCTGTGAACTTTGAATTCAGTGTTTTCTGATGTTGTTGTAGTAAGTTTTGATAGCTGATTCCAGAGGGATCATCAAGTAACCACCCTTCTGATGAATGTGGCTGCTAATGAAAAACCTGCCACAGATTAGCAAGCAGAATAAGGCTGCAACAACTAATCAATTAAATAGATCAATAAATTAGTTGCCAACTAATTTGATCATTGATTTTTGCCGGCAGCTATGAGCAGTCCCGTTTGGTTGAGTGAGGCTATGTGCACGTCAGTGGTTTGCGAAAGAGAGAGAGAGTTAACTGATAAACTCAGGTTGGGTTGCTGAATCATTAATATTACGTAGTGTCAAGAGTTAGATTGTCTTTTGTGTTGTTAAATCCAATGTGCCTCCATCAGAGGTGAGTAAATGATGCTAATTGTATTGTTTGTATTCTTTGTTGATGAACTACTACTTAGCACAGAGCGCTTAGCTCGGTAGCGATTATGCTATTATGCAGTGTCTTAAGTACCCCTTTGTATTGACTTTTGGAGAAGCATACAGTATTTGCACTTGAGTTAAAGTTAGATAGTAAAGTTATCTTATTTTTATCACTTTTTATAAAGAAACCACACACATAAACCCATCCATACAACAGCTTGGAGTCTCCTTTCAACACAAAGTTCCATTCAAACTGTAAATTGTCATTCAAAAGAGTGTGCTTTGAAATTGGATTTGGATTGTAATTATGAACAACTGTTTGATAAAGAAAACGGATTCATTACATTCTGCCTCCTCCTTATTCGATTTTGTTGTTTAATTTGTTTAAAAACAATAAATGAGTCACTGAAACATATTATGTCAGCACTTTGCCCATAAAAAAGTCAATCAGCAGCACTTTTTTAAATTTAAATGAACATGACTTTTGTCGAATTTGTGTACTAAGAAATTCTATTACAAGTTTTATGTACTTAAAACAGTATAGTTGTAGACTACATAAACCGAATATAAAAATAATCGTTAGTTGCAGCCCTAATGCAGAAACAAAAGTGTGAAAAGGAGATAGGTGCTGGAAAGTTTATAATGGAGTGTATGTCTTGATGAGACGGTCAAATTGTCATTTGTGCTTGCTTTAGCTTTACATTGTTATCACCGTTCAACGATAAAGACTTCATTTGCCACACATTTTCATCATTTCAGAGGGATGACTTAACATTATGTGAGTGAAAATGAGGGCTCCACGTGCTTTATTATCACATTAAGTTGAGAGGGCTTTATTATCTGGAAAGTGAGATGACTTAATGATAGATTTCTGCAGTAAATCCATTGGTCACGGTTGCCTATAGGGGACTGCCTGATCTTGTTAAGGAATGATGGAACGTAAAGACATTTTTAGTGCTGTGACTCGCAGCTGGTGTATGAACTAACCCAGTAAAGGACGTAATCTAACAAGTGTGTAATTTATTATTAAACAAGTGGAGGTTGTCACTTTATTGGATACTGTAAGCCATTTATTGGAGCTAAGACTTAAGTACTGGGCTGGTTATAAGGAACAAAGTACAATCAATGCCAGAGAGGCTTATTTGGGAGAGATGTCCTTATAATGATTCATTTTATTTACAGGCACTGTGCTAGGAACTTAAGGCCACTGTACAGACTGCAAATAATGAATACAACAACTTCAATAAAAATTTGATATTGATTTTATTTGTGTGTGTGTGTGTTTTGAACCGCGTTTAACATGTAAATTGCCTAATTTGTAGATAAATACAACTATGGGCAGCACCATCTTGGAAAATATCTGCTCCAAACGTCCTGTTTAGAAAGAATAACATGAATTGCGGTTGAAGTAAGCAGTGTGTTTACAAAGTTAAAACTGCAAAATCTAGCTAGAGGAACCTACGGAATCTCCAAAAATTGATTCAGCACGACGTAGATGAGACGTAGATGACATTGTATGATCGTTTTTATTACTTTGTTGATCATTCATGGACAAAATTATAACAATCTGTCAGCCTGTGTTGACGTGAGGTATTGATACGCCGACCATTTGAGTGACCAAAATGAGGTGAAATTACAATATATACTAGTATGACATTTGCCGAATGTAGAAGGGCTGACACGGATTTTGTTGTTACAAGGAAATGCTACAAGTTATGTACTGTACACACACACATATATATATATATATATATATATATATATATATATATATAAAAAAGTATGTCATTTTTTTTTATTGCAGATTGCAATAAAACATGTGGACAACATGATTCCATGTCTTATTTTATTTAACACGATTGGTGCATGTGCAGAACAGGTCACTGAATAACAATTTATAAAATTATTATGAAAAAATTGCATACAAGAATGTGATACCAGACAGCATCGCTTCGGAGCGGCTTGAGAGCCTCGCCAAACTCTGACCCGACATTACGCTGACCCTCGGCAGCCTACAGACGGGCTTTCTCCCACTGTCCTCGGTAATTCCAGCTCCCATAGCGTATCTTAAAGTTGCTGCAGGTAGAAAGCTCGTAGTTGGATCTCTGGATCGAGCTGACGGTCCGCCGTGAGGCAAGCCACCGTCTGTCCCAGGCTCTCGGCCGCCCCCGGGTAGTTGTAGTAAATACTATTAAAGATCATCATAATTAAAATCATCATCATAATAACAATACCAAAGGCAACAAGTCGTTTCATGCGCAAAATTTTAAGCTGTAGTATTTTTTGAGCACCGAACACATGAAAATGCAGGGATAGGAAGAACATACCTTTCATAACACAGCGGCAACATGGATACAAAAACGCCTGGTCTTTGTTGTGGCACGAGCTTGGTTCCGCATCTGCCTTCATGAACATGTTGTCCTCCCCTGTCTTGATGATGGCAGATGGATGCGGTGTTTCCAAATTGTCTTTTTAAAGGGATTTTGAGGAGTAATGTATACTCTAGCTCCACTGTTGTTTTGGATGAAGAAATTCTAAAAAAGAAGTTGCTAGCAGACATGCGAAAGTAAAACGGAAGTACCTTGGAAACTTGTCTATAATAAGGGTAAAACCAGATTGATAAAAGAGCCAAACACATATGAAGCATTTAATAGACCAACCTATCTGTTAATACCTGTAATTAGGTAGACAATTGAACATATTGCAAAGAAAAAAAGAAGACCTTACCTTTTGGGTTAGGCCATGTCCGAAAAGAAAAGTGATACCAATGTAGCGAATTGCATGCGGGCGTAACAACACTTTTCGTGAGACAAAAATGCGAGGAGACTGTGTTCTTTTGGCAGAGACATTGCGCCAGCTAGAACAACAACACTGTCGCGCCTGTGCACGTCATCACCCTGCAACCAGAGCCATGTAGAAAGAGAGTTGCGACACTCCCATAGCGATCCATTATACAACTTTACTTCCGGGTACTTTCGGGTAATGGAACCTCGAATAGTTCCAACCATTGCTTTGATGTGGGCGGACTCCAATGAGATAATCAAACAAGTACTTAGATACGTGATTTTATCAATATTTACTATGAATTTCATAACTACCGCTGTCAATTCCATCGAAAACCAGGACTGCGATGCTTGTGCTAGGAACTTTTCAGGCCTACGTGAATAATGTGATAACCCACGGCGAGGTCGGAGAGTGTCGCAACTCTCTTTCTACATGGCTCTGCCTGCAACACACTAATGAAATGAAATGTCATCAACAATAGGCCAATAGGAGAGCAGAATTGTGTTACTAAAGCATGATGGGAAAGGTTCTGACCAAAAGGTCAGGAAAACTGGAAATAATCTGACCAACAGGGCAGCAGCATTTTATGGCGAGACTTTTAAATGCAGAGAGCAGGAAGTACAAAAGTATCTTTTACAGTAATTAGTATATTTCGTGTCTGTCTTTGTAATTCATATCGAAAAACGCGCAAAAAAACCTTTTGTAATCTGAATATTTCTTGTGCTGAAGCGTTCGTATATCAAGGTACCACTGTATATGTGTAAT
The DNA here is from genome assembly GCF_030265065.1 of Corythoichthys intestinalis. Lineage (NCBI taxonomy): Eukaryota > Metazoa > Chordata > Actinopteri > Syngnathiformes > Syngnathidae > Corythoichthys > Corythoichthys intestinalis. Next base: position 18,322,493 of record NC_080397.1, on the reverse strand, counting down.
CCTGCAAAAAATTGGGATTGTGGGATTTTCCAGCTTTTCCTGAGTGATCTGTATACAGTATTTTGAACATTGGAAATGCTTTAGCACTCAAAACTGTTTTCCTATTGGCGAGAAAAACAACATAGTTGTCACGTATACTGTCCTCTGTTGTGCTGCTATTGATGCCGTTCCTTTATTTATTTATTTTTTTTCCCTCCCAATGAGTCCATTTGTAACTTGTATGTACGCTTGTGCACATACTCTGTAGGTTGTGTAAACATACCAGGTGCCTTTTGTTTGTTATACGTGTATGTATGTGCAATTTGAATATCTCTCTGTGCTGTTGTTAGGCCGTTGCTTGCTTTTTCTGCATTATACGTGTATGTATGTGCAATTTGAATATCTCTCTGTGCTGTTGTTAGGCGGGTGCTTGCTTTTTTCGCAACCGGTCCTGATTACCACTCGTCCGCTGTCTCCTCAGCTACTGATGTACTCTTCTGTTTTGATTGAATCGATTTGGCGCAGCTGTTCTTGCTCTGGTGAGTGACGAAAATGAACAGCTCTCAGTAACTGCGTGTGACTGTTGGACTGCCATGAATTGCTTGGGAAAGACAACCGAGTCAGCACACACAGTGAAACTCTTTTACGGCAAGGCGATTTTGCTGTATGATTGCACCAAATTTCAGGTTCATCACTGTGATGTGCCTGTGGGATGCAGGGCCTGGCTTTGCGTTGTTTGAGATACAATAGGTGAATCCATATGAGACCATGGGCTCATTGTGTTTTACTTCTACCTATTGTAGAGATATATTTCCTTTTATTCACATAAATGTGGGCAATAGTAATTGGTTTGACATGCAACCCCATCCGTGAATTTGATTTTCACGAATTTTAATACATTTTTGTGTTCTGTCAAATTCTTTGGTGTTTCCGCATTACAATTGAAGTATTGTTTGTGAGACTTAAATTTCCGAGGGCACAAAAACGTACCTCGTGTGTTAGGAGGAGAGAGAAAGGAGAGAGCAGTTGAGAACTTGTGGACGCAATACAAAAATGGAAAGAAAAGGTGAAACCTCATAAGATACCTCGGCAGACTTTTTTTTTGTGTCGAGCTGCAACGTATTTAGCGAGCTAGCCAGGAGGAAGGGCTTTAAGGATGAACGAACTTGGATCTTTTTGATCAATAAACCATCCTGTGAATACCAAAGATAGAGTCAGAAGCATTTGGAGACAAAGTATAACATAACTTGTCATACAACATAACTGCGCCAAACTTCGCATGTCTGGTGAGAATCATACCCTGGAGGTTCCTGTTGGGGCCAATTGCATCAATGCTACAGAGCCAACTATTGGCAAGGTTGGTCACTGTAGTTTCAAGAAAATTTTGTAATAATACATTTTAAGGCCCATGTCCACATGTCTCTGTCTGTTGCCCTGACGACCTTTTGTTCGCAGTTAAAAGGAAGTATACTTTTTTCAGGGACTTAGGCAGCTTATAGAGCCACGGAATTTGGCACACTAGGTCAATTTGGCCCAATTAGAAGATTCATTTTCGTTTGGAAAAAGGACGTAGCTGCACAGCTCAATAGCACCTCCTTTTTTGTCGTTCTCTCTCCAATAGGGTTTTTTTCTCCTAGGTGTGCGAATGTATTTCTAATTCCCAAAAAGAGGCGAGTTTCGAGCATGTTCGGTTCTCATGAGATGATTAGAAAGGGACGATCTGTCAGCATCCTGACCTGCGTGCCGTCCAAGTTTGCGTGACGTCCCAGTTGGGCCAAATTGCGAGGGCCCGTTCAGTCCTGTTGCAGGCCTACTTGAATATTGACATTTAACACAACGTACCTCACAGTATCTTATTTTTTACTTTATCTTATCAACATGATGTATTATACATGTTTTTGAACAGTTATTTTGAGATTTTGGGGTTACTTAAAGGGTAAATTCCAACTTAGGTGGAAATTCGTTTTACATCACCAGCCTAGGAACAGAACTCATTTGTAACCCAGGGACTACCTGTAATTGGCTGCAATTGATGGCGCTCGACCTCCGACCCATTTTGACTGGGAGAGGCTGGCAGTGAATGATTGCTGTCAGCTCATGCATGAGCATTCACAGCAGTCCTCCCAGCTGAAATGAATTGAACATCGATCCTTGTCAATGGCAGGCAATGAGTAATGTGTGACAGAGCAGATGGCTTTCAGGATTGCAAATAGGTACTGTATGTCTAATCTGCCAAGAAGAGAAAAAGCTCTGCGTGGATTTGTTGATTTGGGATAAATGCTGTCATTTTCCATCAGCAGCTGGCTTATTTGTTTTCCCCTCACAGCTGTGGCTCCAGTGGAATTTATCTGATGATTTCGGTTTATTCAACTGTGATTTTCAATTTTGGCGTTCTTCTTATATTTTCAAATCTCATTGATTTTTTTTTTTTTTTTTAATATCCCTGTATGAGCTCATAATTTCATGAATCAGGGAGTCTGGCGGCATTTCTTTTAAGTTTCTAAGGCAAAAATATTGTTTCGGTGGTTCTGGAACTGATAGTGCCAAATTTTTTTTCAATATTAGGATTAAATTAGACCCAAAATATGTCAAAATCAAGGGATGCAATTAGGGCTGTCTCAAATGATTATTTTTATCCTGATTAGTCTGCAGACTTCTTTAACGATTAGTCGACTAGTCTAATAATTTTTTAATGAACTTTTTTTTTTTTAACCCAATCTTGCAATTAATTTTTTGTTGATGATTATTAATTCACAGGAACATTTTGGAACACTTAAATTCTTTATTAAAGTACAAATAAACACATAAATAACAATAATAAACCACAAATGAATAAGGGTGTAACGGTACATGTATTGAACCGTTTTGGTATGTGGTGCTCGGTTCGGAACAGAGGCGTACCGAACGAGTTTCTGACGTAATGTAACCCTACTTTTCGAGGCTGTGAGTCGAACAGGTTACAGTTTCTTTATGTAGTTTATATTTACTCCCTCGTCTCAACTATAATGAGGACTAACACAGTAGGACAGGATAACCCAGAAACGTCAACGGCGTGACAACGTGGCCGCCGCGAGAATGCAGTGAAACGCGGGCGTTAAAGTCAATCAGCCAATGCACACCAGTCGCAGTGTGGTCGCGTGTTAGACGCGTTCCAGAAGCGGCTCAACACGACGCACGCAAAAAAAACCCGGCAGAGTTTATTATTAGACGTGACCCTCCTGCGTCAATACTACTACCGGTAGCTAGGATCAGGCAGACAGGAAGTCACTCGTGTAAAAATACGGTGGATCCGGTCGAATTTCAAACTAATATGCAATCGTAACCCACTTTTTGAGTCCATCAGATCTCTTGAGTGGTAGATCGGGGCATAGTTGACTTGTCTTTGTTGATTTACTGCTGTCTTCTCTGCTGTAATAATAACCAACATAGCCCCGTGTTCAATACGAAACCCTCCTACCACAACAAAACAAGTAGGAACTAATATTCACATTGGAACGAAAGTTATACAACATAAAATATACAATATAAAAGAATTCTACATCACATTTGTAAAATATAAACACATTAGAGGAGTTCCAAAAAATCGATTATTACATGCATCGCGATTCGACACGTGACGATTCGATTACGATTCATAAAGGTTAAAAAACGATTATTTTCACTCCTAACAACGCTCGTAGCGAAACGAAATTCAAGACACGTCTGCGGCCCGGACACCGTTAACGGACGCACACACAACATTATGATGGATGCTCCCAGTTACTGGAAGATAGATTTACTCCTTTTTAAAAGACTGGAAAATAAATTTGTGTATATGGCAGGCAGGACCAGAAGCCGGTCGCGCTTTTGTGCGCATTTTTAGAGCGAGAGGGGAAGAGAGATAGTTCTTTGCTCGTTGCTCCTTGCCTTTCAGATGACCAGCTGTAGTTTTAAGGCATTTCAATTAAAAAAAATATCCTGAGTGTGTTGCTAAGACCCGTGTGCATCTATAAGAGGTGAGTACAAGAACCCTCTTGTACTGTTTAGCCTTTATTGTTGTTGTTTTTGAGATGTTAATAGTTAGCGCCGAGCGCTAAGCTAATGAGCTAATTCGCTAACGTGTATTTCATATGCAGAACTTGTAAAACCATGATAAAGTACAGTGGTAACACTACAAACATGCGAAATAGAAAGAGAAGAAAGTGCGCGCGCTGTAATGAGTGTGAGTGTAGCAGTGTCAAGACCAGTTGAGATTTCCACCTGTTACTCCAAGAGGTAACACTGTGAAAACAAAGTATATTGGTTAAAAGAAGTCTTATTTCTAAAGACACTTTGTTTGTGTCCAGAAAATGTCGAATTCATTCCACCAGTGTAAATTTCATTGCATTGTTGAGAGAAATGAGTACTCCCTTTAAAATAGTTAAGCATTTTGCACTTTCTTGTAAAACGAAATAAATAAAAAAGCAGCTTAAGGGCAGCTTTTTGTTGTATGGGCATTATTCCATCTTTCCTGTTGAATCATAAGGATATTTTAAATAAATAATGGACATAAATTTGCTTGGCTGCTTTAGTAATCAGTGCTGCACGATGCATCGATAATCGTGATAACCGCGATAACCGCGATCATAGACGATATCGCGATAATCGATTAAAAATCGAATCGTGGCGTCCTGAATCGTAATCGAATCGAATCGTGGGGTGCCTAAGATGGCACACCCCTAAAACACATAATAAAATAAATAATAGCCCATTTAACTAAAATAAATTGAAATGAGCTAAAACACCTGTAATTAAATAAAAAGAATAATACACAGATCCTCCTTACACAATTACATTCATTAATTTCTGTGTGGCTGTTTAACTTGAGAAAATCCACCAATAAAGCTTTTGAAAACCGTTCATAAGAAAAAAAAAAAAAAAAAAAAGATTCATTGAGGCATTTCATTTGTAAAATACATGTTAAAATCTTTGTCATTTGGGATTGCTTTTCTCTTTAGCGCAGGACTTTTTTTTTCTTTCTTTCTTTCAGAAAGAAAGCTGACCAATACGCGGGGTCTGAAAGGCAAATTGTTGTTGGATTATCTTTAACTACTCGCTACTTTTTGAGCAGAATTCTAGCTTTGTATAGGCTAATGTTCCTATTGTTGAAAGCACAAAGGTGTGTAATAAACAACTAGCACATTCATATTTTGCATTTTGTTTTCTTACTGTACCGAAAATGAACCAAACCGTGACCTCAAAACCGAGATACGTACCGAACCGCGATTTTTGTGTACCGTTACACCCCTACAAATGAACAATAAGATCAAATGCTGATGGCATTAACTAGTGCAAAAGAATGGAACATAAACTGATTCAGAACTCTGTGACTTCACTTTTCCAACGGGATTCAAAACAATTCTTACTTTCCCTTTTTGTCGTAGATCAATATTGTTCTCAGCAGAGTAGATAAAAAAAATATCACGTATCACTGGAGTGAAGCACGTGAAAAAAACTTAATCATGCACCTGGATACAACGCTACGATAGAGTATTAGGGCCAAATAAATAATTGGAAAAAAAAAAAAAAAAGAACGAGATTAAAGTCATAATATTGCTACGAGAAACAAAAGTCGCATTATTACGTAGGGGTAATGTAGCTGTGAGCTGGTATGCAATTTACATACATGTACCTTCGCTGGGAGCTATGATGAAGCATTATTATAAATTCTTCTATTGATTATAATTTGATGTAGATGCTTTCAATATTGTTGATTTTAACGGAGGAGGCAACACGCTATGTAAAGTACGTAGCTTCATATTCAGCTAAATTAGACCTGATACTCTGTCGTACAACCCACATAAAGGCAACTTCAATTAAAAATGCTGTTATACTGACTTACGATCCGCCAGCTTGTTGTCTTCTGTCGTCTTCCAAAATAAAGTGACGGCGTGTCAGGTGAACATTCACGGCTGACGTGCTGCTGTCGTATGCAAGCTTGGCATTGAAAAGACTGCACACGACAGTGTAGCCTCCTTTGTTTCGTTGATATTCTGTAAGTCCATGCTTTGGGCACTCTGGTGCGCTTTTCGGCTTTGTGCCGCTTTCCCCGCTTGAATCCCAAGCGTCCGCCATTCTCAACTCTCCACGCATATATTTTTTCAACCCTTTACAAACCACCGAAGATAGGGTGTGCTAGTCAGTGCATTTACTTCATCGATGATGTAGACTTTGTCGACTAGTCGAGACAGCTCCAGATGCAATACAACTGTGATGGGCTTATACATATGATCAAACTTTAGAAAGAGCAGTATACCATATGCACTGTCTGTGACCATTGGAAGTTTTAAATCTGATCAAATGCCACATGACATATGGAGTCCCACAAGGATCAGTTCTTTTTCCCCCTTTTGTTCAACCTGCATATCAGGGGTGTCCAAGTGCGGTCCTCGAGAGCATCTATCCAGCTTGTTTTCCATGTCCTCCAACACACCTGAATCAAAATAATCAGGATCGTTATCGATCCTGCAGAGCTTGTTGATGAGCTGATCATTTGATTCAGGTGTGTTAAAGGAGGAAGACATAGAAAACAAGCTGGGTAAGGGCTCTCGGGGACCGGACTTTTGCACCCCTGCTGTATATGTTACCTTTTGGTGAACTTCTTCAGCAATGCAATGTGGACTACAATGGCTATGCAGATAACACATATTCATTGTATACCTATCAATGTCCTCACACAATTACAGATAAATTGGGATGTTTTGTCGTAATTTTATACAAGTCAATAACTGGATGACCCAAAACTTTCTTCATCTAAACCAAAACGAAATTAACTTTTTCAGTCTTAAAACCAACTGCCCTTAGTAAACACCTGGAGTCACTGTTTTAAAAAACTTAAGACCACTTCTAAAACCTTGGTGTACTGATTTGATCCTAACTTTCAGCACTTATATCAAAACCTTTTTATTTTTTTTTTTTTACTTTCTTTTTTTTCGACTGAGTAAGAAAAATACTTTGATGTTACATATTTTCCAATGAACCTTTTCAGGTATGTGGACATAAATAATTCAAATTGTGAGTGTTTTGCAGTGCCAGGTAAGTGCAGCACGTCTGGCCTGCAATAATAAAGCCTTTCTGTCACGAGTGCCTTTCAGGGACTATCTGGATATTGAACTGGAGTGGAAAGATTAGTGCAGGAACCTATACTTAAAAAAAGAACACGACCTCAAATCACCTTACATTGCTTTCAGTGGATGCTGCAATGGTGCCTCGGGATTGGGTTCAAGACAAGTAGCATGCACCAACTAAACAACCAAATAAATGTAACAGTGAAATCTTGCACAATTTTTTTAATTGCTCAGGAACCACGTTTCACCCTGATTAGGCTTGAAATGTACCTTTTTTATTGCCACCAGCTGAGTTTTTAGAGCAAACTCAACATTTCCTAAGTCTCAAATGGTTTAGTGTCTTGGCAACATGCACTGCAGTAATGCCCACACATCAAGTAAACAAGGAAACATAAAAAAAAAAAAAGAAAAAAAAAACACAAGAAAACAGTTACATCACGTCCCTCCTACGGCATGCACAAATACAAAGGCACAAATGGATGTGTGCACACTCCAAAATAGGCAGAGGTATAGCTGAAAATATCCTTTTTATCCAATGTGTTTGCCTGAAGAAATTTTATTGCACCACTGGAGGTGGATCAAGGTTTATGGTATGTGGAAAGGACAAGACATGAAAAAAATGGCGCAAGTTCAGGCGTGTGCAACTGATTCCACACAATCTGGAAGGCTTATTTATACATTAAAACTTACAATTTTGCAACTGCATTCATTAGGGGTGTAAGAAAATATCAAAATGGTGATATATCGTGATGTCCCGAGCCGATATTTGGATCGGATCGGACGCCGATATGGGAAAAAAATGCGCATCGGTATCGGATCGGCCGACACGGAAAAATTCCGATCCAGACTTCTGATCCTTTTTTTTTTTTTTTTTTAAAGTCCGGTCCGGGTTTTACAGCGCACCGACTTACATAATCCATTCCAGTTTTTGCTTCGGTTTCCCTAAAATCCGGTCCGTATTTTACGGCACATCTTCAACACACTACATTACCGTCTCCCAATTTACCGAGAGACTTTATCGGTAAAAATGTTAGCTGTGTGGGATCATTTCACCTTAAAGGACGACAAAGATGAAGAGGCAGAGTGCAACATATGCCACAATAAATTCAAGCGTGGTGGTAAAGCTGTAAGAAGTTTTAGTACAACCAACCTAATCAAGCATTTAGTGAAATACCACCACAAACAATTTAAGGCGTATGTTGAGAAAACCGAAGACAAAAAGAAAGGTCCTAGGCAACTAACACTGGCAGAAACTTTTGCTATGCGTGACAAACTGGCACCCGACAGTCCCAAAGCCCAGGGAATAACAAGAGTCATTGCCGAAGAATTCATTCTGGATGACGAACCATTATCTCTCGTGAGTAAAGACGCACCATCCAACACTTTGAACCACGGTACAACATGCCCAGCCGTCATTACATCCTTGAGTGATTCGGCCGTGGAAGATTCGAGAACGATTCACAAACATCCAAATTCCGATTATTGAAATTGTCAAGTAGAGCGGAACTAATACACAGCGCGGTCTTCAGGACGCAATGAGCAACGGACCGCATTGCGTCCCGAGAGTAAACATCATTCTTGTCATAGACGCGGGTAATGCCAATGCTCAACTCACGGCATGAGCTCAACTCATGCCGCTGGATAAGAATACCTGACTGCTGCTGACAGACGCTACAAACTACGTCAACATCGTTTTACTGTAGATAATAGATATCACATGTATATAGAACTAGATGACAGACTCGACGGCGTTAGCAACATTGAAGTATGGAAAACTAAACGGCCGCCATCTTAAAGCAGGAGACTTCCCTAGTAGGCTGTTGTGAACCTTCCAAGCGAACCTAATTAACTTTTTATCTAAAATACTCCTAAATCGGCAAAATCTTGACTTAAATCTATCTTCAAAACAGTTTTAAAACTTTCACATGTCGAAAGTAGACAGAAGGGAAATAATGGCATAAGGGGAGCAATTTTAACAACTTTAACAGTTGATTCGCAAAATTAAATGAATTTAATGTAGTTTAAAGCTGCTGATACAGAATTGGGACTTGAGTATTTTATTTACTGTTTTAAAATGTTAACATGATACTGAAATAGTCGTTTATTTAAACCTGAGAGGCTTTTTATACAATTATTGTAACTAATGCACGAAACATTAAAAGCATCTAATAGCTTGGGGGGGGGGGATTTTCCACTGAGGTTGTTTGTGTGTTTTGCTTTTTTAAGACAATTCACTATAATATTTGCACGTTTTACTGACTGACTATGCCATTTCTCTTTGTTATTTCTAATGTTTTGTGTTTGTCATTGAATAAACAGGTCAGTTTCTTGTTACCAACCGTTGTGTGTTATTCAAACTCACCTAATTCAGCTGGCTAGTTGTTACCAAGAGTACTAAAACACTTTTCAACATAAGTCTGACAACTAAGTAAGGAGGCTAAATAACTTTAAACTTTAACACATGCTCAGATAGGCTGGTATCGGTATCGGCCAGTATCGGTATCGGATCGGAAGTGCAAAACAATATCGGTATCGGATCGGAAGTGCAAAAACCTGGATCGGGACATCCCTACTTTGTATCCCGGAAGGTTATTGGTATGCTCCTGCCAAAAATCGAGATATCGTTTTTTAAAAGGTGTCAATGTTTGAAAAAAAAAAATAAAAGGTATCCGACAAATTGCTACCAAAATCTTGCACCATAATCGTGTCTCAGTTAACCCTATGGCTGCCATTGATGGTGCTTGACGCCCTATCCATTTAGACTGGGAGGGGCGAATGGACATTCGTTCATTCGAAACCAGAGCATTCAGAGTCACTCTTTCTGATTTTCAGGCCATTTACAGGTCACTTTATGTTGAGTTTGCGTCACTGCCTATTCATTGGGAGATTCCCGGGTCACTTCCTCTTCTGCAACTCAAAATCAACAGGAAGTGACCCAGGACCCATAAAATGACCTAAAAACAACAGGAAGTGACCTGAAATGCCCCAAAATTACCTCGTTGCCTGGCATTGACTGCCACTGACGGCCAAAGACGTTCAATCCGTTTGAAGTGGAGAAATGGCAGCGAATGAACACCCTCCCAGTTCAAATGTATTGGACATCTACTAGTGATAAACAAATTCCAATTACCCGGCAGAAGTTTGTTTTTCTGTTTATTTGTTGTTTTGTAGAATATCTCAGGAGGATTTTCTGACCAATGTATCGATAATCGTTGTATCGCCATATCGGGAAATCATCGTTATCATAGGCTTTGTATCAAAAATTGTATCTTATCGTGAGGTACCAAGAGGTTCCCACCACTAGTGTTCATCGTGTTGCCATTGTATATTGCAAATTGTCACTTGTGTATCTACTCAAAATTTGTATGGTAGGACCACCTGAAGTATATGTACAAACATTCAGCTATTAAAGTCAGTTTCATTTAGCAATACAAAATTTACAAGTGATGTCATAAGTAGAACAATCGTAAAAGACTATAGCATTACTAAAAGACTATAGCTTATGTTTAAAAACAAACAAACAAAAAAAAACAGCAACAACCCATGTCTGCCATTTTGGTGTTGAGCAGACATTTGAAGTCATTTAAATATCGCTTAAAATATGTGGTCATCCTAGACTGCAAGGGAGTCAAACTCCTTTTTTGTCACTGCCTACAATTTATTCCAGATTTACTTTAGATGCCTTTAATGAGGAAATCCATGTACATTACTTAGATTCTTTTGCTAAAAAAAAAAAAAAAAAAAAAGCAGGTAACAGCTGTAAAGTGAGTGGTTTGACTATAAGGATTACTTAACAAGATTGAAGTATTTAAAATAAATTAATAAAAAAAAAAGATTCCATATACATCCCATTTTTTCATGCAAAGTTAAAATTTCAAGGATCAGGTCTTTTTTTTTTTTTCTCAAAAATGCCGTTTATTGGTTATGAAAATGAACTCTTCACTTCGATCACTTATTTGGTGTTTAGTTACCAGTACAGTGGTACCTCTGCATACAAAGTTAATTCGTTCCAGGACCTTGTTTGTAAGTCGAAATGGTCGTATGTCGAGCAGAATTTTACCATAAGAATACATTAGAATTCCATTTATTTGTTCCCCAGCCCAAATACAAATCATAATAATAATAATATTAGTAATACTATTAATAATACCTGTAATAATGTAACGAATCGGGCTCTAATGTGCCGGACTTTTTTTTTTTGCTGTACCTGAACGCACCGCGGGGCTGACGTGACAGTGAGCAAGAAAGCGCGACCCTATTTTAATTTGTTTTGATGCTGGCGTTGTGTTGCACAAGTTGATGAAATAAAAGATTAGAAACCTGATGAAGCTGGCGATTTCTTTTGGGATGTTACCACAATAAGAATAGTCAATTAACTTATAAAGACTGGGGAACGCAGGAGGACCGCCGGCTGAGATCGACATTCTACATCCCTATTGTCGACCCAGTTCATGGACGCACACACCCTGCATATATTTTGTTATCATTTACTTCTTCATTTCAATGGTAAGCGTCAACTTTTATTTTTTTTCTCCTCCTGCACTCACCTTTTTGGATCCAATGTTGATTTCTCTCACAAGAAAATCAGCCGTGCTTCTGTCTTCCAGCAAAACAAAGAAACTGCGGCGCTGTCAACAATCGTCGTATTTCGAGCATGTCGTCGGATGTAGAAACAAATGGCTAGTCGAATTTTACGTCGGATGTCGAAAAGATCGTGTGTCGCAGCGATCGTATGTCGAGGTACCACTGTATTTTCCCCCCTTGTTATTGCCGTCAGGACTATGTGCCGAGCCAAAAACAACATATTTTTTGTCAAAAGACAAGTAATTTTTGGGCAGTTTTCTTCAAAATCTAATGTACTCATATATCACATCAACATAAGTCTTTGACGCCAATAACGTTTTTTGGGCCGGCATTGATGACATCACGTTGGATATCAGGGCTCTTCAGAAATAGTATGACATGTTCAACAAACTCATCTTCTGCAAACAAAGCAAGAAAAGAGTGGGATTCTCACGCTCTGAACTCTGTGTGACCTGCAGTCTGAGTATATCTCCAGCAGCAGCGTGCTAATGTAACATGCCGCAGCTATTGCGCCGACTGAAGTTGACGCTGTTCCAGAGAATGCGAGCACGCGCCACACCGTACTATGATGTCGTTCACCTCTCAGCCAGCTGTTGGTTTTTCAACGCTCCCGAGAGGCCCTTGTTACATCCGTCCTGCTCAATTATTTTTCTCCTCCATCCATGTCACAGACTACTGCTGACAGCCCCTCATGACTGCAGGATTTAGTATTCCTCCTATTTTCTTGCCATTAGGTTGGAATCTCAATTTGCCAGCCGCTAGGTGTCATATTAAAATCTTTCTTTTAAATAAACCTCAGGACAAGCGCAGAACTTATGGGGGGGACTGGTGGTGTGGCTGCAACAGGGCCTCTAGGTGGCCCATAAAGGGGGGAATGGGTGGGCGAGAGTAGGTTCTCGTAATAACATATAGTGATAAGTGGAGCTATAATACATTGCATAAGTGTTTAAATTTCTCTGCCAGTCCCCCCTCCTCCAATGCGACCATTGGGCGATCATCTATTCGCGCCCGCAGTGTCGAGTGTCCATGGGCAAAATTTCAACTAGCACCCTCCAAACATCCATTCCACGACTAAGTTTGTAACATGAATGTGCTTGTATCATGAATGTATTTTCTCCATAAGAGATAATTGAATTTGCGTGCAATAGTTCCCATCAGAAAGAGAGAAAGAGAACGGGCAACCATACATACATTGAAAGAATAGCATAACATGAATTAAACATTTTTTGTGCAGGTAAACTGTGGGATATAGTTAATGTTCACTTGTGAGCACAAATGATTCGGATGCACTTTGATATCGGAGTCAACGATAATGGGTGGCAGGTGGACAGATGGGGGATTCTGTTGATGCGAGATGCTTGTATGCCACCGAGCGGGGCGCCGAGGCACTTGGGGAGACACAGCAAAATAGAGAGCTCGTATGCTACCTGGCAGTATACCGAGGCACTCGGATACGCTAAGCGAGAGGGAGGCTTTTTTGGATTTTGCTCGTATCTCATAATGAGATTCATATTCTATCGTGGTGATGTTCGTATCGTGAAAAAACAGTAAGATGAGGTGCTCGTATCATGTGGGTCCACTGTATTTGACTTTGGAATTATGCAACTGCTTGTTCTAATTCTTGTGCAGTGTGTTTGATTAGGGAGCTGCCATGCTACAACTCCCTCGTGCTTCATGATGCGTCTCCTCTTCCTCATTGTGTGTGTGCGTGCGTGTGTTTGTGTGTGGGTGCACTTGTCTTCATGTTGAGGCAGGGTGGATCCAATTGATTCGAGAGCCAGAACTGCATAATCTTCTTTCAAAATTGGTATTCGACAGAAAGCTTATCTCTGGAGCCAGGGAGGTGGAGGAGGCGGGGGAGGCAAAACGAGCGGGGCTGGGGGTTTACGATCATGATGGCTGAGGGGTTGTGGGGGTAAAATAAAATGTGTCTTGGCCACCACTGGTCACAGTTTGCATCAATATGAATGTTTATTTTGAACTACGTACAACATGATCACATTGCACAGCAAGACGGCGCCAGTCAGATGTTCTCTTCCTTCTGCAATTCTTCCGAAATACATTTTTTTTTTATTCTCAACTGTTACAGAACTAAACATAAGTACTACTTTTATTGTCCCTGTTGGTATGCCTATAAGCTCTGTACACTGTTGTAAATTACTCCACAGTGTACACTTTGTGGCAGTGCTACTTAGTTTCCTAACCTAAAAAACAGACACCGAATCAAGAAATAAGTACTGCAGGGCCTTGCTCCCCTCCTTCATTATTTTGACTTGTGGCTGACTGATACATTCAATGAGGCGAAGTGTTCTCAGTTACCCAAGCTTTAAAAAATTCCCCTTAACTTAAACAATGGAGAAGCTATTGGGAAGGGACTTAAAGGAATCCACGGATAGAAAGACTTGTCGTTCTTAAAAAAATAAACGTTATGATGAGTTAAAATAATTTGATACTGAAACCCCTCTTGATGTTTTCGTTTTTATACAATTTGTAATATTAGTTTAACTAGTAGGTCACCAATGTTGACATCACAGTGCGGTGACGTCACATGGTTACACTGCCGGACTTCCAGAGTATGACTCTAGCGCAGTGGTTCTCAACCTTGCTAAAGGTACCGAACCCCACAAGTTTCACCTGTGGATTCACCGAACCCTTCGGAATTATATAATAAAGCATTTTTTTTTTTCAAATTCAAAACCAATATAAGTTAGCAAGCTAATAATTTAGCAAATTCCTGTTCAAAATTCTTCTCATTTTGACAGCATGTTTTGTAAACATGTCAAAATTTGAGACCACGATGCCCATTGGTCTGTTGTATTCCCTCATACCAAGTGCGAGTCAATTTTCCACTGAGCAAACCAGTTTCTACTTCCATCAGATCAAGGACTAGCAGTTAAAGAAATGGATTAAGCCTGTGAATTGGAAGCAAACTAGTCCAAAACCTGTTCTAAAAAGCCATTTTGCCACAATTTAATCAGCGTACGAAAATGGGGCCCTGCGTTTGTTTACCTTCACCGAACCCCTTAGACTTACTCATCGAACCCCTGGGGTTTGATCGAACCCAGGTTAAGAACCACTGCCCTAGCGACATAAACTAGTAATCTGTTCAACCCTTTTCAATTTGAACCCGAGAGGAACATTAATAAGCGTGACAGTACTGTCGATATTTCACTAAACAAGGAGCAAAAGTAAAATGAACAGGAAAGACGGGGGGGGGGGGGGGGGGACAGTGTTCTGTTAAAATGTGCTACACTGGTGAAACATCTACAAGAGGCCAATTTGATACCCAAAGCACTACCGTGCGCATTTAGCTTGTTTTGTTTAGATGCATACAAACAGAACGTACTAAAGAAAATACTTAAGCGTAGTAATATAAAATAAGGGTGCTTTAAATATGCTACGTGACTAATGTGGTCAACAGATCAAGGATCTGCTTTAAAGCCACCACAAGAAAACACAATGCTTAAAATTATGAGAAGGAAACACATGCAAAAAGTATTTTGAGGCAATGAAAAGCTAATCAGCTTTTAACTGATGAGCGCATATGTTGGTCTTGCCGCATAAAAGGAATCTCTGTAATCCGGTAGTATTCGTCGAGTGACAGTGACAATCTACATTATGACCCTGAGCGTCCGTGAAATATTACGCCCTCCGTAAGTCAAAATATGTACTGAATATTATAGATGTTTAAATCAATGGCAATATTTCATGTTTTTCTAATAACATATTTTAGTAAAAGAGAACAATTGTGGCTTTTTAAAAGCCCACAAGTCTTTAAGTCCGAGGTTCCCTTTAAGTTATTCTGCAATATGAAAAAAAATGTCATAAAAGTGTTTTTATCTTCATCTTTAAAGACCTTTCAGCACAGTGCATTCAAAGTGCTGTACAGTGTAAGGGAATGGAGAGGTTGTAAAAAGCAGAATACTAACGACATCACGCAACGCATCCTCACGAGTAGAGACAGGAACAAGGTAATGCTCTAAGGCAGCGTTGATGGCAAAGACTCGGCCTCACTTGATTTTCAGCATTCATTAGCGGTTGAACTTCAGAAACCCATGTTGCCCTCACCGTGCCCTGTCATGTGGCGCATACGGTGCTAGGTGTGAATCATCTCTCAATTAGGAAAAAAAACATGGACAAATCAAATCCTTAAAGGTCTTGATGAAATTTTTATAGTAGAATATCATTGCTTAAATTTATACAGTGTAGAGAGCTAATTAACGCTCTTAGCATTCAACACATGGGGACATCTGTATTATTCATGGAGATAGAACATGTGAGGTTAATCAAATCTAGGAGGTTCTTTTGGGGTCCCATTTTATCATGCAAGCATCACACAGCAAATATATCACATTTGTTTAGGAGCCCACCGCAAAGCGCACGCTCAAAAGATTTATGTGAAGTTGAGATTCCCTGCACGGCTCATAGAAACACCTTTAAAAAGACATATTGGGTCATTTCACACTAATGAACGTCTTCAAACTGTGACTGCAAACTGCTCCCGTTTGGAGGCTGAATCGCACCCAGGAGATTTTGCCTACCGTAATCCCAAATTTATTTATTTATTTGCTTGCTGCGCAGGAATGGAAAGCAAGCCAGCAACGTAACATTATTACATCTCTCTGTATGAAATTCTAATCTTTCTGAATCGTCTCTCCACCTCTAGTCTCCCAAATTTGCGGGTGCTCACAATACACCGTCAATGAAATGATTAAACATATTCACAGTCTGATTGCTGAACACCTTCATAAGTTTCCACTCCTTTGTTAAATATTCATTTGCGTCGTCAATTCTAATGAAGCATGAGACACAGTTATGCAACTCCCTCATCACACATTTGCGTTGGGAAGTAGAGTGACAAAGTTCTATTCTGGCATGGCTTGAGTAAGGAACCCAAATCAACTTAAATCGAAAACTGGCACGGAGAAAAGGGCACAGGTAGCAAACGAGACATAACATGGATGAAGACCTGACAAAGACTGAATTGAAAAAATGTTTTTAAATACACAGACAAGGTTAACAAGAAAGATATACACCTGGTGAGCGCAAAACGTAGTGGGGAAGGTAATTGTCCAGACACATAAGGAGTAAGCCGACAAGAGGTGGCATGAATAGGTAATCACAAGGACAAGACAAGAAATGAGACATCAAGGAATCAAGCCAAAATCACACCAGACAAAACACAGACTGTGACAGTACATTAAAAGATGAATAGAGTTGGTACAAAAGGCAATTCTACTGGTAATTTGTTTGCAAATGGAAGAAGATACCAATGTATCGATAGTTGGCTCCTCAATCAATACACAATTCTCCATTAAAACTGAGATAGATCAATTGTTGAGCTGAGGCAAGGAATTTCTTGCCTGAGGATTGCTTTGACACACGAACTTTTCGACATCCGACGTAAAATTTGACTCGCCGTTTGTTTCTACTTCCGGCGACATGCTCTAAATATGGCGATCTATGACAGCGCCGCAGTTTTTTTGTTTTCCTGCAGGACGCACGCAGATTTTCTTGTGAAAGAAATCAACATGGGTTCCAACAATGTTAGTGCAGGTGGTGAAAAAAAAGTGATGCTTACCATTGAAATGAAGATTGAAATGATAGAAAAATATGAGCGTGGTGTGCACATCTGTGAACTGGCTCGACAATATGGCAATAGAAATCGCCAGCTTCGTCAGGTTTCTAATCGTTTATTTAATCAAGTCTATGCAACACAACGCGCTTTTTTGTCTGCAGCAGCAGAACAAAGTAAACAAGGTGAAAGTAAAAAGTCCCATATCATTCTGCCAAGACAGCCACGCGATGCGTTTAGATACACCACGCAAACAGATTCGTTACATTATTACAGTTATCATTGTTACTATTATTATTGTTACTATTATCATCATATTATTCCAATTTTTATTCATAATGTATTTGTTTTGCTCTGCATAATTGCGATTTGCAATGGTACCAGCAGTATTTATTAAGGATTTAGTGTAAGTTTTCGGGCTGTGGAACGAATTAATGGAATTATAATGTATTCTTATGAGAAAATCCTGCTCCACATATGACCATTTTGACTTACAAACATGGTCCTGGAACGAATTAACTTCTTGTGTAGAGGCATCACTGTAGTCTGGACTGGTAGCAGTAACAAGAAGGCTGCGGTCACCTACATCCTTGGTCAAAAAAATTTTAGAGACTTTCTCATTCGGAATGGTGAAAAGTCTAAAAAAAAAAATTATTGCGGATGTTCAGCTGTCAAAGTAATCCGACCAAGTTAAAATATTAAAATACTGTAATATTTTAAAGTATTTTAAATTTGCTGCAATGATTTTGATTTCATCAAAAATCTTTTCACACGTTGACAAATGTTGGGCACTGTTGGTGAGAATTCCGGGCTCATTATGCTGTGACTTTGTGGGTTTGTCATAATATTGTCTTTTAAATGAAAGTGTCTGTGTTGCAAAACATTAGGGAAAGTTGCACGTGAAAACTGTGGGGCGAGGCTACCTGATTACCTGCTACAAACATTGCTAGTCAGGCCAGTTCGTTTTTCATCCCTCAGGAATAATATGCTCAGGCAGATCATCTGTAGTTTATAATTTTTGTTTAGTTTCAGTTTAGTTATTTGCTGTGTGTCCCAAAGGTCGGTACACTGGAATAAATAATTTATTGTTATTTCTCCACATCAGTTCCTGACCCCACCGAAATCTTTTAGGTCCACTGTCTGTTCTCAAAGCATGCTACCGCCCGGATTGAAACATTATCGGTTGTTACACGGAAAATATGGACAATGAATGGGTCCAAAAATCAGTACAAACAGATTATTTAGTCATTGTTTTCAAGTCAGGATAGCTTTATTTCATTCCCCCCAGAAGTATTATTTAAAAATGATCATTTATAATGGCATTTACATGTCTGGGTCTGCTGAGCTTAAACGCCTATTTTGACAACAAGAGTATTGTAGAAAGTACAGATATCTTTTTTTTTTTTTTTCTTCTTCAAATGGACGGCGCCAAGGCAAAAAGTTGATTTTTAAAAAGTGAATACTCAAGTACAGAACAGATACTGTATGTGGAAAAATCTAAGTATTAAGTATAAATACGTCATGACTTTCACCAAGAGGGCTAGTATTGAATCCTTTGGAAAAAGCAATAGTACCATCTAGGGAGTTCCAAAAAATCGATTATTACATGCATCGCGATTCGACATGTGACGATTCGATTACGATTCATAAAGGTTCAAAAACGATGTCTTTTCCCTCATAACTTTATGGCAGCCGCTCGTAGCGGAACGAAATTCAAGACACGTCTGCCGCCAGGCACCGTTAACAGGCGCGTGCACGTTTTGATGGATGCTGCTGGTTACTGAGAGAGAAACTTACTCCTTCTTAAAAGACTGGAAAATAAATTTGTGTATGAGAGAGTAGAGCAGGGCGGTAAACCGAAAATTTACCGTCACCGAAATTCTTAACAATGACCGACATAATTCTGACCATGTCGGTAAATTCGGTAAATTAATAAAACAAGAAAATATAGTCTTTTCATCCCGCTTTGATTCTGTGTTGTTCGTCTATGTTCATTCCCCTTTAAGAAAGCAGTGAATGTGCTTACGTAGGGAGTCACGTGATCATCAGGAAGCCAATCAAACAAAAGCCCGGTAAGCTAACGCTAGCAGCTAACGCTACAAGCAAAACGTGATGGAGTGTGGCTTAAGGGAGGTTCACCAAACTTTCAACCGACATTTAGTAGACTCTTGGTGGCATCCAGACGGGCTTTCACCCGCTGTCCTCCTTTGTTCTCACGATTTCCGGAGATGGTGCTTTCAGTGCTTTCTACTGGTAGCCAGGCTAACGCTAGCTAGCGGCTAACGCTACAAATTAACGTTATGGAGTCGGATAGCGGCTCTAACCTTGTCGAAACGGCTGAACCTAATGAGTGGATTGGGCACGGACTGCATCTAGCAATTACTATGTGGCGTTATTTTGTATCTGTCTGTGTGTGATTCCTCTGATAGCTTTTGTGATGGTAAAGCATTCAGCATAAAGTACAATCCAACGGCAAAACTTATAATGACCGAGAAATGGCCCCAGCTATTTTTATTGTGCGTGCATTTATTAAAAAATGCACTGGGGGGAAAAAAACCCTTAAACCATAAAGTAAACACTTGTATTTAATAATTATGTCACAGCAGCCATTAACAATAAGTTGTCTTTTTGAAGTGTACTGTTCAAGCTGCAAGTCATTTGTGTTACAATTACATGTTTGCACAGGCATATTGATTTTGACAATGTACATTGTTCAAGTCATACACGGTGTTATAAATGTCATACTTGAATTCTTATTGCTTACAATACATTTTTATAAACTTAATGTTTAGACTGCATGTACAATTGTTAAATACAGTATATCAAATTGAATGCTGGTAAATAAATCAACAAGAAATAGTTAATCTGTATTTCATGCATTGATTCAGATTTTCAAATTATATAACAGTCCGCTTGGGTGAATTTATCATCATTTATCGTTATCGAGATAAATCTGCTCAATTTATCGTGATACATGTTTAAGGCCATATCGCCCAGCCCTATGAGAGAGGCAGGAAGGATGCGCAACCCGGTGGTCGCGCTTTTGTGCGCAAGTTATTTTTTAAGAGCAAGAGGGGAAGAGAGATAGTTCATTGCTCCTTGTCATTTAGATGTCCAGCAGGAGTTTTAAGGCATTTCAATTGAAAAATGTCCTGAGTGTGTTGCTAAGACCCGTGTGCATCTAAAAGAGGTGAGTACACTAACCCTCTTGTACTGTTTAGCCCAGGGGTGGGCAATTATTTTTCCCCAGGGGCCAAATGAGAAGCAGAAAATATTGTGGAGGGCCGGACCAAAAGCTTGAAATCTACTCGTTATTAATTTTATTTCTACATTGAAATAAGTAAATTATATTGTTTACAGAAGCTGGTAAGAGTATGTGTTATTGTTAGATAATGAGAGAGTGAGGTTGTTTTACAAAAAAACTGAATTTATTCAGTGAAAACAGAGGTAAGTTTGCTACATTTTTGACTGTTTTTCAGTCACATTACCACAATGCTTTATTTTTAACTTAACTTTCTATAAAGATACCACAATAATGTAACATAACTCAACATTTTTATCAAACTGCCAAACAGTGCAGAACAAACATGTTTCAGTATTTTTTTCTTCAGTGAGAGAAATCTAGCCTCTGTTGAGCTTTAACAAGAGCATCAAGGTCAGGTTGAATGTTTGAGGTGGAGATGTGAAGCACATCTGACAGATGGTCATCAGTCAGAGAGGACCTGTACCTGGATTTGGTAAACTTCATTACTGAGAATGTTTGCTCACATGTATAGGTAGAACCAAAAAGAACCAACATCTTCTGAGCATGTTTCCTCATGTTTGGAAAATTCTCCTTCCTGAGAGATGAATAGAACTCCAGCAGTGAGGCTGACTTAAAGTGCTCTGCCAGTACTGTATCTGACTGCAAGTCTATGAGCTCCAGCTGGACATCAGTGGGTGCATTATCCACATTGCATGCAAAGGGAGAGGAAATCAGGTGCATTTCATCCTCAATGTTTTTAAAATCTTCAAATCGTCTCGAAAACTCACTGTACAGGTCTCCTAACATCGATGAGTACCTACAGAGGTGACTGACTGATGGTTTGACTTCTTTCAGGGTTTGCGTGTGAGTGAGAATTTTGTTCTCTAGTTGATTTGAGAGAAACTGCAACTTTCTCATGAAAGCCTTGACCAGGTTTTGTCCATTTCATGGACAAAAAGGCCCTTGCCTTGCAGTTTAGTGTTCAGTTTGTTCATCAGTGCAGTCACATCAACAGCAAATGCTAAATCTGCAATCCAGTCAACATCTAAGAGCTCAGGGATGTTTTTGCCTTTAGTCTCACAAAACTCTTGAATCTCTGCTTTTAGGTCCCAAAACCTTTTTAACACTTTGCCCAGGCTGAGCCATCTGACAGCAGTATGGTAACTGATGTCACCATGTTCGTCATCATGTTCTTCTAAAAGTCCAACAAACTGCCTGTGATTTAATGCTCGTGCCCTGATGAAGTTAACTGTCTTAGTTACAACATCAATAACATTGTTAAGTTTCAACACTGACTTACACAACGCATGCTGATGAATAATACAATGAATAAACACCAATTTATGCTCTGCGTCAAGTTCAGTCACTTGATCTTGCATCCGTTTCAAAAGTCCTACATTTTTCCCGGTCAGATTGGGACAACCATCAGTAGTGACTCCTACCAGTTTGTCCCATTTCAGTTAAGCTTGTCCATGCATGCGTTTACCTCCTTGAACAAATCACTCCCCGTGGTTGTTCCTTTCATTGATCTCACTGCTGCCAGCTCCTCCGTAATCGTGAAATCCTGTGTTATTCCTCGGAGAAACACGAGTAACTGCGCCGCGTCGAGGACATCACAGCTCTCGCCCAAAGCCAAGGAGAAAAAGTCAAAACTTGCTACTCCACTTTTTAGCTGAAGTCGGAAATTCTCCGCGATGTCCTCCACCCTTCTGGTTACCGTTCGTCTGGACAGCGGGACTTTCTCAAATGCTTCTTTTTTCTCCGGACATATTAGCGCTGCAGAGTCCACCAAGCACTCTTTCACAAACTCTCCCTCCGAAAACGGCTTACAGTTTTTAGCGATTTTATGAGATATCACAAAGCTGGTCTTGGTTGCTGCATCCCGAGCTGCCTATAGCTTGGTAAAATAGCCTTGTTGTTTTTCTAGCTTCGCTAGCAAATCTTCAGATAACCGCGCTCTTCCAGCCTCAGTCAGATGTCCGTATTTTTCTGCATGCTTCGTCTCGTAATGCCGACTCACGTTGTATTCCTTAAACACGGCGATCTGCTCACCACAAAGTAAACACACGGGTTTACCACCGACGTCTGTAAATAAATATTTCGTTGTCCATATTTTTTTGAAACCACGACCTTCAGCGTCCACCTTTCTTTTTTTGGCGTGTGCAGACATTTTAGGGTTACCATTGAGTTGCTGCTAGTCACATGCACTCAGACTTGTTTCAGTACCTGGACGTAAATGAC
This sequence comes from Corythoichthys intestinalis, assembly GCF_030265065.1. Lineage (NCBI taxonomy): Eukaryota > Metazoa > Chordata > Actinopteri > Syngnathiformes > Syngnathidae > Corythoichthys > Corythoichthys intestinalis. Next base: position 18,299,785 of record NC_080397.1, on the reverse strand, counting down.
GTACGCATGCCGTAAACAGGTTTCAAAGTAAAAGTCCTGCTGTTTTAGTCCACGCATTATGCACAATTTTGAAAGTAGGTTTTATTTTCTTAAGTCCAAGCAACCTTTCGCGGGCCAGACAGAGTGGGTCTGCGGGCCGTATTTGGCCCGCGGGCCGTAAAATGCCCGGGTCTGGTTTAGCCTTTATTGTTGTTGTTTTTGAGATGTTATTTGTTAGTAGTTAGCGCCGAGCACTAAGCTAATTAGCTAATTCGCTAACATGTATTTCATATGCAGAATGTGTAAAACCACGATTAAGTACAGCGGTAAAACTACAAACATGCCAAATAGTACAGAATTCTGTGAAAACAAAGTATCTTGGTTAAAAGAAGTCTGATTTCTAAAGACGCTTTGTTTCCAGAAAATGTGGAATTCATTCCACCTGTGTAAATTTTATTGTATTGTTGATAGAAATAGGTACTCCCTTTAAAATGGTTAATGTTTTTGCACTTTCTTGTAAAAAATAAATACATAAAAAAGCAGCTTAAGGGCAGCTTTTTGTTCTATGGGTATGTTTCCATCACTCCTGTTGAATCATTAGGATATTTTAAATAAATAATAGACATAAATTTGTTTGGCTACTGTATTAAGTAGTAATGTACGATGCATCGATAGTCGTGATAATCGCGATAACCACGATCGTCGTCAATACCGCGATCATCGTTTAATAATCGGATCGTAGCACCCTAAATCGTAATCGAATGTAGGCCTGTCGCGATAACAAATTTTAGTGTGCGATAATTTATCTAATAAATTATTGCCATATGCGATATTATTGCGCCCCCCCAATTTTTTTTAAACCAATTTACAATAACACAGTGAGAATACAGTATATATTAATAGATCAAGTACACCCATTCAAACGCAATAAATATTTACTCCTAAATTCAAGAATACTTTTTAAGAACTCACAAGTAAAAACAATAGACCATGCCTCTTAAGTAAAAGACAACAATATTAATACCGCACAGAAACACAGAATAAATAAAATGTGTTTTTCAAGAAAAAAAATGCACTTAATAACTTAAGCATTTCGGTAAATGAAAACCTTTCCTCTCATAGCTTCTGCAATGGTGTTCCATAGGGATGCAACGAATCGGTAAGATTTTCGATATGGGGGAGACGATTTTCAATCCGATTCAATACATTTAATGCTCTGAAAAAAAAAAAATTTTTTTTTTTTTTTGCTAACGAGAAAAAATTAAATTGCCATCATATAAACATGCATTTTAGTGCATAATATTTATGTGATTACTGCTTACTAATCTAAAAAAAATTTGTATAAAAGTGCTGAGAACAATCTTTACTGTTTGTAAAGTGAGACGGGGCACACTGTTTATTGCTACAGCTCTCTTAGCAGCTAGGTTTACTACATGAGCAAGACATCCTATTTGTGATCCGAATCCATCTGTGTCACGTACTGAATTAACAATATTTGCAACATTATCTATTGTCACTGGTACGGATTGATTTGGCCTTCTTAACTTCCATTCATTCATGACAGTTTAGAATTCATCGATGTAGCATATGGACTACGTGTCCCATAATCACTCTGGGCCCACGTAGCCAATGGCATGGGACGTAGCACATCTAGTTTGCCATTTCATGATATCTAGTGTGTGCGCGCATTAAAAAAGTTAGCAAATGCCGCAGTAGTCACGTCTGCTCATTACTGCACAACACCAGCATATGACAATCGACTTTCATAAACAGGACGAGTTTGAAGCACAGCGCTCTTAATTTGCCATTCAATGTTCATCATTTCCATTCAGCTGTCCGTTCTCAAAGCGAGGTTGTTCGTAGCAGCCAAGTCGGTAACGATGTTTTGGCGGACTTCGTTGTAAATATTCGGCGTTGTGCCGAAAAATAGCCGCCCCGCGTGAAATGTTACCCCTGACGGGAGCGCCCACATGTTAACAGCACCGGCGCGCCGGAGATGGTCCGCAGTCAATCCGGAGCACTGACGCAGCTGGTATACGTTGAACAATAGGATATAATAGGAACGATTGGCTCCGGCGCTATTTTTTGCCGGACCTGGAACGAAGATGCATTTTGCGCAGTTGGTAACAAGGAATCCGAACTTTTAACAGCAAGTCTGCCGCACGCGCGCACGCACGTGCACACGAGGCGATAAATCGCAGCGGAAAAATTACCGCCTTCATTTTTATTTATTGTGCGATAAATTGAATTATTGCATATTGCGACAGGCTTAATCGAATGGAATCATGGGGTGCCTAAGATGGCACACCATTAGTACCACCATTGGATACAAGCAGATCCAAGAGTATTCACACTCAGTCCGTGCACACATTTCTCGCTCAGGCTCAGGCAAGTGATTAAAAGGCATTGTTAGGCACTCTGGACATAAATGAGGAGCACACACCTGTTTACCACAGCTGTTTCGCTAGGCGCAAGCTGTCACCTTTCACTTACGACCACACACTCTGAAGGTGACAACTGTTTGATGCTATAAATCCCCCAGCCAAGTATCCTGTTGCCAGGGTAACGGGCCTCATTAGGATTATGGGATTGGTGAGGTTCGACGTGTTAGCCTGTCACTTGATACTCATGTGCTTCCCTTTCATCGTATGGAGTGAAAAAGTGAAGTGATTCCATTTTTTAACAGGTGTAGCTTACATGCATTGCTAATGTTGTAATAAATCCATTCACATCCTGCTAGTTTAAATCACTGGAGATGCTGGTGCTGTGATGAATCTTTATGCCACCAAAAATTCATGGTAGGTTATTAGACAAATTGTGGCAAAAATGAAACAAACTGTAATGAATTCTCATGAAAATAAATAACGTTGTAGTTTGTCATCAACATCCAGGCAAAGATTTATGAACAAATAAGCGTCTAAAAGTGAAGATTATTGTTAGATTATTGTTATCTGTGGTAAATTTGCAAACCATGTATTTAATAAGGTTGTCCTGTTCTTATCACATGTTTGAAAATTGTAGCCAATCACATAATTTGTAGCTAAATTGAATTCAGTTGGCATTAGGCTATACTGTATATACAGTTCATATATGGCGGAAAACACTCAGGTGACTTTGGCCAATTTGGCCAAATTTCTAAATTGTCCTCTATGCAAGCTTAAAATCTCTATTTTCTGGGGGAGGAAAAATTTTGAGCAGGATGGCATTTTTTGACACCTTAAAAGTAGGTTAAATCAGGTTAATGACATATAGACATTTTTGAGACCTTTCTCAAAAATCTTTATTTCTTGAAGTTTCTTCTTTAAAAGAAAGTTTTGGACACCCATCCTGGTACATAATACATAACGAACACTTCAAGATGATCCCCTCTAATACATCGATATCATCTCATAATAAGCAATCTAAATGGCAACAAGGGTCGATAAGATAATGGATAGCACGCTAGTCAGATAGCCTACTAGCGTTTGACTGCAATTTATGTCTTTTCTTGGCTTTCCGGTAGCTCGAGGTACGAGCATGAGTGAGCATAATTAAAGGCACGATGATTTTAACGAGCTATTATGGCGTACTTAACTTGTTTCGGTCCAAAAACTCAGTGTAATACGGTAATATAATAATGGTCGCAATGCAGAAGTCACAGATAAAAAATGAGTGGTTGAGATTTTCTTTTTCAAATATTTACACTTTTAAACGTTTTTTTTCCTCTCCAATTTTTCTTTGTTTGGATTGATTATTTATCATCTAAAATATCGGGGACAATGCGACACTAACAAAAAAACACACTTAAGGGATAGTTATGATGTTGGCATCCGTGACCTGTTTACAGACACTGTTTTTTTCACTTTGACATAATTTGTTTAAAAGTTTAAAATATGCGAGTGAATAGTTTTTTAAAGCCGTTTCTTTTTTAATGATTCAAAGCTAAAAATGACAGACATTTCGAATAATAAATATTATTACTTACCTTCTTTTTATGGCTGAGTTGAAACAAAAGTGGTTGCGTGGTGTCTGTAAACAGGGGTCTTCAGGGTAAAATGGACAAATTAAAAATAGTCTGATGACATAAAGCGCCATGAAACTGCTATGGCAGCATATAGACATAGTATTTTTCTATCAAACACAACAGTTATTTTTGGCTTAAAATACAGCTGTTTATTTCAAAGAGGGGTGCAAGAGCAGAAACTGCTTTTTCAGCCTCGTGTGTGTTTTCCGTCATATATATTTACAACATTTGGCATAATCACAGTAACGTGTTTACAAATATGTATTAAGGTGAGCTTTTTCTCAAGATTAGAAGCTAGCTGTTCATCTAAATGTTACTGCTGATCAAGAAAACAGACTTACAGTACTGATGTCAATAAGTGGAGATAACAGAAGATAATTTGTCTTATTCTCTGAATTCATGCATAACATGGTTGCATGAGGTACAATGAGACACTCAATTAGGGCTAACCATTTTAAAAAGGACACAAGTACATCCATTTGCTCAACACATTCATTTGCAAAACTGCTTTGTTCCTATTCTACCACAATAAAAATGTTAAGGTAACAGGGTTGCGTGCATGCACTGCGACTAATAATAATTAGAAAAATATATTTGAAATAGTTTTCAAGTCAATTGTAATAAATGCTCCCACAGTTACAAGACACAACAATGAAAAAAATCCCCAAAATTGGATCTTTTTTTTATTTCATTTTAACTAGGGATGTCCCGATCCGATCACGTGATCAAAAATCGCACTGATCGTGCCATTTTTCAGAGGATTGGAATCAGGTGAAAAGAATCGGGCTCTTTTTTCCGTATCGGATCGGGACTCGGTATCGGCAGATTCTCAGAATCACGTGACTCAGACTTGGGTGTAAAAATATGCGATCGGGACATTCTTAATTTTAACTGATTTGTTTGTGGTTCAATTTGGCTGTGAGAGGTTACTCAAAATTTGCATGCTTTAGCATTTTGTTTGTGGATTTATTTGCTTTTATTTGAAGCGTGGAATGTCAACTAAGTTTAGGCCTGTTACAGCAGTCTTCTTTCCGTGTAGGAATTCCATTTCACTTAGGAGTATCCAAAATAATCAAGACTCACACTTGCTAAAGATAACATATGATTCAATTTTTTTGTAGTTGAGGAAGAGACCTGCGCTGTTACCAAAGGAGGGTGTGTACAGAGAAGGCCCACGGCTCGACTCAGTTAATCAATAAACTGTCGTGTACCACACCAACAATAGCTAAAGTAGATTTTTTTTTTTTCCTCACCACTGCAGTAAATGGATATAGACTTGTAATACGTGTGTGTGTGTATGTGTCCATTAAGCAGAGGGGGTCCGGGGCTAGATCCATCCATCTAAAATTGGCTCCGATGCATGTTTCAGCACAAATTACACCTGAGTGGAGTAGATGGATTAACCTCTCTGTGTTTCTTTCCCATCCCCTCTTGTCTTTTTTTGTAGGTAAGTTGCTGAAGTGAGCATGAGGTACCTCCAAAGGTAAAGCCTTCTCTGTTGAATATTTGTAATTAAAAAATATGTAAGGTGGTGTATATAATCATCTTCTAGACAATTCAGAAATGTGAAAACCATGGCTGACTCCTCGCCTGAAGTGCGGTGTGCGTCTTATCGCTCACTGGCGTGTTGTGGTTGGCTGCTAATCTGTTTATCTAATCAGATTCGGAGGTTACCGTTCTGTCTCATTAACTTGCGGGATATTGATCCTACCGCATTGGCTTTTGCGGCGTCCCATGGCTACGCTCCCAGATGGAGAGGAATGCACCATTTGTTATTTTTCTTTTTCATAGCTCATCAATCGATCCCGGCTCGTCTTGAGGTTGTTGCTTGTTTGAGCTTGCAGTAAAAAATAGCTTTTGAAGGAGACATGGATTCCTGGAGATACAGTTTAAAGTGTGTGGAGACACTGCTGAAAGTGAAAGTGTGTAAACAAACTATCAATGATCAAATGCATCTCTGATCTCAGCGGAAACTCCACATTTTTCACGTATTCATATTTTGGTATCATAATTGCATGTAATCCTGGAAGACATCATTTCCCATTCCATTCCAGCTACTAATTTAATTGTAATACTTGTATAACTTACTGTCTCCCTCTGATTGAAAATTAGTATTGGAATTTAATACAGTAAAATAGTATGTAAGGGATGCATGGCGATATGACACGGGACAATTCGATTACGATTCATAAAGGTTCAAATACGATGATTTTCCCTCATTACTATATGACAGCCGCTCGTAGCGGAACGAAATTTAAGACATGTCTGCCGCCCGGACACCTGCACAACGTTATGATGGATGCTGCCGGTTACTGAGCAAGGGATTTACTCCTTTTCAAAAGACTGGAAAATAAATTTGTGAGCGTTTTTAGAGCGAGAGTGGAAGCGAGCTAGTTTATTCCTCCTTGCCTTTCAGATGTCCAGCAGTAGTTTCATGTCATGTCAATTGAAAAATGTCCTGAGTGTGTTGCACACTGAGTGTGTAAGACCCGTGTGCATCTATAAGAGGTGAGTACACGAACCCTCTTGTACTGTTTTGCCTTTATTGATGTTGTTTTTGAGATGTTAATAGTTAGTGCCGAGCGCTAAGCTAATTAGCTAATTCGCTAACGTGTATTTCACATGCAGCACGTGTAAAACCAAGATTAAGTGCAGCGGTAACACTACAAACATGCGAAATAGTACAGAAATCTGTGAAAACAAAGTATATTGGTTAAAAGAAGTCTTATTTCTAAAGATACTTTGTTTCCAGAAAATGTAGAATTCATTCCACCTGTGTAAATTTTATTGTATTGTTGAGAGAAATAAGTACTCCCTTTAAAATGGTTAATGTTTTTGCTCTTTCTTGTAAAAAAAATAAAATAAATAAATAAAAAAGCAGCTTAAGGGCAGCTTTTTGTTGTATGGGCATGTTTCCATCGTTCCTGTTGAATTATTAGGATATTTTAAATAAATAATGGACATAAATTTGTTTGGCTATTTTATTAATTAATAATGTACGATGCATCGATAATCGTGATAATCATGAAAGCGGTGATCATCGTAATACTGTGATCATCGTTCAATAATCGAATCGTAGCACCCTGAATCGTAATCGAATCGAATCGGGGGTGCCTAAGATGGCACACCCTTAATATGGTTCTTCCAAAACAAAAGAAGTTTGATTCATTAACACTGTGCCTAAATAAAAGCAAATAATGTATTCTTAAAACGAGCTAGAGACAAAGGCTAATATAAAATGTTTCGAAAACCAAGCCACCCATGTTTTTAAAGGTGGAATGTAAAAGTATTTAGTCTTAAAAGTCAGATAAGCAGTGATTCTTGGCTAATTACTAAAAGAATCCCACATACCACTGGCGATACTGTAAAATATAGATTTTTGCATTGAGTAATTTGTTGATCTATAGAGCCGTCATTTTCCTGAAAACATCTGGCGTCAAGTTCTCATACTTCACTCCCCCCCCCATCACTGTACTCAGACCACCTGCTCCCCTGCTCCTGCTCCCCACTAGTTATAAATAAGACATATGGATGTAAATCTATAACGATGGCACACACGTGTTGAATAATTCATGTGTTGAATGGACGTCATGTGTCGCAGCCGCGCTGCAGGGCCACGTGGATGTTGATGCGTCTCCGCACTGTGTAAAATGTGTGGGGTGGCTAGGCTTGCACATCAAAGTGAGTGTGTGCTGCAGTGTGTGCGTGTGGGCCCACGTATGAGTGTATGGCAGGGTGATGCATCATACTGCGACTTGCAGAAAAGCCCAGGAGCTCCCCTCTGCCTGCTCCCATGCTACTGGTTCCTCGGCGTTACATAACGATGCTCCTCTCATGCATTCACTTTCAGAGGCTTTCTACTTGTTATGTTATGTGCAGACTGTGGTCATTTAGGAAGGCCCAGTTGTGCTGCTTTAGAGTGGGATGTTTTTGTGCTGACACTTTACTGTTCAGTGCCACGATGATAAGAAGTGACCATCAGCAGTTGGCTTGATGCTTAACTCACTATGCTGTGTTTTACGATCCGTTTTGCAATTCCTTGAAGACTGCCTGTGATATCTATTTTGTTGATAAATTTGAGATTTTTTGACTGTATTCATGAAGAAACAATTTCTTTGGCAAAAAAAAACATAAAAAAGAAAGCATGCATTAAAAAAAAAAAAAAAAAAAAAAAAAAAAAAAAAGCAACCACTGTGAATAAGAGGCCATCTTCACTTTGTCTACAAACAGAGGGAAGCTAACTAGTTGGTGTTGGTTGGTTGGTTGGTTGGTTGGTGTTGGTGTTATACTTATAGTTAGTGTTGCCAACTTTGTGACTTTTTGTGTGACATTTTTCAACCTCAAAAATGTTATTTTATTTCAAAATGTTATATGCATGGATACATGTACAAATTATTGTTTTCTTTTGTATATATTGTATATATATATATATATATATATATATATATATACATACATACATACAGGGGTGCACATAAGTGGTCCGCATGCGGCATGCGTACTGGATGTAGACAAATGTGCTGGCCCTCAACGGCTTCCATACGCTTTTGCGTACCGATGGCTGACGACTGTATTTGCGGCGGACACAAGAAAATAACTTCTCAAAATGTCAAAGAGGCAGGCCCCACTGAGTAATTATTTCCGTGTTCCCCCACCCCCGTCAAAAGACAGACAGACGACAGAGACGTCATCGGAGCTACCGGAAAAAAGGACTTTTGCTGAAAAGTGGCTGCAGGAGGTACCATGGCTAGAAGCAAATGATGCTCGCACGGAAATGTGGTGCAACATTTGCCGTGAGAATCCCAATGTCGTTAATAAGAGCAGCGCATTTTATGTAGGGTCAAAGAATTTTAGCCATCCAAACTTTGAAAAGCACGAAAAAAACAGAGCATGTGGCAATTAAGCAAACTATCGATGTCAGACAGGACCCCACTCGCCCTATGGACAAGTGGTGGAAAAAAGTTATTGAAGAACAGCGCCATGCACTGACAAACGTGTTTCTGCTCACCTTTCACAGAGCTAAACATGCACGTACAATGAGCTCTTATGAGGAGGACATCCCACTTTTACAAAGGCTTGGAGTTAATGTGGGAGCCGCATATGAATGCCCTTTATTCTGAATTAGTGCTTTTATGTTTATTTCTTTACATTTCACCTCAAAGTAATGGCAATTTTGTTGTGCCAGTTGATGTTAATCAAGTGTTAATTGTTTATATAATTAATTGAAGGTAATTGGCTCTAAGTAAAGCTTGTCATAATTTTATGGCATCAGGCGAGTCGGCTCTCAAGCTCAATGAGGACCAAGTCACATCTCCAGGTCCTCCTCTGAGAACCTGGGCAAAAAAAATATGTGCACCCCTGTGTATACACATATATAATTTCTAACATGATCACATAGATTCCATTTGCAGTGCTTCAAAAAACATTTATGAAAATATAGATACATATCAGGGGTTTTTTTTGTTTGTTTTTGTTTTTTTGTTGTTTTTTTGTCAAGTATTATTATTATTATTATTATTATTATTATTATTATTATTCATATAGTCGCTCTTTCCAATGATGGTAAGTCTGAATAAATACACAACACACACACACAAATGTATTTTTTTTCCTTTCTTGTAAATAGGCTCGCCTCTATTTCGTGGATTTACATTAACTGCGAATAACAAGGAATCAATGTATTTTATCCATTCAATATCATGTACAAAGCGGTGTGGTTAACACGTCCGCCTCACAGTTCTAAGATCAAGGGTTCCTTCCTTTATGTGTGGGGTTTGCATGTTCTCTCCGTGCCTGAATGGGTTTTCTCTCTCCATCCAGAAATTGTCCATAAGTACAAAGTGTGTGCGTGTCTATTTGTTGTCGCCCTGTGTCCAACGATTGGCTTGCGACCAGTTCAGGGTGTATCCTGCGTACTCCCCATAAGCTTCAGCAGCCTCACGACCCTTGTGAGGATAAGCAGCTTGGAAGATAAAGAATGAAATTGAATGTACAGCCGTTTTTTACCGCTCCACGTCTTATTAATGTGGTCTATAAATAAAGTCAAGTTGAGCAAGTTCACAAAACAATAAGTGGAATAAATCCATAAGTCAGTATATAATAGTGTGAGTCAAAGTACATACAGATGTGGCACTCTTTGTTGCCACAGGTGCTCCCGCCTTGGTCTGGTCATTTTACTCAGGCGAACAATAATAGCGGTAACATGACACGTTGTTGATCTCTGCAGGAGAGCCCTCCATTTGTCTGTGCCCTGTATTGTCATGGGGAAAGCTCACATGCTGAGTGGTACACCTGGAGCTGTTACACACTGGAGGGGGAAAAACCCCCTCTAAAATATCAATAAATAGCAGCAGTAGGTGAATATTGTTAAATGTGCATTATTTAGTTTCAACTCACACATTCATTTATAGCATTCAGACTAATGAGATCCAATGCAAAAGTGCATTGCTCAGGAGCTACAAACAAATTGTTGTGTCATTTTTAAAAGTTAATGTGGGGCACTGCCATACCAATAAAACAAACTACAAGGTACTTGATGATGCTGGATGGTCTATTGTTTTTAAACCTGGGTCACTTAGTGTCACATATTCAGAGTAGTATTAACTCATAAAACCAAACAGGATGAAATCTCTCCATATCATCACTTCGATTTGAATAAACAGGCTGGATCTGAAATCATAAGAGTACAATATTGATTATGCTAAACTGATTAGAAGTACATTTTTTGCTGTCATCACCATAGCACGCATTGGAGTAGTCTTTGCTGGCTTGAATGTGCTGTATAGTGGTTTGGCTTCCCAAAAAAAAAAAAAAAGCAAATGATTTGCTGTGCTAAATTGCCGACTGTCCTCTAGCTTTATAAATCACGTGATGTTAACATCTACCGTACATGCCAAAAGTTTGGTCATGCCTTCCCATCCGTGCGTTTTCTTTATTTTCATGATTATTTATTATAAATTCTCACTGAAGGTAATAAAACTATAAATGAACACGTTTCGAATTATGTACTTAGCAAAAAAAAAAAACAACAACTTTAAACGTATAATATTCTAGTATCTTTAAGGTAGCCACCCTTTGCTCTGATTACTTTTTTGCACACTCTTGCCATTCTCTTGATGAGCTTCAAGATGGAGTCACCTAAAATGGGTTTAGAATTCACAGGTATTTAGAGTTGATTAGTTGAATTTATTGCTTTATCAATGGGGTTGGGACCTTCATTTGTGTTGCATTGAATGAGGTGTGTCCAAACGTTTGGCCTGTACTGTGTGTGTACGTTATTAAGGTATACTGTAGAGTACAGTATATTATACTGTAAACATAGAATTAGAAGAGATCCTATGTTAAAAAAAAAAACAAAAAAAAACCTGCTTTTGCTTGAAAATGATACAGTTACATGATATTAATAGTCCAACTTGCTCAACTCATCGTTTTAGGTTCAAATGCACATTTCCAGCTAAAAGTTTCCAGAGTTATATGGTATAGAAATAATAATCAAAGTTATAATATTAAATTATGTGATTTATACATAAGTTAATTAGTCAAATAATCGCAATAAAAAATTTGGGATTAATTAGTGTATCAGAATTTGTGGCAGCCCTAATGTAAACCCAGCCACTGGTAGGCTGATAAATTTGCTCTGTGCATTGGAATTAATGAATTAATTCCACTTATTTTGGAGTATCAACACACACACATATATACAAATATATACAGCTGAAACATGAATTTTTTGGAAATGTAATGTCAATTTTTCAAACTAAGTGATAAAAGACTCTGCCCAAACATTTTTCAGAAGGAGTAGTGGATTTTTTTAATTATTAATTTAAGCTTTTATTGCTTGTTCATTAAATCCAGCACTGCATATGCACAGCTAAGCACATCCTAAAGTAGCAACTCTCATTTACATTTGCATGCTTTTCTCGCTAGTATATCATCTGATATTAATTTGTGTTAAAAGCACGCTAATATGCCGAATTCCTTTTTCACCTGCGTGCTCATTTCACAACAACTAAAGAGTACATTTTCCTCAGTGCAATATTGACTCCTAAAGCCTTTCAACTGTTATCTTCTTGATGTTGAGCACCAGCACAATTTTTTCTTTATTTCCTCAATTTGCCAGGAGTTCCGGTGGACTGACAACAGAGTTTTATTTGGGTGACAGCGTGTGAATGAAAAGAAGGTGAAAGTTTGACTTTTAAATGTCACAGTAGCCATGACTGCACACACACACGTACACCGCAGATGGGTGGCCGGGTCGTTGCTGTGTGCCTCTCAGTCGCTGCTGTCACATACAGTCAGAACACAAACCCATGCCACGTCACTGTATTCGCATAATAGTGCCGAGGCCAACAGCAATATAAGTAGAAGACTGCATCATGAGTTTTGTTTTCATAGTTCATTCATTTAGCTTTAGACAAAGATATAAATATTGCTAGGTAGAATGTAAGTGCTAACGCATAAACAGATTGTAAAACCTGATGAGTTATTTCAACCAAGGGCGTAGGTTTGCATCGGGAGGGAACATAACACTACCAACTTTTCAGGATGCTCAAATTGTCCCCACCAACATTTAAGCAACCTTATTTGCATTATATAATGGCTTCAGTTATATAGGTAATTTAGATTGTCTTCCCATATGTTGTAAGGATGGAATAGACCCTAATATTAAGTGAATTATTTTCATTATGTTCAGATTTACATTGACCCCTTTTCACTTGCTAAATGTGCCAATCCATTTGTTTTCCCTCAAACGCACATTTGATTGGCTGATGACTTGACCCCCCCCCCCCCCCCCCCCACACACACACACACACACACCAAATAAAAGTTCTTTTTCCGCCAGCAGCAGTCACTGTAACAATGTAAAAGACCTTGTCAATGTTCTGGAGGTGGGCAACACACCACTCATTTTGCTACTGAAAATCCGACGTGCATCAGTTAGCATAACATTTACAGTGGGGCAAATAAGTATTTAGTCAACCACTAATTGTGCAAGTTCTCCCACTTGAAAATATTAGGGAGGCCTGTAATTGTCAACATGGGTAAACCTCAACCATGAGAGACAGAATGTGGAAAACATGTGGCAACAAAGGAGTGGCTTCGTAAGAAGCATTTCAAGGTCCTGGAGTGGCCTAGCCAGTCTCCAGATCTCAACCCCATAGAAAATCTGTGGAGGGAGTTGAAAGTCCGTGTTGCCCAACGACAGCTCCAAAACATCACTGCTCTAGAGAAGATCTGCATGGAGGAATGGGCCAAAATACCAGCAACAGTGTGTGAAAAGCTTTTGAAGAGTTACAGAAAACGTGTGGCCTCCGTTATTGCCAACAAAGGGAACATAACAAAGTATTGAGATGAACTTTTGGTATTGACCAAATACTTATTTTCCACCATGATTTGCAAATAAATTATATAAAAATCAAACAATGTGATTTTCTGGTTTTTTTCCACATTCTGTCTCTCATGGTTGAGGTTTAACCATGTTGACAATTACAGGCCTTTCTAATATTTTCAAGTGGGAGAACTTGCACAATTGGTTGACTAAATACTTATTTGCCCCACTGTATCCATGTGAATTTCTTCGAGGAGGAAACTGCTTTGAGAGAAATGTATGTTTGTTTTCTACCGTTAAAGTTATTAAACTATAAGAAATGTAGTGAACTAAGGTTTACCCCCTTCTCACCAGTTTTCATTTTTATTTTATTTATGTGGTCTTAAAGTAGCCCAAAGGACCTTTCATTTTTTGTTGAGTTTGGCTGTGCTTGAGGACAAATGCAGTGGTGTTTTACCTGAAGGAAGGCTCCATTTATTTTTGTTAATCCCTGACTAAGAAGTTTTTTTGTGATATTTGAATTATTTAGATAGATAATTTTTAGTGGTCTAAAGGCAAATGTTTATTTTTCTTCGCATTCCTGGAGATGATTAACAAATGTGTATTTCATGTGTATGTTAATATGATTTGTATTCAAATATTGCAATTTAAATTTGCTAATAAAATCCAGACATTTATTCTGGAAGTTTTCAAAATGTTTCTTTAGTAGTTTTTGAAACATTGGTTTGAATTGAACGGTGTATAACCTGAACCAATACATATGCACTGCAAAAACCCTCCTTTAAACTGGAAGAAAAAAAAAAAACTTAATTTCCTTGTTTTTAGTGTAAATCTACGATGAATAAGTGAAATTATCTGCCAGTGCTTCAAGTAAATTTTACTAAATAACATTTTTACTGAATAAGCTTATTTTTAATTTAAGTGACTTGGAAGAGTTCTCATAAATTTTTGGGTTGGGATCAATTGTAGTGTAGTGGTTCTCATTGGTAGTGTAGTGGTTTGCACAGATTATATTCTGTTAGGGTCCGCAAATGTTGAAACAAGTTTTCAAAGCACCTCAAAGCAGACAACAACCGAGGAATGCGTTCTAGGGTTTATTAAATACAAACAAAACTAGGCCTGCAAGCAGGACTGAACGGGTCCTCGCAATCTAGCGCAACTCGGACGTCACGCAACTCGGACAGTGTGCAGGTCAGGGTGGTGGCAGATCGTCCTCTCTAATCATCTCATTAGAACCTAACATGCTTGAACGTTGCCTCTTTACATTCACACACCTAAGAGATAAAACCCCCTATTGGACAGAGTACTACAAAAAAGGAGCGAATAAAGGGTCGTCACAGCAACAGACAGAGACATGTGGACATGGGCCGTAAAATAAATATTTCAAAAGGTCTTGAAACTATAATGACCAACCTGAAAAGAACTGGACATATATTAGAAAAATGAGTGACTTTCTATTGCCACTAATTGGCGCTGTAGGGTTGATGCAAATGACAACTACAGGACCCTTCAGAGTATGACTCAACAAGCACGAGATGTTTGGCGTAGATATGTTGTAGAAGTTATGACTGTTCAAAACTTGTGGTGAGACGAAATGGCTTAAGTCATTTTCACTTCTCCTGTTGGACTCTTTTGCTTCAACCAAACCTCAGTATTTTTCATCAGGCACCTGAACACATATCTTTTGGCTCCCCTGATGCAGGTTGCAGGTGAATATTTTTTTTTTCCTTGGAGGAGGAGGCTGTTTAGTAAAAAAAAGGCATTTCCTGTTCCCAATAGGGGGTGCTTGGGCTAATGGGTAATTTTTCAATGCACTCGTGTTAAGGGTGGGATCCCGCACATACATGCCAGATATGAAAAAGATTGAACGTTGTGTCAAGGAGCTATTAGTCTTTTACTGAATTTGTCATTTTGCCGAAAAAATGGCCGACTTAGGTCCACGCCCAGGTCAGACATGTGAATAAAAACGCACCATTTTGAAAATTTTAGATCTCTTATGTCTCCTGAATAGTCTCACCAATTTTGAAGATGATCCAACTAACTCCCTCTGTTACAAGGTTTCAAATGTGCACACTGTTAATTGATAAAAATTTCACATTCGATCAAAATACCCAATTTGCTGTTGGGTTTGGAATATGGGTTCCAAAGACTTTTTGGAGCAGTTTTGCACAAGGTATCGACTCCCCAAATTTCATTTCTCTACGTTAAAAAAACCTAATAGGAAACGCCTTTTTGAAAAATTCAAGGGGGCGCCACTGAGCCCTTTTGTTACATTTTTTTGTAACGTCGCAAGATTATCGAAATACACGCAAAGCCGCATGTATGTGCAAAATTTGGTGAGTTTTCGTACATGTTCAGGCCTCCATATGTAAACTGTACTACAAATGGATAAAAATTTCACATTCGATCCAAAATACCCGATTTTCTGTTGGATTTGGAAAATGGGTGCAAGAGACTTTTTGGAGCAGTTTTGCATAAGGTATGGACTCCCCAAATTTCATTGCTCTACGTTGAAAAAACCCAATAGGAAAGGCCTTTTTTAAAAAACTCCTTTCTGTCGCCACTAGTTGGCACTGTAGAGTTGATGCAAATGACCCCTACAAGAACCTTCAGGGTATGACTCTCAACAAGCACGGGAAGTTTGGGACAGATATGTTGTATATCTGCTGAGTTATGTCATTTTCACTTTCCTGTTTGGACCCCTCCGCCTCAACGAAACCTCAATATTTTTCATCAGGCACCTGAACACAGGTCTTAAGGCTCCCCTGATGCAGGTTTGAGGTCAACAGATTTTTTTTCCCTTGGAGGAGGAACCTGTCTCGTAAAAAAAGGCATTTCCTGTTCTCACTAGGGGGCGCTAGGCCTAATGGGTAATATTTCAATGCAGTCGTGTTAAGGGTGGGATACCGCACAATATACATGCCAAATATGAAAAAGATTGAACGTTGTGTCAAGGAACTATTAGTCATTTACTGAATTTGTCATTTTGCCGAAAAAATGGCCGACTTTGGCACCACGCCCAGGTCAGACCCGAGAATGAAAACGCACCATTTTCAAAACTTAAGATCTCATATGTCTCCTGAATAGTCTCACCAAATTTTGAAGATGATCCAACTAACTCCCTCGGCGAAAAGGTCTCAAATGTGCACCCTGTAAATTGATCAAAATGTCATATTTGATCCAAAATAACCGATTTCCTGTTGGGTTTGGAATATGGGTGCCAATGCTTTTTTGGAGCGGTTTTGGACTAGGTATAGACTCCCCAAATTTCATTGCTCTACGCTGACAGACCCTAATGTTATAGGCCAATTTTAAAATTTCAAGGGGGCGCCACTGAGCCATTTTGTTACATTTTTTTGCAATGTTGCAAAATTATCGAATTTTCCGCACGTATGTGCAAATTTTGGTGACTTTTCGTGCATGTTCAGGCCTCCAAATTGGCCGTTTTCATTTGCCCTGAAAAAAAAAAAAATAATAATAATAATCCTTTTCAAAACAATAGGGCCTTCGCACGCTTAGTGCTCGGGCCCTAATAAACACGCGGTCGCGGAAAAGAGGGAATAACAAAACGGGTCCGTGACAATAGGTCAACTGGGATCAATAATACTAAACTAAGCGGTGATCAGAGAGCGAATAAGACAACAAAAATAAATACATTCAAATACCTGCACAAGGTAGAGACAATCACAAAACAAAAGCAGCTGATGAACAAGCTAGGAAATACAATGCGAATCAAAAGTACAAGATGTCGAATGGCGACCAGCAAGTTAATATCTCGGCACCCCTCCCTTGGATCGCCCTCGTTTATATACTAATGTTGATGAGCTGGAATTGGAGCTGTTTTGTTACAGATGGCTCTGTAACAAAATAAAATCTGACCAGCAGCAGAATGTGACACATTTAATCTTGGGGTCAATATCTTTATGGATGCTGTTTGCATATTGTCCCAGTGCTTTGGGTTGACACGGAATATACTCTGGCTTCCCCCCTAAATTCAAAAAGCATCTACAATATTTTTGTGTATTTGAAGATTCTCAATTGTCTGTTGGTGTGAACGTCAGCGTGAATGCTTGTTTGTCTGCTGCACCTTCCCTACAATTCTCAGGTAACCAGCTTGAAGTCAGATGATAGTTAAAAACATCCGAGTACAGAACCCTTTCTTTCTTCTTCTTTTTTTTTTTTTTTTTTGCTGCATGATTGTGAAATGGAAAAGCTGACTGTCCCAAAACCGAGCAGGAAAAAAAAAGTACTAAGCTGAAAATGATGAGGTGTCAGGTCCCGCCTACTAATATATAATATTGTAGAACACTAACGTGGAAGATTTTGGGGTCAGTATGAAAGGGCGTATGCTGCTTAGCCTGATGTTTTTTTTCCCTCTACACTTTGTAGACAGCTGGAATATAATTTTACATCCTGCAAAGATCCACCTAACCTGTAATTACTTAACAGTTTAATGTCGCACAAGTCCCCCCACGCACACAGACAACACACTTCCCGTATGCTGTTCAATATTTCATAATTCATGCCCTTGAATGAAATTCAGGGCAGTTGGAAAAAAAACAGGACACAAAAAGCATTGCAAGTCATTTCGCTTTTACAAACTATTCTAAGATTTTCAAAAGGAGAGAGGAGTACCGGTACTCTGTCCTAACATGAGGAAGAGTACGGAGAGAGATTTCTGCTTTTTGCTACTTGATGTTTTTCATCCTCAAGTGCTGTTGGAGGAATATTATAGTCAATGAAGTCAAGGCAATAAATATACCTACGTGAAATTTCAATATCGGTGCTGAAAAGTACAATTAGCATGAATGGTGTCCCAGCTAGTCCACCAATATTAGAGACAAGCGAAAATAGGTGTCCTAGGGTTGTGTCGGCATTGACAAATGATTGGGTTTTTTGTGTGTTGGGGTGTGTGTGTGTGTGTTTTTTTTTTTTTTTTTTTTTTTTTGCATCAACATCGCTTTTTTGTTTAATAATTGATTTTCCTGTTTGATTGCAGCAGTGCTTGTATTTTTTTCCATGAGTTGACAGTAATTACTGAATAGCAGGGTCATCAGTGGGCCGTACCACCTCTCAGTGGAATTACTAATTACGCTACCATTGACAATCCGTCCATCTATTGTGGTGATTAAGCCTACGACCAGTCAGCCGGTGTAAGTGGAGAGAAGTCAGCCTGAGCATTTCAACCGCAACAGTGACACCACGTTGGTGCAATGCAGTAGACATCTATTTTTGGAGGGCTTGAGCAACGGAGCTGGGAAATGGAGGTGCTGGGGAGCACCATTTGACTGGCAGGGAGGCGGGTGCCTTTTTGGCAGCAGGAAATGGGGACAAGCTGCAGATGCAACAGTATCTTTTTGAATCGGGAGACATTAGACATCAGATTTAACTGTAATTTACATTTTTATTTACATTCAACCCTTGACATTTTTGTGGGGGGGCAATTTATCCATCAGTCACTGAAAAACTCCCATGTCTCTTTCTAAGCAAGCTATCGCTAAAGCCCATTCTACGCAGAATTGGTCTAAAAAGGTATAGACAAGGGCTTCATCTTGACTAATGCTGCAAAGATTAATTAATTAACTCGAATAATTCGATTAGAAAAAAGCTATGAATTAAATTTTCCTCTCCGAATATTCGTGATAATAGAGTGGCGTTGTGATGGTTTGTTTTGAAAGTGTTTGCATTTAATTTTATTGATTTGGGTTGATACACTGCCCTCTAGTGGCAACAGTGGTTATGCCTTAACTCTTCTAACATGGCTGAATCCAGCTGCTCCCTGTTTAGGGAACATTAGGTGGATTTTTGTTTGAGCTCATGTGGTTTTAATGCATTCGTAATTTAGTTTATAGGTATATTTAGCTCTGTTTTTTTGTGGGGATATATGTCTGAACGATTTGTTAAGAACGTTATAAAAAAAGTTTGCATTTTATGGCATGTAAGCATTGTTTTTTTGTTGTATTTAGATCCTCATTTATTAGGGGTGTAACGGTACATGTATTTGTATTGAACCGTTTCGGTACGGGGTGCTCGGTTCGGAACGGAGGCGTACCTAACGAGTTTCTGACGTAATGTAACCCTTACTTTTCAAGGCTGTGGGTCGATCGGGTTACAGTTTCTTTGTGTAGATTATATTTATTCGGTCTTCTCTACTATAATGAGGATCAACACGGCAGGAAAGTATAACTCTGCTTTATCTCCTCGCGCCGTGCGCAGGAACTCTCATGTTCAACTCAAAAGCATCCTACTACAACACAAACAGCTAGGAACTAATATTCAAATAGAAACTAAAATTACACAACATAAAATATTAAATATAAATGAATACTGCATCACATCTCAAAAAATTAATACATAATAGGATAAATAATGACCCATAAAAAATAAAAGAAATTGAAATGAGCCAAAACAATAATAATACACAATTCCTGCTTACAGTAATAAGGACCGCACGCGGAGCAGAGCATGCTGCAACCGTGCACACCAAAACAAACAACAGCAAACAGCAGTAGTAGTGGATGTCATGGCTAATGCCGCTAGCATTGGCAATAAGCTAGAAATCTGAAATATAAACCTAAACAGGGACAAAGACAGGTTGATAAAACCAAAGTGGTTTGCCACCATTGTTAGTCCGAGATCGGGTATGTTTCTAATAACACGTCAAACCTGTTAACCCATTTGAAACGGCACCATCCTAGCGTGAACATCACTACAACGAAGAGAAAGACGAACATTGTACAAACACAGCTCCCCACCGCATTTAAACAGCCGTTACCCGTTGGGTCAGATCGGGCTAAAGCAATAACAAATGCCATTGGTGGTTTTATAGCTGCAGATTTAAGACCCTATTCAGTGGTAGAGAATGCTGGCTTCAAACATATGGGGGGGGGGGGATAAAGTTAAAATGAGAAACTTGAAACTGTTCAGTGTTGCAACTGTTCAATTTTGCACATCAGATATTTTTTTCAAGAAAAAGTCTGAGCCAATGTTATTTATTTTTATTTTGTTTTTCAAAATATCTACATTTCAGAATATTGTATTTTCTATTTTTGAGCAGAATTCTAGCTTTGTATAGGCTAATGTTCCTATTGTTGAAAGCACAAAAGTGTGTAATAAACAACTAGCACATTTATATTTTGCATTTTGTTTTCTTATTGTAGCGAAAATGAACCGAACCGTGACCTCAAAACCGAGGTACGTACCGAACTGAGATTTTGTGTAGCATTACACCCCTATCATTTATTATTATTTTTGAATACCGTTTGAGGCTAAAATCAGGTATTTTAATTCATTTTTAAATGAAAGTGCAATTTTTAATTTAATTTCAAGAAACACTCAATTTTATTTTGTATTCGCGTTTAATGCTCTTTTGCCCACACGGGCTAATGGAACACTGGCAAACTCCAACTACGCGCACATCCTAATGAGGGCAACTGGTATCAACAATTGATGGGGCATCAATTGCAGGACTAGGCACTATCAAAGCAAATACCATCAGTAAAATCATGTAACTTTTTAATGCTAAACTAGGGCTTATAGATGTTTGGATTTTCTTTTTTAGATTTTAAACAAGGCTGTTCATTTCTTCCATATCATCAGGAATTTGAAATAATAATAAAAATTCTCTACTTGCTTATCTTTTTTATAATTTTCAAATGTCACTTGAAGCCTCCATGTCACCCTCCACCCGACCCGGTAGATACTGATCTGATTACAAATACTGTATCTCCAGTGGTGAATGAGTTACCATTTGTTGAAATGCCACTGTGTGCGCTTGTGTGAATAGCAGGGATGAGGGCTGGTGCCTCTGGGCTTTTTACACAGCGGCGTGAACAGGAGTGATGGACAGATTGCCCCCCCTTAAAGAAGCTAAATTTTCATCAGTTTCCAATTTTCTCCACCTCTCTGGAGATCATAATTTTTAAATAGGATATATTGAGGATTATTCAAATGTTGGCATTGAGATTAGCTCTGCTGTTCACCCTTAAATTTCTTCAGATTCCGAAGTGTTATTTTTCCACTGGAAATAAGGTACACAGAATGATCTCCCTCCCACCCTCGTTAAAGCACAAGTGGGGCCACATTTTTTTAAACAAACTGAAGCGCCAATAAAAAAAAAAAAATCATGGTCATGACTACTTGTAGCTTGCGAATCCGCCTCAAAGTTGCTGTTACTTTCCTGTGTGGAGTTTGCATATTCTTCTCAGGGTTGGTTTTCTCCGGCTACTCCTGGTTTCCTTGCACATCCCCAAAACATGCATGCTACGCTATTTTAAAACTATAAATTAGATAAGTGTGAGTGTGAATGGTTGGTGATATGTGCCCTGCAACTGGTTGGCAATCAGTTCAGGATAGGTATGCAGGGACAGTGTCAAGCACACTCGCTACCCTAGTGAGGATAAACAGAATAGAGAATGGATTACTAAATAAATACTCAACTGTATTATTTATAATTTTATTTAATAAATCCCATTGGCAGTGTATCAAATACTTGTTCTCCCCACTGTACATTCAACATACGGTACATAAGGACTGTAGTGGGCATTTCACTATACTGTCATTTAAATCTGTCTAGGCTGTCCTCACTCCGAAGCGTCTACTTTTTCCAAAGCCAGACAGCTAGTGAACGACGCCTTAATAATCAGACTTCTTCCTTTTTCATCTGATTTATTAATAAAATAGCCTCAAACCATTGTCCTCTTTAGACCGTCATAAAACTACAAAAAAAAAAAAGTACACAAGCATTGCATTAGCAACAATGTTAGCTTAGCACGCTATACAGGTTCACTAAACATAAACAAAAAGCGTCTCATACAAAAAATAGAACATTTCGCTTACTAACATAATATGTACATTCTTTACAACAACCATACTTACGGACAAATCTTGTCCAAGGATCATATAAGCACAACATTACAACGTAGGCGTCAGCCCGAGACGTCGTGCAGCCATATTGAACTGGCAAGAAAAAAATAAACCATGTCGCAAAGCGACCACAAGAGTTCGCTGTTAGACAGCACAAAAAGCCTTGCTGTAAAACTTACCAAAAGGCAGAATACTGTCTGAGCGGGACATGTGCGTTAATTGCGTCAAATATTTTAACGTGATTAATTTAAAAAATTAATTACCGCGCGTTAACGCAATAATTTTGACAGCCCTAAAAAAATTAGGCGGCAATGTGGATGAGTGATTAGCATGTCTGCCTCACAGGCCATCCCGGGCTCTGGCCTGCCTGTGTGGAGTTAACATATTCTCACCAGAGCAGTGTAAGTTTTGGACGGGTGCACAGGCTTCCTCCCACTAGTATGCAAAAAATGGCTGATTGGACACTCCAAAGTGAAAGTGTGTTTGTCTTTATGGCTAGGTTCATGGTCTTAATACACAAATCCGATTTTATTCATTTTTTTCCGAGTCGGGTGAGGCATTAACTTGACGGTCTGAACGGGACAAGTCACATAGAAATGGACCAATTCACATCCGATCAGGATCACTTTGGTATGCAGTTTAAATCCGATCTGGGCCACAACTTTCCAGAATGTGGCGGCAGTCTGAACTGTCAAGGCTCCCAAATCGGAATTCATGCAGCAATTACGTCAGCAAAGAGCGAGAACAGCACACTAGACGGCAGCGATGTAGCTGTTCATTAGCGTTAGCACCTAGCTTGAACTCGTGTTTTACTACACAGGAGGCGAGCTTGACCGCAGTCATAAAAAAATTCAATGAAGAAAAGAATAAACCTGATAATGCTCAGTTTCTTACTGTGCGCCTGATGAGCAATATTTCAGTATTGCTTACCGAGCTTGCCAAGTTGGGATGAACTGACACATAAGCCTTATGTGTGTGCGCCATGAATGAACAGTGCGTAGTTATTTGTTTTGATGCTTCTGTGCATGCAGGTCAGTTTGCTCAGCGCGTGTCGGACTGCGACTGTGCGCCTGTGTAATACTTGAACGGGCTCAATGGACAAAGGCAGTCTGAACAGGCAGGCCAAAAAAACAGATATGACAAAAAATCGGAATTGTGCATTAAGACCTGCAGTATGAACCTCGCCTATGTGCCCTGCGATTGGCTGGCAACCAGTTCAGAGTGTACCCCGTGTCCGGCTCCTACCCATAGTTAAGGAGGATAGGTTCCAGCAACCCCGCGACCCTCATAAGGTCAGACGGTATTGATAATGAATTGATAATTAAAATTTCAAAAGTGTTTCTACTTATTGATACACCACCAGCAACTTAGTGCGCTGTTCATCACCTTAAAATGAAATTAGCTTATAGATTTCGTTTACCTATGCTCATGCAGTAATAAAGTCTTTTGTCACATGCCCCCAACAGCAGTGTTGATTTTGTTAGATGCTTCATATTTACTTCATGTTTTATTTTGGTTGGTATTTCATTGGTTTGTGTGCACTATGTCAGCGTTTTCTTTGTCCATCCTGATTACCTGAATGCCTACATACAGTACCTTTGTATCATTTGTCCTCGTCCTCTTGTTTCTTGTCATGTGGCAGTGTGTCACTGTCTTACTTGCCAAATTGGACATCGTATGTATTTTAACCATGCTGCATTTGAGAGGATCTTTTATATGCGGCTGTGCATATCTCAAAGGGGCTTTCTCCTCTCTCAGTCCACTGACTGTCAACTGTAGTCTGTGAACCCAACCAGAAAGGTTTTGGTCTCGTGTATTTGAGTCCAGCTGCTGAATGCCCTTCTGACATCATAATTGTGTGTTATTTGTGACTTTGAACCCTGGGACTGTGGTTAACCAAGGACCCTTGTCTTGTAGAAATCACTGCATTTCATCTGTTGCTAAATAAGGGGCATGACTAGTAGTGGCATTGTCCAATTCAGTTCTTTAACTACCATCGTAACACAGTCTGTACTGAGATGAATGGAAGTGTAGAGGGAGTGAAGAGATTTTTCATTAACGTAAAATCAATACTGACTTGTTCCACTTTGCATTTCGCCTCTTAACATTGGATTTTCCATTGACAGACCATCAATGTTTTCGCCGGATGTACTGGATGATACTATCCTTTGTTCTCTTAAAAGAACCTCATGCTACAGACGGAGTTGTCTGGATATAACTGAGAAAAATTATAAAACATGCCGTCATTGACCACTCGTATGTCTTTCCTAGACTTCCTCACTACATCTCTACATCCTTTCTCAGTTCTCTGTACACCTGCACACTTTTAACACATCTTTTTTTTATACCCTCTGCTCCCTTCTTCTTCTTATTTGTGTCAACTGGCAGAATGAGTCGTGACAGCTCACCAGCGTTGAGTGGATCAGGGGCCAAAAGCCCGCCGGGTAAACATCTAAGATTATACAATACGACAAGCAGAGACACACAGTGCTCACTCCATCATCAGTAAAATATGCAGAATTTAATCTACAGAATGATCAGATTATGGAAAATTCTAAATAATGTCCACATGAGTGTGAGTTGCCGTCTATACAGTATAAAGTGACAATTTAACCCCAAATACTTATTTACTGAGCAAAAAATAGAAAAACACTAGTATTCATTTAAAATTAGTTCCAATTAAAAAAAAAAAAAAATGTTATTGTCCAAGAGACAATAGTGGTCAGGCTTAATGAACATACTCCATTCAAACAACATCAATGACATAATGAAACACAAACTGGCAATCTGGCATGCCTGAGTGTCTCACTTAACAAGTTTGCTAAGCTCTGCTTATTCAAGGAACACAAAATAAAACAGTGGTACCTCTACTTATGAACGTCTCTACAAATATTATTTTCACGTTACCACATGTTTAAATGGGAAAATATTGCCTCTTGTTAAGAAAGGAATTTCAGGTTATGAGAGGTAAAAATACAAGGACAATATATCGTTTGAACATCGTCATCGCGATATATGTATTAGCAATAGTCCTATCGCAGGACGTGCAATTTTTTTGTTGTTGTTGTTTTTGTTTTTGAACATGTAAACTTTTGTTTTGCTTCATAAAATTAGCAAATGTGCAGAGAGATGACCGCCAGGATCCCTTTGATATACATCAATCTTTATTATTCACAGATGAATCCCCTTAGCCTGGACTAAACTGTATTATATGAAAACAATGTGGTCATGGTGAGTCAACCAAAGATTTCCCAAACAAAGCTATTCAAGTCATCTAGTGAAAATTCTTCTAGTTTTAATATTGCAATATACGTATATTGCAATATATCGCAAACCCTCAATAAGTCCCAATATGAGTTTTTTTTCAATATCGTTCAGCCCTAAAAAATACTATACAATACTGTAAATGATACATATGTACTTCCTGCGTTCTGCTTTTAAATGTCCTGCCATAAGATCCTGCTGCCCTATTGGTCGAAATATTCTCCTTCATGCCTCTGTAATTGGATTCTGCTCTCCTATTGGCCTATTGTTGATGACCCGTGGTTCTTAACCTTGGTAAAGGGACCGAATGACGATTTATACAGTATATATGTGTGTGTGTGTATATATATTATATTTATACTAGGGCTGTCAAAATTATCGCGTTAATTAATTTTTTAAATGAATCACGTTAAAATATTTGACGCAATTAACGCAGATGCCCCGCTCAGACAAATTTAAATGACAGTCCAGTGAAACGCTTACTTGTTAATTGTGTTTTATGGAGTTTTGCCGCCTTCTGCTGGCACTTGGGTGGGACTGATTTTATAGGATTCAGCACCCATGAGCATTGTGTAAGTAATTATTGACATCAACAATGGCGGGCTACTAGTTTATTTTTTGATTAAAAATTTTACAAATTTTATTAAAACGAAAACATTAAGAGGGGTTTTAACATAAAATTTCTATAACTTGTACTAACTTTTTTCTTTTAAGAACTACAAGTCTTTCTATCCATGGATCACTTTAACAGAATGTTAATAATGTTAATGCCATCTTGTTGATGTATTGTTATAATAAACAAATACAGTCCTTATGTACCGTATGTTGAATGTATATATCCATCTTGTGTCTTTCCATTCCAACAATAATTTACAGAAACATATGGCATATTTTATAGATGGTTTGAATTGCGATTAATTGCGATTAATTACGATTAATTAATTTTTAAACTGTAATCAACTCGATTAAAAATTTTAATTGTTTGACAGCCCTAATTTATACATATGTATGTTAGGGCTGTCAAACGATTAAAATTTTTAATCGAGTTAATCACAGTTTAAAAATTAATTAATTGTAATTAATCGCAATTCAAACCATCTATAAAATATGCCATATTTTTCTGTTAATTATTGTTGGAATGGAAAGATAAGACACAACACAGATATATACGTTCAACATACTGTACATAAGTACTGTATTTGTTTATTATAACAATAAATCAACAAGATGACATTGACATTAACATTCTGTTGAGCGATCCATGGATAGACTTTTAGTTCTTAAAAGATAAATGTTAGTGCAAGTTATAGAAATTGTATATTAAAACCCCTCTTAATATTTTCATTTGAATAAAATTTGTAAAATTTTCCATCAAAAAATGAACTAGTAGCTCACCATTGTTGATGTCAATAATTACACAATGCTCATGGTGCTTAAACCCATAAAATCAGTCACACCAAAGCGCCAGCAGAGGGAGACAAAAAACACAAGTAACAAGTGGACATGACACTGTACTGTCATTTTAATCTGTTTGAGCGGGGCATGTGCCTTAATTGCGTCAAATATTTTAACATGATTAGTTTAAAAAATTAATTAACGCGATAATTTTGACAGCCCTAGTAATAGATGTATGTAATATTTATTATTTTTGAGAACAAGGGTTCAATCCCGGGTTCTGGGATAAAACCTGTTTTGCCGGTAGTAAGTGTAAAAGCCAAAAATGCCTATGACCATACCTGCTGTTTGTGTTGAATTGTCAAATATAAACTATTTTTTTCTGTTGAATGTTTATCCTAACAAGTTGAATAAATATTATCAAGCTTCAAAATGGTTTGTCGAGCGTGTTTGGTTGTCAACGGGACAATATTACAAATTCTGAAAAAAGATTTAGGGATTTTTTTGGGTCCAAAATATTAATTATATTTGGTCAGTAAAGAAAACAACAGTTTGCACATAAAGGTTATGCTGTCCTGAAAAAAAGGGACACAACCAGGCCATTGTGAAAATTTTTTCTTTGAAATATAAAGGCAACATCAAAGGCATGCAAATTCGGACAAAATAGGCTCAAGTGTTAGAGGGTTAACAACACTCTTTTCTTTTGCCCAGTCAAATATTTTATTTATGTTCCATTTTACAAGACGTTAAAAGAATGGGTGAAACACTAATATGCCACCCTGTGATTTTCTTTCTTTGACTTTAAATGTTACCCGTTAGTTTAGTGACTGTTCTTTGAAGCCACCTAAATAAAAAAGGTTTTCTTGTCACTGCTTTTATGACAAATGTCCTTCTACTTGTGCGCACAAACCGGCCACAGTCTCCCAGTGGGACCGCAACTCAGCCCCAGCGTTGGCCACAAGTGGATTCCTCACCCGTTACAGCCTACTCCACCCAGCCCACGAATCCCAAGGTGCAAGCTGACAGAGGAAGCAAGGCGGTTTTGACTCCTGGCAGTGTTTGAGAGGTTGCTGACGTGCGTGTCGGGCAGGAAGTGTGCAAGAAGCAACGCAGGATCCTGTTTTTCAGACCGCAAGAAACTGGAGGCGTGCCACTGTATATGGCTTGTTATGCAAAACACACACACACTAACACACAGAGTGTGCTCACCTCAACCTCCAGCCATAACTTCCTCGCAAGCCACTCCCCCTACCTAAATTCCAAAATGGATGCCTGCACACAAATGCGCACGCTTCCTACAATCAGTGTCAATCATGCATATGGGGGTTGTAGTTATCTTCACACCTCAGTGCCTTTGAATGACATCATGACGTATGACTTTCTTTCACACTGTAAATAGGCTTTAGCTTGCTGTCATGAAAATGCATCAGGATTTTGTACCAATGTAATACATTGCAATTAGTGGAACATGAACTAATTTTGGCAGTTTACAGGAAACAGTATTTTTTTAACCTAATCCTTCATGAGCCCTAGCTTAAACGAGGTGTACTGTTTTAAATTAAAAGTGTGACTAGGAACCATTGCAAGTATTGGGGCAGTGTAAATATTTTTTCTCTGTTGTAGCTTTCTTGATTGAGTGATGTAATCAATTGCTTTTAAAATGTTATACAGTACTTGGGTGACACAGTGATTTGCTTCTTAGAACGTCCGTCTCACAGTTCTTGAATTGGGGGGTCAAATACAAACTCTGGCCACTTTGGATGCTCTTTCACACACACACCCACGCACACACAAACTTCCTTGCATCTTATTTTGTGCAAAGTTTTATTGTGAACATGGTAGTAAAATGGTGGTTTAAATGTGATCTAACTAAATTTAAGAGAAAACCACCTTCTTGAATATATTCACTTTTAGTGAAATTTAAATGGTCAGGTAGAAAATCATCCTTTTTTGAGGACAGCACTCTTGTTATTTTTGGTTTCTAATTTTATTTTTTTATTTCATTAAGTTTGCACATCAAATAGTCCTTTGAAGGCAATAATCATTTTCTTTCATAAAATTTGTTCGATGATTATTGTCAAATTTTATTGAGACAACTGTCCAAATATACTTACTAGTAAGTAGCCGGATGACACTTAATGACATCTGCCATAAGCATTCATTAATGCTCATGACAGTGTCATGTCATAATTATGAACCCACTTTCAAATAAAGTGTTCCCGTAATTCGGTATTAATTGGCGAGAGGAAAAAAAACTTAAAATAAATATTTTTTCGGACGTTATCCAACTAAATAAGAGTAAATACGAGTAAAATAATCACTTAAATTCACAACCCCTGCATTTTGTAACACATCACAAATTTCTACAATAATAATCAGGCGGTTTTGAAAGATACAGACTTACAGTTAATTTTTAACGATTTCATACTAAATTCTCACGAGAAAGAAGTATGGGTTTATACTTCATACAATTTTCCGGAAATTTCGCAACAGGCACATGTTGTACCAAAAAACGTCTTTAGCAGTAAGTTTTATTTTTTTTCCACAGTTGTGAAAATTACCAATGTGATAATGACAAAGTAGACATCCGCATACCAACACAGGGTTTGGCTTTTGTTCTTTGCGTTGATTAGTATCCAGAAAGTCCATTATATTTTTGGCACGAACTACACAAGATCCATGTTTTCCAAAAACAATTTGAAATGTGAACTCTTCTAAGCATAGCACGCTTTTCCTTCTTGTGTCATTTGGGGGAACTTGGGGCTAAACACGGATTTGGCATTTGTGGGTGTTGGAGAAGTAGCAATGAATGTTCCTGAGGCCACATGGCAGTGCTGCATTTTAATTCAGTTCCATCTCAGCATTCGAAGGAAAAGCCCTTTTGCTGATTGTTTCTGGTCTTGCTGTTAATGTGCAGAGATTTCCCCTGATTTTCAGAATCTTTCATTAATATTTCGGGCCTAAATTCCTTGAATGCCTACAAACAAACAGAAACATGTTAAAATTTTGCAATATTTCTTCAAGCACTTGTTCATAAAGTGGTGGTGAACTTCACCCCATAATTGCTTATGAACAGTTGAGCCTTTTGGGGATGCTTATTACATGTATATCTATATACTAGTATATAAAACACTTCCCTCCCCCTCCCCCTATCTTCCCCTGGTATAGTGGCTGTTCATCTCAAGCTCGGGTCCTCTACTAGAGGCCTGAGAGCTTGAGGGTCCTGCACAGTATCTTTGCTGTTCCAAGGACTGGGCTCTTCTGGACGTAGATGTCTGATGTTTCACCAGGTAGCTGCTGGAGCCACTTCTCCAGTGTGGGGAAGACGGCCCCGAGTGCTCGTATGACCACAGGTTCTAGTGTTGCTTTCACCTTCCAGACTTTTTCCAGCTCTTCCTTGAGCCCTTGCAGTAATAAAACCTCTCCTTAAAAAAACCTAATCTGGATGCCTCAAAATCATTAGTAATTACAGGCCAATATCAAATCTGACATTCCTGGGGAAAATTATCGAAAGGGTTGTGTTCGAACAGATCCAGACTTTCATGATGCAAAACAATCTTTTTGACTCATTTCAGTCTGGATTTCGGTCACAACACAGCACCGAGACCGTGCTTATCAAAGTCCTAAATGATATTCGTCGGAATACCGATGCAGGCAAATCATCTTTTCTGTTACTATTGGATCTCAGTGCCGCATTCGACACGGTTGATCACAACATACTACTCAGCAGATTGGAACAGTGGGTAGGGCTCACTGACACTATACTTCAGTGGTTCACGTCCTATTTACATGATAGGGATTTCTTTGAGTCGGAAACCATCAGTCAGAACGAACCAAATTCACGTGTGGAGTCCCTCAAGGGTCAATTTTTGGACCACTCTTATTTAACATCTACATGCTTCCCTTAGCTTAGATAATGGAACAGTATGACATCTCCTATCACGCCTGTGCAGATGACACACAACTGTACATTTCTGTGTCCCCACATGATTATAGTCCCTTAGTCTCCCTGAGTAAATGCATTCATCAAATCAGTGAATGGATGTGCCAGAATTTTCTCCAGTTAAATGTGGAGAAGACAGAGGTGATCATTTTTGGGCCAAAAAAGGAAAGGTCAAAGATAAGCAGGCAACTTAGCTCAATGTCACTTACAGCTACAAATCAAGTCAGAAACCTTGGCGTAATTATTGACTCAGACCTAAAATTTGATAGCCATCTAAAGTCCGTCACCAAATCTGCTTATTACCACCTAAAAAATATAACCAGAACTAGGCCTGCAAGCAGGACTGAACGGGCCCTCGCAATCTAGCGCAACTCGGACGTCACGCAACTCAGACAGTGTGCAGGTCAGGGTGGTGGCAGATCCTCCTCTCTAATCCTCTCATTAGAACCTAACATGCTCGAAAGTCGCCTCTTTACATTCACACACCTAAGAGATAAAAACCCCTTTTGGAGAGAGTACTACAAAAAAGGAGCCACTACTGAGCTGTGCAGCCAAGCCCTTATTCAAAACCAAAATGAATCTTCTAACTGGGCCAATTCGACCATGTGTGCCAAATTCTGTGGCTCTATAAGCTGCCTGAGTCTCTGAAAGAAAATATTTCCATTTAATGGCGAACAAAGGGTCGTCACGGCAACAGACAGAGACATGTGGACATGGGCCATAAAATAAGTATTTCAAAAGGTCTTGAAACTACAATGACCAACCTGAAAAGAATTGGACATATATTAGAAAAATGAGTGACTTTCTATTGCCACTAGTTGGCGCTGTAGGGTTGATGCAAATGACCCCTACAGGACCCTTCAGAGTATGACTCAACAAGCATGAGATGTTTGGCGCAGATATGTTGTAGATCTTCCAAGTTATGACTGTTCAAAATTTGTGGTTAGACGAAATGGCTTCAGTCATGTTCACTTCTCCTGTTGGACCCTTCTGCTTCAACCAAACCTCAGTATTTTTCATCAGGCACCTGAACACATGTCTTATGGCACCCCTGATGCAGGTTTCAGGTGAATATATTTTTTTCCTTGGAGGAGGAGCCTGTTTAGTAAAAAAAGGCATGTCCTGTTCCCACTAAGGGGGCGCTAGGCCTAATGGGTAATGTATCAATGCACTCGTGTTAAGGGTGGGATCCCGCACATACATGCCAGATATGAAAAAGATTGAGGAGGTAAGGAGCTTTTAGTCTTTTACTGAATTTGTCATTTTGCCAAAAAAATGGCCGACTGTGGCACCACGCCCAGGTCATACCCATGAATAAAAATTCACCATTTTGAAAATTTTAGATCTCCTATGTCTCCTGAATAGTCTCACCAATTTTGAAGATGATCCAACTAACTCCCTCTGTGACAAGGTCTCAAATGTGCACCTTGTTAATTGATAAAAATTTCACATTCGATCCAAAATACCCGATTTCCTGTTGGGTTTGGAATATGGGTGCCAATGCTTTTTTGGAGCAGTTTTGGACAAGGTATAGATTCCCCAAATTTCATTGCTCTACGCTGACAGACCCTAATGTTATAGGCGAATTTTAACATTTCAAGGGGGCGCCACTGAGCCATTTTGATAGATTTTTTTGCAACAATGCAAAATTATCGAAATTTACAATTTTCCGCACGTATGTGGAAATTTTGGTGACTTTTCGTGCATGTTCAGGCCTCCAAATTGGCCGTTTTCATATGCCCTGAAAAAAAAAAAAAATAATAATAATAACTAGGCCTGCAAGCAGGACTGAACGGGCCCTCGCAATCTAGCGCAACTCGGACGTCACGCAACTCGGACTGTGTGCAGGTCAGGGTGGTGGCAGATCCTCCTCTCTAATCATCTCATTAGAACCTAACAAGCTCGAAAGTCGCCTCTTTACATTCACACACCTAACAGATAAAAAAAATCTATTGGAGAGAGTACTACAAAAAAAGAGGTACTACTGAGCTGTGCAGCCAAGCCCTTATTCAAAATCAAAATTAATATTCTAACTGGGCCAATTCGACCAAGTGTGTCAAATATTGTGGCTCTATAAGCTGCCTGAGTCTCTGAAAAAAAATATTTCCTTTAAATGACGAATACAGGGTCGTCACGGCAACAGACAGAGACACGTGGACATGGGCCGTGAATAAGTATTTTAATAGGTCTTGAAACTACAATGACCAACCTGAAAAGAACTGGACATGTATTGGAAAAACGAGTGACTTTCTATTGCCACTAGTTGGCGCTGTAGGGTTGATGCAAATGACCCCTACAAGGCCCTTCAGGGTATGACTCTCAACAAGCACGGGAAGTTTGGCGCAGATATGTTGTATATCTGCCGAGTTATGACTGTTCAAAGTTTTTGGAGAGAAAAATTGTTGACAGTCATTTTCACTTTCCTGTTTGGACCCCTCCGCTTCAACGAAACTTCAATATTTTTCATCAGGCACCTGAAGACAGGTCTTAAGGCTTCCCTTATGCAGCTTTGAGGTAGATTGATTTTTTCCCTTTAGAGGAGGAGTGTGTCCCGTAAAAAAAGGGCATTTCCTGTTCCCACTAGGAGGCGCCAAGCACAAATGGTAAATTTTCAATCCAGTCCTGCTCAGGCTGGTATACCTCACACACATGCCAGATTTAAAATAGATTGAACGTTGTATGAGGGAGTTATCAGTCATTTTCCGAATTCGGTGTTTTGGCGAAAAAATGGCCGACTTTGACACCCCGCCCAGGTCAGGCCCGTGAATGAAAACACACCATTTTGATAACTTAAGATTTCATATGCCTCATGAACAGTCTCGCCAATTTTGAGAATGATCAAACTAATTCCCTAGGTGCCAAGGTGTAAAATGTGCACACTGTAAATCGATAAAAAATTCACATTCAATCCAAAATACCCGATTTCCTGTTGGGTTTGGAATACGCATGCAAGAGACTTTTTGGAGCAGTTTTGTACAAGGTATTGACTCTCCGAATTTCATCCCTCTACGTTGAAAAAACCTAAATGGAGAGGCCTTTTTGAAAATTTCAAGGGGGCGCCACTGAGCCATTTTGCTACATGTTTTCGTAACGTTGCAAGATTATTGAACGTTATGCAAAGCCACATGTATGTTCAAATTTTTGTGAGTTTTCGTGCATGTTCAAGCCTCCAAATGTAAACTCCTACTGTGAACCGATAAAAATTTCACATTCGATCCAAAATACCCGATTTCCTGTTGGATTTGGAATACGGGCGCAAGAGACTTTTTGGAGCAGTTTTGCACAAGGTATCGACTCCCCAAATTTCATCACTCTATGTTAAAAAAACCTAATTGGAAACGCCTTTTTGAAAAATTCAAGGGGGCACCACTGAGGCATTTTGTTACATTTTTTCGTAACATTGCAAGATTATCGAACGTTATCCAAAGCCGCATGTATGTGCAAATTTTTACAAGTTTTTGTGCATATTCAAGCCTCCAAATGTAAACTCCTACTGTGAACCCATGAAAATTTCACATTCGATCCAAAATACCCGATTTCCTGTTGGATTTGGAATACGGGTGCAAGAGACTTTTTGGAGCAGTTTTGCATAAGGTATCTACTCCCCAAATTTCCACGCTCTATGTTGAAAAAACCCAATAGGAAAGGCCTTTTTTAAAACTTCTTTCTGTCGCCACTAGTTGGCACTGTAGAGTTGATGCAAATGACCCCTACAAGAACCTTCAGGGTATGACTCTCAACAAACACGGGAAGTTTGGCGCAGATATGTTGTATATCTGCCGAGTTATGACTGTTCAAAGTTTTTGGCGAGACAAATTGTTGACGTTCATTTTCACTTTCCTGTTTGGACCCCTCCGCCTCAACGAAACCTCAATATTTTTCATCAGGCACCTGAACACAGGTCTTAAGGCTCCCCTGATGCAGGTTTGAGGTCAACAGATTTTTTTCCCTTGGAGGAGGAACCTGTCTCGTAAAAAAAGGCATTTCCTGTTCTCACTAGGGGGCGCTAGACCTAATGGGTAATATTTCAATGCACTCGTGTTAAGGGTGGGATACCACACATACATGCCAAATATGAAAAAGATTGAACGTTGTGTCAAGGAACTATTAGTCATTTACTGAATTTGTCATTTTGCCGAAAAAATGGCCGACTTTGGCACCACGCCCAGGTCAGACCCGTGAATGAAAACGCACCATTTTTAAAACTTAAGATTTCATATGTCTCCTGAACAGTCTCACCCATTTTGAAGATGATCCAACTAACTCCCTCGGCGAAAAGGTCTCAAATGTGCACCCTGTAAATCGATAAAAATTTCATACTTGATCCAAAATAACCGATTGCCTGTTGGGTTTGGAATATGTGTGTAAATGCTTTTTTGGAGCGGTTTTGGACAAGGTATAGACCCCCCAAATTTCATTGCTCTACGCTGACAGACCCTAATGTTATAGGCCAATTTTAAAATTTCAAGGGGGCGCCACTGAGCCATTTTGTTATATCTTTTTGCAACGTTGCAAAATTATCGAAATTTACAATTTTCCGGACGTATGTGCAAATTTTGGTGACTTTTCGTGCATGTTCAGGCCTCCAAATTGGCCGTTTTCATTTGCCCTGAAAAAAAAAAAAAAAATTAAAAAAAAAAAAAAAAAAAAAAATCCTTTGCAAAACAATAGGGCCTTCGCACGCTTAGTGCTCGGGCCCTAATAAAAAAAAAAAAAATCCTTTGCAAAACAATAGGGCCTTCGCACGCTTAGTGCTCAGGCCCTAATTAAGGGGCTTCTGACTCAACAAGAAATAGAAAAACTTATGCATGCATTCATTTTAAGCAGATTGGACTATTGCAACGGTATATTTACGGGTCTTGATAAAAAATCAGTCAGGAAGCTGCAGCTAGTACAGAATGCTGCAGCCAGAGTCCTCACAAATACAAGGAAGCTGGACCACATTACACCGGTTTTGAAATCGCTACACTGGCTTCCAGTGAGTCAAAGGATAGACTATAAAATACTACTGCTCGTCTACAAAACATTTAATGGCCTTGGACCAAAATACATGCTTGATTTGTTAGATACCTATGAGACATCTAGACCCCTAAGGTCGTCTGGAACTGGTCTTCTGCATGTTCCAAGAACAAGAACCAAGCAGGGTGAGGCAGCATTTAGTCATTATGCTCCTCACCTCTGGAACAAGTTACCTGAACATCTGAAGTATGCTCAAACTGTTAGCTCTTTTAAATCAGGGCTTAAAACGCTTTTGTTTAGCACTGCATATCCATAACTGTCTATATATTTCAATCTACTTGCTTTCTATTCCTCTTGTGCTTATCTCCATTGCTGATTTCAACTATTATTTGTAGTTTTTGTTTTATTTATTTATTTTTATTCTATTTGTTATTAAATGCGATTTTTATGTATAATTTTATTTCCGATTTTGATTGTCTTGGTTTTTACGTTGTATTGATTTAAATGTGATTTTTATGATCTTCATGTGATGTAAAGCACTTTGAATTGCCTTGTGTTGAATTGTGCTATATAAATAAATTTGCCTTGCCTTGCCTTGCCCTTGGTATTTATCTCTTTTTCCTGATATTGCCATCATTGGGAATGGCTACATCGATCCCAACTGCTGCCGTCTGCTGCTTATCCATGATCACGATGCCCAGTTGGTTGGCCACGACCATCGTATTAGTTTGTATTTGGAAGTCCCACAGGATCTTAGCCTCCTCACTTTCCACTACCTTGGGAGGTATTTGCCATTGCGATCTAGGAGTCTCCAGTCCATACTCTGCACCAATCTTTCTGTGCACTATACCGGCTACTTGGTTATGGTGTTCCATGTATTCTTTTCCTGCCAGTATCATACACCCTGCTATTTTGTGTTGTACTGTTTCAGGGGCCTCTTTGCACAGCCTGCACCTGGGATCCTGCCTGGTGTGGTATATCTGGGCCTCTATTGCTCTGGTCCTGCCCCTGTGGTGCCATAATTAGTTTGCTGTCTTCAGTTCAGCCCTCTTTAACCATTGGTAGGATTTGTTCATATCTGCCACCATAATTAGTTTGCTGTCTTCAGTTCAGCCCTCTCTAACCATTGGTAGGATTTGTTCATGTCTGCCACTTCAGCTATCTGTCAGCGGTACATCCCATGCAGGGGTTTTTCCTCCCATGATGGTTCCTCCAACTCCTCCTTTTCCAGTCTCCAATGCCTGAGACATTAACTAAGTGCTTCATCATTTGGGGCCATCTTTGGGATGTATTTGTGGACCTTGGATGTTTCCTTTTGGATCGTGGTCCTGATGTTCATTAACCCTCAGCTTCCCTCCTTGCGCTTATTGTATAGCCTCTGGACACTGGATATGGGGTGGAACCCTCCGTGCATGGTGAACAGATTCCGTGTTTTCACAATTTGTGGTATGAACTTCCTTCTTTGGCCAGCTTATTATCCCAGCAGGGTATCTGATCGCTGGTAGGGCATAGCTGTTAATTACTCGGATCTTGTTCTTGCCGTTGAGCAGACTTCTCAGGACCTACTGTACCTTACCCGTGCAGATACAGATACCATTGCGGCTTTCCTTGTAGCCTCTTTTTTGTTGCCATTTGCCTGTGGTATTCCAAGGTACATGTAGCTCACCTCAACATCTACTATCCTGCCCTCTTGGAGTGCAACACCCTCTGTCTGGACTACCTTCCTCTCTTTGTCACCATCCGGCCACCATTTCCCCAGTCCAAATGACATTCCAATGTCCCAGCTGTAAATCCTGGTGGTTTGGATCAGTGAGTCAATTGCCACGTTTACATGGAGCCAAATATTCCAATTACAATCGGAATATTTGTTCAAACCGAATAAATGTGTTCCATATAAACACCTCATTCGGAATGAACAGGCCCAAACCGAATGGAATTTCATTCCGATTCAAAGGGGTGGAATATTCCTTTTCCCAAACCGATTAGAAGTAAAATTATATCATGTAAACTGGGAAGCGGAATGGTGTCTGGTTGCGTTCTTTCTGCGCATGCTCCGTATTGACGTGGTGACGTCACTTGGTGACGTAAGTAACGTCACTTGCAACATGGCTTCCAAGCACACGCACAGCGCACCCACACAACTTTTTAAATGAACGGCGTATCATTCTGAAGTTTTGTTTCCACTCGAAAAGTTAAAACAGCAGCTGATCTGACGATCGATCTCCATGTTTTGCAACGTGACACTTTGTTTTGATTAATCTGCGCATGTCAGACGGCAGTTGTCAAACGTCCTTTCGGAATAAAGGCAGTCACATGTAAACGCTGGATCGGAATAGATGAAGTGACATGTAAACAGCTGATGTGAAATTTCCATTCGGAATGATTTGAATCGGTATGAATAAAAGTCAGCATATAAACGTGGCTATGTAAACGCTGGATCGGAATAGATGAAGTGACATGTAAACAGCTGATGTGAAATTTCCATTCGGAATGATTTGAATCGGTATGAATAAAAGTCAGCATGTAAACGTGGCTAATGTCTCCCTCGGTCTTAGCATACAGCTTGATATATATATTCATATAAAAATAGTGTATGTAATGAGGCTGACCTAGCTGTTTCCAACAAATCTGTTACTATGTAGAATGTTCAAATTATTAACTTTTTTAATTTTTTAAAATTTTTTATTTTATTAAACGTGTTGTACGTATCAAGTTCAAAATGGGAGACTATTTGAAGGGGGAAAAACAGTCACGTTATTCAATTTGAAATTTAAATTCATGGAAGTGTATTCAATTGAATAGAGCTTGAAAAGAATTTGCCAAGTATTGTATTCTGGTTTTATTAGCGCTGGGAATTGAGGTTTGCGCCAATACATACTTTGTATCTGCGTGAAATTAGAACAGATGCAAGTTTTTGTGTGATTCCATGCTGAGTTTGAATTTTGAATGATGCCCTTTGAGCACTAAACACTTTTTTGTTCAATCTAATAATGAATAATACATATTTGGTTTTACAATTTTTAAACTAAGGGTCAAAAGTGTTGATGTAGGAAGTGAGGAATGTGTGTTCCTGCTATAATATTTCTGGCATAGTTAACATCCTTTTTAAAAAATCCCCTTTCATCCCGTTGTGGCATATTACTGTCTCACACACACACAAACACATGGCATGCAGTAGAAGACTTGCATGCTGTGCTTGCATGGTTATAATGACGTCATTGGACAAACAAAGGCGTACTCTGCAAAGAAAAGAAAGGTGCAGCAGCAGATGGATTGAAGAGGGCGGAATCACTTGTGTCAACACGTATGCGTATATAACATACCGGGTTTCTTTTTAAGCATGCGCGAACGCGTGTAAGCCCATGTGCAGACACGTTGCTCAGGAATGGAGCGCAGCCACGTATGGTAAGAGGATCAATAGGTTTTAGCTGAGGGGAAAACGAAGGCACACATCTTACACAGGGTCAGGACATCCCACACAGGGAGGGGGAGGCAGAGATGGTTCATTGTTGTTGTTTTTTTCTCCTCCCTCTTTCTCTCCCTGCCCATTTCCTTACTTTCCTCTGCGGGATGTTGAGAAAGTAAACGAGAAAGAGCTAGCTGACAGATTTGCAACATGCTCGATCACGCTAACGCCACTCCTCCTTCTCATCATCCCGCTGCTGCCGCGCTGCCCCCCATCAGCTGTTCTCCGGAGGAATGACTCCCTGAAGCCGGCTCACCATGTGGATGCGGGGCAGGCATTTCCAGACCTTTGCTGGAAGAATACCGAGGAAAAAAGGAGCAACGGTGGTGTCGGCCCAGAGGGCTTGGCGTGGGTGGACGCACTGCTGGGAGTCCATACGCTGCAGTTTTTACACTGGGATTTAATTTGCCTTTTTATATAGTAGTTTTATCATTTTCATGGATTTAATGGTGCTACTTTATTTTTAAGTGTCCCCCCCCCATTTACAATCCAAGACTTCCATTCATACCTTTCTGCCAGACTGAACTGGTATACTGCAGCAAGCATGGGACACCACAGATGATACCGGTGCTTGCTCTTTGCCTGTGGATAGAGTGCTTGAATTCAAGCTTGAAAAGAGCTGAGTCAAACTCAGCATGAAGCCTGGACTGTGTCCAGGTGTCTCCAGTGATAGGACCATGAAGCATCTTAGCCACTTTCCCTTTAGAAGACACTCCTGGATATGGTGAGTTTCAACAAATTACTAATGTTTTTCTTTCCCACCCATGCAATCTCAGGCCAGCAAACATGTGAAACTGGGCCAACATTTCCTGCCATTTTTCTTCCTCAACAAATGTAAACAAGGGGAAAAATAACAAGTGCAACAAGTTTATGTTTACTAATTTTGAGCAGCCTACCAAGCTATGGGAAAAATAAACTCCACAAATGCCATTCTGCGTTGTTGGCATTTTCTGCTGTCTGGTGTTTATTTGTCGTCCCCTATGAGGCTGTATGGTCCTTCAGGAA
The DNA here is from genome assembly GCF_030265065.1 of Corythoichthys intestinalis. Taxonomy (NCBI): domain Eukaryota; kingdom Metazoa; phylum Chordata; class Actinopteri; order Syngnathiformes; family Syngnathidae; genus Corythoichthys; species Corythoichthys intestinalis. The sequence continues at coordinate 18,259,578 of NC_080397.1, read as the reverse complement.
TACTGTTGTTGTACCATGGTTTTGTATGCTTTACAACGAGAGAAGGCTCGTACAGTTAAGTCAATTATATCAACCGAAAGTGCTGTTTGGAACGGCAACCTTTTTCCTTTCTGCAAACAATGGACATAAAATGGACATAAGGCTATCTTTTTTTTTTTAAATTCATTTCATTTCAGGCAGTTACATTCATCTTCACAAATACAGTTCTTTGCTTTCAAGAAACAACAGAGATCTTCTTATTGCTTAAAGCAGTTTGTCTAGTTGTTTGTCTGCAGCAAATTCCAAAATGTCAGTTGAAAATGGATGCTACTTTATTTGGCTGGTTTCCTAAGCCTACACAACTCATATTTCATGGTAGCGAAACTTTCATGGCATATGCGCAGGAAGGCATCTCTCTTCTGTAGGCCACACTTTCAGTACACATCGCTCAAAAGGGCTCCAGACTGCCCCCATATGGGGGCATTTTGCGACTAAATTTAGAGCCAGTGCGTGTATCATTTTCATCTACTCGCATATGCACGACCAGTAAGATTGTGTTTTTTGTTTTTGGTGACAAACTACTTCATGGTTAAATCGACTACTTCGCAGTAATGTAACGAGTTGGTTTGCCAAGCGAAAATACAACAGAAGATAAGGACTTCCTGGCCACTTCCAGGAGAACGAGACTCACAAAACGGCCGCCCCGAGAGGCTCAGCGCAATGATTGTAACATCCTCAGTAACGTTATTAGACTTTGTCGTTTTATGAAGATTTATTTCAATCGGAACTCTGCGACTGCTTGTAAACCGCACTCTCCCGCCAATGTAATGCATTCAAATGCGTTTCACGAAAGAAACAGTGCTCACAAAACGGACTCGGACAAGCTGGCAACAGAACGTAGAATCTACAATACATACAGTATATACAGTATATGTATAAATATATACAGTATATATATATATATATATATATATATATATATATATATATATATATATATATATATACACATATATATGACAAGACTGAAAAAGCAGTTCCTGCACTTGCAGCCCTCTTTAAAATAAACTGCTTTTTTTTAAGCCAAAAGCACTGTTGTGTTTGATAGAACAATATGTTTATATACTTCCATAGCATATTCATTGCGCATTAAGCCCCCAAACTATTTTTAATTTGTCCGTTTTACCCAGGAAACCCCTGTTTACTGATGTCGCGCAACCGCTTTTCTTTCAACCCAACCATAAAAAGAATAGAATAAAACAATGAAAAGTAGTCTTTGTGCAGCTTATACAATAGAGTTAATTTATTTTCCCCTCAGAATAACTCAAATTATAGCCATTAGTATCTAAACCCCTGGCAACTAAAGTGAGTACACCCCTTAGAAACTACATCCCTAATGTCCAAATTGAGTACTGCTTGTCATTTTCCCTCCAAAATGTCATGTGACCCATTATTGTTACTAGGTCGAGGTGTGCATAGGGAGCAGTTGTGTTCAAATTAGTAGTGCAGCTCTCACACTCTCTCATGCTGGTCACTGAAAGTTCCAACATGGCACCATGGCAAATAACTCTCTGAGGATCTTAAAACATATATTGTTGCGCTACATGAAGATTGCCAACACCCTGAAACTGAGCTGCAGCACAGCGGCTAAATCATCCAGCGTATTAAAAGCGAAGGGTCCACTCAGAACAGGCCTCGGGTTGGTTGTCCAAAGAAGATGAGCGCACGTGCTGCAGGTGTTGGAGAGTTACATTCCAGTGAGGGACATATTGACAACTTTCACTAAGGAGTGTACCCACTTTTGTTGCCGGGGGTTTAGATATTATGGCTATATTTTGAGGGGAAAATAAATTAACTCTATTATATAAGCTACACACAGACTACTTTTCATTGTGTCAAAGTGTCATTTTGTCAGTGTTGTCCCATGAAAAGACTCTCTCGTGGAATCGCATTTTAAAATATGTTGGGTGTTTTGGCTCTCTCGGTCAAAAAGGTTTCCGACCCGTGACTTAAACCCATAACTATCTTTTTCATATGTATATTATATATATGTATATATATATATATATATATTTTTTTTTTGTTTGTTTTTGTCATGGACGGGACACTCCGCATCCATGTTACAGCTGGGTCTACCTAAAAAAAAATCCCATGTTAACCTAATTTGTAAGCTGTATACTGGTTGATGTCAAAACTGATATAGAATAAAATATAGATAAATAAATGGTAGTTTTATGCATTTATTATGAAACTATTTATCAGTTAAACAGTGAAAATTATAAGAAGACTTAGAATGTCGATTTACAGTGTGCACCCCTGAATCTTCTGCTTGCGCCGCTAAAATTTTAAGTTGGGGGCCACTGTGCTCCTAGTAAAAAATGTTAGTCTGGCGCTCTTCTCAAATATTCACATAACCCGTTGGTTCGTGAGCAGGTGCCCTTGGAACAGTATCACTGAGGCAAATTTTTCGCACACCTTGCTCCCATGCACCTACATGCAACTGGAGTTATTCGAATGTGCGCTCATCAAGAACCATTTCTTTCGAACATTTTATGAGGTATTACCTCCGAAGGTAACGCTAGATTTGCGGGTATACAAAGTAGTTTGCTTGCTAACTCCGTACTCTGTGGATCGTAAATGGACTTTGAAATAAAAACCAGATACAGTACCTCGCAACTATTGGGCAGAATGATAGTCGACTGTGACACGTCTCGTGTCGGCTACTGCTGCACTGCTTAAAGCGCTTTGAGCGCCTTGAAAGGTGGAAAAGCGCTATACAAGTATAACACATATTTACCATTTCTAGCGGTGTTGCTCGTAGCTGGCCGGCTGTTTTGCCATGCATCTAAAAAAATACATCTTCCTTCTGTAGTCTGAGTGGTTATGTTGGGCGGGCTTTGTGTAATAACGAATAAAGTGAGTCAAGCCTGCGTCAAACCATGACAGCATACAGCACTCGCCGACAATACAATACGTGTGTTCTAGTCAACTACCCTTCTGCCAAGGGCCTGCTTAATATCTCACGTTACATTTGGAGGTAGTAGCTAGACGTATATAAAATGTGGCCCTATGGGACGGTTTTGAAGTTGGCTTCACTGTAGACGGTTGCACAACGTCAGAGCTCACTTCAACATCTGCAATAGATGATCTTCCTCAACAAAGTGAGGAGTAGTGCCAAAAATGTGGAGGAGGCGAAGATGTTTCTGACATTGCATACACGACCCCAAGCCTAGCTGGCATGGCAGATGAGTTGTGGGAAACAAGTTACTTGTAGACAGATACAGACCTGATTTGGTGACAGATAGTTGGCACTTGAGCAGAGCACAGTCAGCAGACATGTCTACTGTACAGCGTCTAAGACCTTAAGAGCATGCTTTATTTTTTCACTATTTTTTGAGAAAATAACTGAGATTTAATTTTTAGATTTTTTTATAACCCTCTCCTAATTCAAACACAATATTTTCCGGGAAGTTATTAAACAATCCATTATGGGTGGGATGCTGTTTAGCAATTAATGAGGCCGGGAAATGTCCCAGTTACTTGCAAAAGAAATTACATCTTTGACAGGCATGGAAAAACTGGAATCTGGCATAGCCTTCAAAGTTCTAAAGTTTCGCTTGGCCTTTACTTGCAAAGGTAAAAAATATAGCTTTGTAGGTCAGTGTAGTTCATTTTTTATACAAAGTCAAAACTCTTGACAGCTTGACAATGCTGATTGGCAGTGTAATAAAAGGATGTAATATTACCTCTGGAGCTGGAAAATTTGAAGGACAATTTCTTCCCACTAATTCTCTTCTCTGTCAGTCAGTGAAACGGAAATGTTGATAAAGGATACAGTGGAAATATCTGTGATTTTATAGGCCACATTGAATATTTCTTTTCATCGGTAGGGTATTTGTTCCATCCTTATTTTATTTGTGCACATGTCTGACTAAGATGTGATGTCTTTCAGGTTACCTTAATTTTTTTTTATAAACCACTACTTTTTTCTCTTCATTTGAAACCTGCATTTTTTTTTATAACTTAAGGTCCGCAGCCTGGACGCAACGTCATGATGATGTTGCCACTTGGGATGTGCTTATTACGGACAGGATGATACTCTTAAACTCACAATATGATGCACCTCGATAAGCCAAAGTTGTACATGCAAATGCTGTACAAACTACCGTATAAAGCGGTCACAAAATACAATCCAATGATCTGTAATCTCACATTTTGTGGATTTTGGGCTGTGGAAGAATGTTATCTAGAGCTAGTGCAATACTCCCTCCAAAAAAAAGGAACCAAAACCTGTGGGTAAGCTATTGTTTCAAAATAAAAATGAATATCAAATTGGTCTCTTGAGCTTCAAGACCGCTTGATATCGCCATTGAGCAAATTAACCACAATGAAGCTTTCAACCATTTCCCTTGGGAGAGAGACAATTCCTGCTGCCACCTAATGTCAACACTGTTGTTGTACAACATATTGCTACCGTGCCACATGCTTCCCACCCAGCATGCAATGCGGTACTTTGTATATAAATTTCTTAGTTGAGGTAATGTTCTTTCCTAAATATTTCTTTGATTACTGTTCAAGTTCATTTATTGCTAGTTATGCTATTTAGTTTGTTATGATGTGATTAGTTATGCAACTTTATTTCTCTAAACTGTGAGTTTGAATGACCTTTGATTGAATCACATCCTATTACTTGCAGTTGGTTGAGAAATAGGGAAAAGAACCTCATGACAGAGAATAATAAATATGTTATTAATGACCCTGGATATGGCCTGTATCTTGAGGAATATAATATGTGTGTCTACATTATTGATCTGTTGATTAAACAATTAAATTGGATGTGAAGTCGCCATACAGATCCACTGGTTCTAGCAACTAATTTTATATCTATGTGCGTTGCTTGATAAAGACCCAGGCACATTAGATTTGTTCCTAGAAATAATATACAAACATCCTCGCTCGAGATGACTGAAAAACAGACGTCTTTGGACAGGTTTTTTAAGGGAAAAAGGCCACCTGCTGAACCAGAAGAGGAGCCTATAACTAAGTCCATTCTACATAATATGTGGCTAAAAGTTAGCAAACGAGGCAACAAAAGCAAATGCGCTGTGAGCATCATACCTCGTAGCTATCTGTATTGCTAAAGCCAAGAAACTTCACGATTGAAGAAGAACTCATGTCTGCGACCAAGGATATTTGCCGTCAAGTTTTAGGAGAGGCCGCTTTCAAAATAGGTTGATTATATATATTGTGATTTACATTTACCCTGCACTTAATGTTTTTAGCCCCGTCGTGTTATTTATATTTACTGTAATTTTCTGCCAGTCCGTAAAAAGATGACCCGCATCACAGCGGTCTGTGGTGCAAAAAAGGTTGGGGACCTGTGATTTAGTTATGCATCGCGATCCAATTTTTCCAGACTTGATGCTTATCGTGAAGTTTCGTATCACGATATATCATCAAATGAGATTTTGTCCCAAGTCTAGTGTTTATAGTCTCTAACAATTGGCAGGAGTGTTTTGACGGCAAATAGCCTTGGTCGCACAGTGAGTTCTTCTCCGATCGAGAAAGGTTTCTTTGCTTTAGCAATATGTTTCGCCACGAGGTATGATGCTCTCAGTGCATCTGCTTTTGTTGCCTCGTGTGCAAGCTTTTAGCCACATATTATGCAGAATGAACTTGGTTGTAGGCTCCTCTTCTGGCTCAGCAGATGGCCTTTTCCCTGTAAAAAAAAAGCTCTCCAAAGACGTCTGGTTTTAGTCATCTTCGCTAACGTGTGGGCTTATTATTTCAGAGAACAAATCTGATGCGCCAACGTCATTATCGAGGACATGCGTACACTAATCCGAGCAAAAAAAACGAAGTACCCCATCCGCTATTGCTGAGGTGTGCTACTCGCAGCACTCAGCCAACAGAAGCCAACATTGCTGCTGTATACATTCACTGACGCTGTGCTGCTATGTGTGTGCAACACCCCAGTAATGGCAGCTACCCACTAGAGGGCGACGTACACAAATCTCTACTCGGATTAGTCAGTCAGATTGCAGTCGTTAACAAATTATTTATTATTTCTCTTTGGCCAGGTAGCAAATGGCGCCACAGACCAGTCCGCCCCCGGCCTAGTGGTCGGGGATCAGTGTTCTAGTTGACAACACTCTTGAGTTTTTGTTTATCAAAATAAATATCAGCTAACTGCAGTAACCACTAAATAACAAGATACATTTTGCTTAATAGTGAGAGGTAATTTTCATACTCTTTCGTTGTTGTTGTTTATTAGTCTAAGTAATGTCTGTAAAATAGTTTGGTTTTCAATAAGGCGAAAGTCCAAATAGGTTGGAAGGATGCAGTTGGAAAGTAGCATATTTTGCTCTTCATGCCCTAACCAACATAGTTCACTTTTTTTTTTTTTTTAAATAAATATTTTTGCAACTTCATTTTTGTCTCTCAGTGTTTGTTCAACCTTCAAAAGGATAACTCTTTGTATATACACTTTTAATAGCTTCCTACAAAACCTACAGTATTTGTTTTGTTGTCTGTGAGAACATTAATGTGTCCCACGAGGTGCGCGGTGCAGCGTTAACCTAATTATGAACTGACTTCAGCATAACAGGCATGTTTCTCACCGATATGTCTCAGTTTTGTGTGCATGGCCGCTAACGTGGAATGCCAGTTCTTGCCCACAAAGACCTTACTGTTTCACCTCCTTTTTTTCATATTTTTCTTCCCCTAAGAGAGGAAGCAACGACTCACTTGACCAGGAAGTGTGTTTACTTTATTGTGTGTATTATACTTTGACTTTTTTACATCAGGTTAAAAAATATTATTTATTTTCAAACTATTCAGCATGTTTGAGTTATCATCACCCATTGTTGCTCTTGTGGTCATAGTACAAATGTCTTCGCTCATATTTTGAATGAGGTGTAGTACAATGATTCCACTTGGGCTGAATTTTAACACATTTAAAAGTATACATATAATCATGACAGTACATGGTTTTGGTTTTCATAAAGTTTGAGGAATGTACATCAAAAGTATATTACCTGACAAGCCATACAGGAGGTACTCTTAATTTGCAATGGCATACCGCACGCATGCTATTTTTAGACCGTGATGTCGCATCGTAAAGCGGAAGTAAAGCCGAAGTGGGACATTATAGACCCGCCCTCGCATAGAAACAATGTAACTTGTGCTACTTTTATCCGGTAATCTTTCAAAAACGAACGTGCCGTTCACACATTGCTTTTTTGGAACTTGTAGAAACGACTCAAGACATTACGACATATGACGGATATTTTCTTCAAACGTTTCCGGAAACCAAAAACTCGGGAGGAAAAAATTTGAAGACCGAATCAGCTTGCGCGGACTTTAACACCAGCTCTGTGAATCCATTAACATATGCAGTAAACATTTTGTTGGGTTGGCATGGTCTGTCAGAGGAGAAAAGGGTAAGCCATTTTTATATTTTTAACCTATTTTTTAGCGTAACGTTGTGCCGTACTGCTTCTGTCTGACAATGAATGACCTGAAAAGAATTACTATGGTATCTGACTGCCACTGTTACCGTTTCTGATATATATATATATATATATATATATATATATTTCGATTAATTAATCATAAAGCTTTTGACGCGTTAAAGAGTTTAACGCAATTAATTGTTTCAGCTCCAATTGTCCACATGAGAAACCTTCCTACTCACGTGTTTCTGGTACGCCGGTAAATCTGACGCACACAAACAAAAGCTAACAGTATCAGTGATGGGAGATGACGTTTTATTTGGACAGTTAGGGGCTAGTTTTTCCCTATAAAACGCGTCCTGATGGGACAATGGACAAGAGCATCGTTTTGTGCAAGCTGCCGATGTGGCCGCGCGCCTTCCTCGACCCCCAGGATCCCGGCGGGGTCGGCTTGGCGGTCGCAGCTGCCCCCGGCGGGCCACCTCGGCCGGCGCTTGTGGAAGCTGCTATACGATGACAAAAAGCAGACCAAAGAAGACCTATTGAAGTCTGTCGAGTATGTTGCTTTGACACGGGACCACTGGACTTCCTTGAGCAATTCCTGACTGTGCAAAAAGCCAATGACAGACACAATGCAGTAAACTGTGCAGACCAGTTTTTTTCGGCTGAGTCCTGGGAGATTGAACGAAAAGTCACAACAATTGGTACGGACTTAAAAAACTTAATGTTGACGTGTTGCACTTTGTTATTTTCTTGCAGTTTTATTATCAATGTTTACATTTCTCTATTTGATAGAAAATGTTTGGCAATATTTTATGCCTCATAGTTTTATCTTGTATACTACGCACTGGAAAGCAGTCAGTTACTGTTTTTTTAACTGTTTACATATCTAAAGAAAAATGTTTTCAAAGAACATGAATAATCAGGGTGCCTGAAACACTTGAAACATGAATAGCTGTATGAGCACTTTGACCAATTGTTTGCTGATGACATGACATATTAACAGGAATAAATTTGTTGTTAAGCTCAAAAATGCTTTTTTTATTGAGAACATGATTTGTTTTGTCAATATATGGTTTTCAATCACAATGCGATTAATTTCGATTAATTGATTACAGACCCTGTAATTAACTCGATTAAAAATTTTAATCGAGTCCCACCACGAATATATATATATACACAACTTTAAAAAGGGGGGAGTGTAAATAAATTATAGAATTACGATTTGTTATCAATGAAAAAATTAAAAGTGTTCGTTGGCTGTCACTGAGTAGCATTTGCGATCGCTACACAAAGCTAACTAAATTACCCCGGACAACAGTCAGAGACATAGGACAACGAGAACAGGATTGAACAGGATTTTTAACAGGATTTTTAGTTTTCGAAACATATTAACAAATTGGAACATAAGTATAATGTTAAAATAAATGTTATAAAATAACAAAATATTCTAAATAAAGTTAAAATAAATGCAGTCCATTAGGTGTGCCTTAACCCACAGCCAGAGCTCAACATTATTACCATCAGAACAAAAATAATTGAATTATTTTCCATTAAAAGCATCTGTGTATGACTTGTATCATGTTTACGATATACGCACTCTCTTTCTCAACATAGACATTTGCCAGAGAGAAAAATAAAACACATGTTCTACCACCGCTAGACACATTAAACACCCTGGAGTTAACTTTCGTAGCTGGTGAGAAACCTTCATGACAGTGTTTACTAACCTTTCATTTTGTATAAATGCAAAATCCTATAGGAGGTATTGCCTCCTCGGCAGCCACCCACCGCAAACATGTTTTACATGTCGGTTGGCCCTCCTCCTCTAAGCCGCGACCGTCTGTAACTTTTTTGTAGCCGAAGTATTCCCATACCACTGATTTCGTTTTCTTCGATGGAGGAAAAAGTTCAGGAGTTTCACCTCTTCCAGCCATCATGTAGCACTGCTGACTCACTGACACTGAGCAACAACCAGTGGAGGAGGGTTGATCCTTGAAGCTGCAAGCGAGGGTTTTCTCCATGCATTTTTGGTACATAAAAAATACATAATACCTTAGCAACGGTATCAAGGAAATTTTTTGCGGTTTTGAAACCTTGACGTTTTCATACTACGGTATACCTTGAAACCGGTAATCGGCACATGTCTACTTCATACTCGTTTTGTTTGGATTCAAGTTCGAAAATTTCATTGGTCAAATAACGGTTTGGGTCATCGATTTTTGCAAAGCTCTAGTATGTAGGTAAGTGTGTATGTAGATTCAGTATTTATGTATGTATGAATGAATATTTTCCATCCCCCAAATTCTTTAATGAATAGGGATAACATGATCATACACCATTTCCACTCATAAAATAACTTTCAAATGTTTTTTTTTTTCAAAATGACAAAAGTATTTTATTTTATTTATTTATTTATTTATTTATTTTATAAACATAAACCATACTGCCTGCCAAGTAGCTGTGCCGTTTCCTCTTTAGTGTAAGAGGGGGTAAAAATAATTTGTATGAGACAGGACCGCCCCACAAACTCGCATTCTTCAAGTCTTCAGCCTCATTTTAACCCAGGAATGTTACATGTAATTAGGACATCTGGGAACTGTTTCAATTTGCAGAAAGTACCCTAATACGTTATGTTTGTTTCAGTGATGAAAACAGACAGAAAATCTTTTTGTGCAACATAGTAAATCAGGTTGTGAGTGGTCAGCGTAATAAAGTCACTGGAATGGCACAAAACGATAATCTCGAGTCGACCCCTGGGGTCTTGTAGAAATAGATCAGTATATATGAAATTAAACACTGACCAATAAAGATGTGAGCCTTTAGCCATACTTCGTCTTTTGATAGCAATGTTCAAGTATGGCCACGTGACGCCATACTTAATTAAAAAAAAAAAAAAAAAAAAAAAATACTGCTAGCCTCCCAAAAGACCAGAGGCAGCTTTGACATCACTTCGATTTCAAATATCCACTTCTCTTTCAATTTGATTTATCTAGCCACGCTCTCCACACAGCAGCTGCTACACACGGCAGTTCAATCTAGCGTTCATCTCGCTCACAAAAGGAGAGAAGACGGACAAATCAATAAGAAAGACAGCACCGAGCGAGCACCTGTGACGCATGTCTGTGAGCTGTTGGAAATTAGCAACCTCTCTGCAGTTTTGACTCGATGGCAACTGAATGGCTGGGAATGACTGATTGTGATTTAGGGATTTGACAGGTAGTTTGTTTCATGGGAATGACTGATTGTATTTTAGGGATTTGACAGGTAGTTTGTTTCATGCTATTCTCCCATTTTATTCAGGTCAAGTGACTGTGCACCCAAACACTACAAGATGAACATTAAAGGCCAATAGAAAAGATAATTGGAGCCAGTTGTCTGTCATTGTTGTTTTTTTCTCTGAATGTCATTTTCAATGGAGTACAACTCTGATGAAGTGTCGTTTCACACCACTGGATATTACAACTTCTATAATAACTAACTTAATAATAAAATTTTGTTAAATTACCTGAGGCTGGGATGACTGTGGAAAACAAACAATTTCAAATGCAAGAAATAGAAATGTTTTGAATCTTAGGTTGAAAAAGATATGCTTACCTTATGACCAGATGTTTATTATTACAACGTTTCAGATACAAGCATAAATAAAAACAGAGGGCCAGTGGCCAGGTTCCATTGTAAAATTACTAGCGCAATGTGGTGTCCAACTTTACAAGTCTTGATGAAGGCTATGTGTGATGCAAGTCATGCTGTCAAACGGAAACTGTCTTATTATGTGTGGGAAATCAGAGGGCCACTTGGCAGCCTTGTACGTCAGTCTTCAACCCAAACAAAACTTGAAGGTGGCTGAGCGATGCTATCAACCTCGGGTCCTTCCTGCACCAACAAAGGAGCCGTCCTCTTCAATGGTTCCACTGCCACTAATAAATGGCAATGAAGCAAAACAATGTGAAGTGATGTAGTTGTGTTTGAAGGAAATCATCTAATAATAATATACTGACGATGTCCTGCTCTCCAAGGGCTTCTCTTGGACATAACCTTTGTCCCCGTTATGAGAATGGCGCGGACCTCTGCCAAGTAGGAACATTCCAAAATTGGCCCAAGGGTCACATTTGTATTTTGCAACTAACTGATGTGATAGGCCAGTTTTTGTTGTTGTTGTTGTTTTTTAAAAGTAATGTTATACATTCTCAATTTTATTGGATTATTTTGAATCATTGCAATACTAATTCACCAATTCTTTAACAGAATTATTACAAAATTGGTAAATGACAATATAAAACTACAATTTTCATTGACAAAAGTGACAAATATTTTAATTTGAAAGACACCAATTAACTGAATAAAAATCATAAAAATAAAAAAATTAATCTAAAAAATGTTAGATTGAATAATAAAACTTAAATTTTTATAATCATCAAAATCGTTATGTACATTTTTTTTTTGTTTTTGTTGTTTTTTTGGCTTCACAATAAACCAAAGAACAACTATCAAATTAGGGAAATGAACACAAAAAATATGGATTAATACATTTTAATCAATTTTAGGGCAAAACTAACTTAATAATGGCAACGAGTGTTACAGGGATGATAGTATAAGATATACTGTATGTAAATGTGAAGGCTTATTCGGTCAGCAAGATGAACAGATTCAGTGCCAAAGACAAATAATTGTTAGGCGGATGTATGAGGGTTATTCAATAAATAAGATGACTTTTTCAGTATACAGGTAGCCCCCGGGTTACGAACGAGTTTCGTTCCTACGCTGGCGACGATACCGGAATTTCCACGCAAGTCGGAATTAACCCTTTAAGTTGGACGTTGGAGCTAAGTCCTAGCTAGACAGCAAGCTAAGCTCCGAAAGGACAATGTCAGACGTCCGTTTGTTTCGCTGACTGTATTCAGCTGCTCATGACATCAACACTTACAGAATGAAACTAAAATAAAAATCAAATCAGTTTCATCTTCAGTAACAGCAATTCAAATTTGCGTTTATAACTATCTGCTGATGCAACAATAACAATCCACACAAGAAATTAGCATGTATCAGTTAGCATCATCAAAAACACATCAAAATCACAAAACTCGCCCAAAGTATTCGACCACAATTGAAAAGGCACAATAAACAATAAAATATGTTATGTACAGTGGTAACTTAACCTTTTGGAATTTTTCACATATCTGCATAAAATCACCATCAAATGTCATCTGAAATTTGTCAAAATCACACAGATGTAAAAACGGTATCTGCTTTAACTAAAACCACCCAAACAGTTACAGGGTTGGGGGGGGGGGGGGGGGGGGGGGTCATATTTTAATGTGGATAGTATGCAAACAATTACAGAGGGGGGAAAAGTAAGTAAGTGAACCATCACATTTAATATTTTGTTGCCACCCCTTTGGCAGCAATAACTTCAACCAGACGCTTATAGCCTATAGCTTCAGATCAGTCTGGCACATCGATCAGGACTAATCTTGGCCCATTCTTCTCTATCAAACTGCTGTAGTTCAGTCAGATTCCTGGATGTCTGGCATGAATCGCTCGTTGTCTTGAGGTCATGCCACAGCCACCATCTCAATGGGGTTCAAGTCTAGACTTTGACTTGGCCACTCCAGAACATGCATTTTGTTCTTCTGAAACCATTCTGAAGTTGATTTTATTCTGTGTTTTGGAACATTGTCTTGTTGAAGCATCCATCCTCTTTTTCGCTTCAACTGTCTGACAGACGGCCTCAGGTTATCCTGCAAAACATCCTGATAAACTTTTGAATTCATTTTTCCATTTATGATTGCAAGTTGTCCAGACCCTGAGTCAGCAAAACATGATGCTCATCATGAAATCATGATTCATGATACTCCCTCCATCATGCTTCACGGTGGGGATGAGGTGTTGATGTTGTTGAGGTTTTCCATTTTCCCTCCACACATGACATTGTGTGTTACTTGAGTGTCTTTTTGCAAACATTAAACGAGCAACAATGTTTTTTTTAAGACAGCAGTGGCTTCCTCCGTGGAGACCTCCCATGAACACCATTCTTGGCCATAGTTTTACATATATATAGTTGATGTGTGCACAGAGATATTGGACTGTGCCAGTGATTTCTGTAAGTCTTTAGCAGACACTCTAGGGTTATTTTTTTTTACCTCTCTGAGTATTCTGCGCTTCTTTGGTGGATGGCCACTCCTTGGGAGAGAAGCAATAGTGCCAAACTCTCTCCATTTGTAGACAACTTCTCTGACTGTCGATTGATGAACATCCAAACTTTTAAAGATGGTTTTGTCTTAAAACTAATCAGTGATTGGGCACACACCTGATTTAAAATGTTTGGTAAAAATTGGTTTCAGTTGCTCTTTTAGTCTCCTTAGGCAGAGGGTTCACTTACCTATTTTTCCCCCTTCTGTCATTGTTTCCATGCTATCCTCGTTTAAAAATGAAAACCTATAAATTTGGGGGGAGGGTAGTTAAAGTAGACACTGTATTTTCATCTGTGTGATTTTGACAAAGCTCAGATCACATTTGATGGTGATCTTATGCAGAAATGTGAGAATCTCTAAAAGGTTCAGACACTTTTTCACCACTGTACAGGCGTTGCGCCTGTGGATGCTTCACAAGCAACGAATATGTGCGCAGGCTTGCAGCTGTAAATTATCCCTTCTCTCTCTCACTCCTCTCTCGCCCACTTCTTTGTAGGCATAAATGCGCTCTTCTTCGTGTGTGCGCATGCCATCATCTTCGTGCATACATGTGCTCTTACACGCATGCATACTGTAAGTACTACCTGCTAGTCTGTGCTTCCCACGCCAAAATAAAAGCATGCATTACAAAACAAAAGTTAACAATATAATTTACATTTTTTTTAAACCGACTGGAGACAAAATGGGGGACAAGACTACGGCGTTGTAAAGTCGATATCACGTACATCAGGTACGTTGTAACCCAGGGACTATATAAGGACTTACATTAGAGATACATAGAAGCTTACTTTCAACGTAGTCTCCCAGCACTTTTATATTCCCTCAGGGGTATATATCTTTGGACTGATGTCTCAGCCAGTCGCTCACAACACTTTTGACTTTATCGTCACTTTCAAATTTCATGCCATTTTTCAGACATTTTTTCGGCTGAAACGTGGCACCATACACAGTTGACATTCTCCTTTGAATTTCAACTGGTTTACACCCTTCAGCAACCAAAGACTTGATTTTTGGGCTTTTTGGGCAGCCATCTTTGTTCATCGCCAGAACTCTCAGTTATGTTTTAAACTGCAAAAGAAATTCAATACTTGTGAAAAGAAGTAAAACAGAAAAGTAAAACAAAAAAGTTAGCTTCCATCTGTTTTAGAAATCCTTTTACAGAAAATTTCACCTTATTTATTTAATGACCCTCATATTTGAATCCAGATGTTTAGTACCAAAGGCAAGCTCACTTGCCACTCACATTTTGTTCCACAGGTACGTATGCAGAAGATTCTGTTGCTGCTCTGCTGTAAATTTCAATGTTAATGAGGCATTACCACCTGTAGGTGACAGCAATTCAGATTTGAATTGAACGGTGAAAATAGCGGTGCCAGCAAGCGGATCCTAAAAGAGGTGGTGTTGTTTGGAAAAACCTGCCTGTTATACTTCTGATTAATAAAGAACAGAAAAAAACATACACTCAAACTTCTTTGTTGTCTGATGGAAGTACGTAGTCTTCTGTCATTTGTGTTCACGTATACATACCTGTATATAACGGTAGAACACGATAGTGTGTCAGTCAGTCAAAATACTCTAAAATGCCAATATTGTTGGCTCTCAAAAGAGCTGGCAGTGAATGAGTTAATGAATAGAGTGGGCTGCATGTAGCCCACAGTCCATAATTTTCACACCACTGTTTTTCGTATTTATTCACACTAATCAATGTTAAGAAAAATATCAAAATACTAAAAAAAATATATATATATTTTATGAGTCATTTTTGTATACTCCTGCTCCAAAGCACACAGCAATGGAAACCTCATTCCCCTGAAGGAGGTAATAAGAGCTGAGTAGACGGCCAGCTGCTGCGTCCCTCTTGGTCGGTCTTGTCGGGAGGTGGTGCCTGACACGCGTTCCGGGAATTGCCCTCATTAGCGGCGAAGCTCAATGACGCTGACGATTTGGATGACGACAGTGTTTATGACTGGGCGTAATCACGATTTAGAAGGGCTTAGAGAGGGAGTCCCCTCTTGTACCTGGCTGGATCAAGACATAATGACAGACTTGAAATGTTCCACATTTCAACATTCCCGCCTTCTTTCTATGGCTCACTTTTTCCCCCAAAAACTTGTCTTATTATCCACATTTGTACAAACATTTTGAACAAATGTTTAGCCAACACTTTCCTGTGTAGAGGTTTGTGCATGCTGGCACATGATGAATGTAATGAGTTCCTTAGCAGAAACACTCTCCCACTTGCACAAACCCAACTGTTACATTTTTCATCCATCCGGTAGCACAGGCTTGCATATTTTCAGTATGTAGATTAACGCTAGTCAGCAGCCAGTCATTTAGGACTCACTAAATACCTAGCAACAGTAATTAAACTCCTCTCCACGGTTTGTTATTTTGTGTAAAAAAAAAAAAAACAAGTCTTTTTGACTCCTTTTTGACTTTGAAAAAGGTTAGCTGAAATCCATCAACCAGTGCTTGCAGAACAATGTCCCATTGTGACATGAGTCACTCTTCCTCCTGTTATTTCAAGCCAAATTCTTAACTCATTTGCTCCCAAAAACGTATAAATACAGTACGTTCTATTTTTATTTGTTTCAGTGTCCCACAAAGGTATTTATACGTCTTTTACGATTTTTTTCCCACAAGAGACATCTCTAGTTTCTGATACAACTTCACTCCAAAGCACAACGGTCAAAATCCATTTTAAAGCAACATAACTGGCCACTGGAGGGCAGTAGCGCATTTGGTAAGAACTCATATCGGCCCGTAAAAGGAAACGAATGAGGAAAAAATAGTCAGGAAATGGAAGTTGGAAGAAGTAAAAAGCGTGAGAAAAATGTGGAGAACAATGTAAACACAAGGCACATGCCCCACACAAGTTCCCTAGGTGAAATCTGTTATGAGGTAGTGGTCACTACAAAACAAAGATTCAAAAAATCTATCTTGATGAGGCAGACAGGCGGCAATGAGGGAAAAATTTACCCCGTCTGCTGATACAGCCGCAGCCACAACAGCGTCATCTCTCAGTTCAATATTTTAGTTATGTGTAAATAAATTGTTGCTTTGCTATCAAAAGCTCTATTTGTCTTGTTGTTTATGTTATTTTGTAGAAGGAAAACATTATTCAGATGTTTGGAATGTCACAAAAGCAAAAAAATAGCTGTGTTAAAGTCAAAGTTATGTTTGAAATGTATGCTTTTACAAGCTCAATTTCTCTGTTTTTTTTCATCAGAAATTGGAAAATTGCTCAAACTAAGCTACTGTATTTTCTAATGCTGATATCTAGAGAATGGAAAAACATATGAACTTACTTTTTTTCCTGCTGAAAGAAGAAAGACTAATCTTTCTTTTGGTGGGTCCATGTTTATATAGCAATAGAACAATTTTCTGTGGGCCTTGCAAAATCAGTCAAAATCCAGTAAAACGGCCGGGAGCGAAGGGGGTTGCTCCGCTGAAAATGGCTGGGAGTGAATGAGTTAATAGTATAACCAATCTTTTTTTTTTTTTTTTAGTTGTACTGTAATTGTGAGATAGAAATTTTAACTGATCTTGATACCTTTGATTGTCCGTTTTTCAACAGAGTTCTGTTTTTTTTTTTTTTTTTTTTTTTTTTTTTTTTACAGTACAGTACATTACAGTAAATATTCATATTAAAAACACTTTCAGGCCATAAAATGACCTGGTATATTCTATTTGTCTAGTTATGAATCATATTGACCACTTCAGTTCAGATCAGTGTGGCAAAAATGTGTCAAAATTTTCTTGTGAGTTTAGCCAAAATCAGAAGAGTAAAATCACAGGTGAGGAACTCTCATTCCTGAATAAAATGAAATAAAACAATGATTAGGTGGCATGGTGGTTAGTGGTTAGTACATGCACCTTACTTTTCTGAAATCAGGGATTCAATTCCAGGCTCTGGCCTTCCTGTGTGGAGCTTGCATGTTCTCTCTGTGCCTGCGTAGGTTACTCTGGTTACCAAAAACATGCATAGTAGGCTTAAAGACTACTTAAAGGGATCCTCTATTTTTAAGACAAGTAATTCTTATAAGATAAATGTTAGTATGAGTGATCATAATTTGATATTAAAACCCCTCTTAATGTTTTTGTTTTAATAAAGTTTGTAAAATTATTTTAAGTGATAGGTCGCCATTCTTGTTACGTCGCAGTGCGTGACGTCACTGGCCCCGATGCCGAAATTCCAGGATGTCAATAGTTAGCTTTCCCAACATGTCGTCAGTTCTACCCTTCCTATTTGAACCAGATCTGAAAAGTGAAGAGCAGGACAGCACTGTCGGTCGTTCACAAGACGAGCCTCAGGGAAAAATACATGCAGCAAATACCTGATCAGACAATAGTTGGGCAAAACTGGTGATGCACTCGCTGTCTCAATGGCAACAGAGTGACAGAGTGCTATTGGGAACTCGGGTTGGGAGCGAGAGTGTTGGGAACTCCGGTTTTATTAGCAGATATTCAAGGTAAGCATATTGCGTTTTCAAACTTATCCCAATATAATTATGTAGATTGTTAGCATCCAGAGCTGTCGTGTGCTTACAGTACAGGCCAAAGAGCACACCTTGTGTAATCCATGTCTTGTACATTGTAATGCGTGGTAGCTAGGGTACATGTATAAAAGTACCAAAAAGGGGAAAAGCTTCCACTTATGCACATTTATTCACAAAAAATAATATTTCCACCTTGACCACTCTTCACTCGGGAGCTCAGCAGTACGCAAACCCGTGTTCCCTGACGAACTCCAACATTGTTGTAAGGTCCACGTCAGTCACTGTCGTCACTGTAGCATGCCATAGTGCTTTAATTATTTAGTATGATTTGGGGAAAACTCCCACGAAGAATAGTCAACAAAAAAGATCGCAGTAGTAATCCAAATCCGCGTTTTTTACTCACTCGAAGATCCAGGAATTAGACCGATCCCATGGCAATGTTCCAGCCGCGATCAGGCCGTCGATTCCACAAAATAGACTGATCCGAAAAGCCGAATCGACCGACGAATCAAAACAATGGACAGATCCGAAACCAATATTGCAGACGCGGTGGGACCTTGCTTGACTGAGGATCCAGGATACATGGTCGGGCGCCAGTTGCAACGCGTGGTGGGTCGGATACGTGCACGCAGGGACCAAAAAGGGGGAGAAGCTTCCACTTATGCACATTTATTCACTAAAAATAATAATTCCACCTTGACCACTCACTTCACTCCCCTTGTTTCCATTTGACTGGAAATTGCATCCAAAAGCAGCACATCGTGGCATTTTACTTCGCGAGTTTAGGCAGCAATAAGCAATTGTTGAACACGCTACACATTTGGAAAGATGCCATTGACGTCATCACTGCGAGCCCGCAAACCATGGCGTCAACTAACGGTCAAAATATGTACTAAATATTATAAAATTTTGCCATTGATTTAACATTTTATGTGTTTCTAACAACATATTTTAGTACAAGAGAACAATTGTGGTTTATTAGAGCCTACATGTATTTAAGTTAGAGGATGACTTTAAAATTGTCTCTAGGTACGACTGTGTAATTGGTCGATTGTCTCCTTGTTCCCTGTGATCGGCTGGCAGCCAATTCAGTGTATACCCCACCTACTAGGGATGCAACGATACAGTTAAAATACGGTTCGGTACGATTTTCGATATGAGGGACATGATTTTCGATTCAAATCAATACATATATTGCTCTGAAACAAAAAAATACAAGTGTTTTTTGTTTTATTTTAGTGCATAATATTTATGTGCTTACTTCTTACTGATCTGAAGAAATTTTCTATAAAAGTGCTGAGAACAATCTTTACTGTTTGTAAAGTGAGGCGGGGCACGCTGTTGATTGCTACAGCTCTCTTAGCAGCTAGGTTTACCACATGAGCAAAACATCCTATTTGCGGTCCGAGTCAATCTTTGTCACGTACTGAATTAACAATATTTGCAGCATTATCTATAGTCACTGGTATGGATTGATTTGGCCTGCTTGACTTCCATTTTGTCATGGCGGTTTTTAATTCATCAATGTAGTATATGGACTACGTGTCCCATGATGTCCCATGATCATGGCTCACTAGCCAATGGGACTTGGGGAATCTAACGTAGCACATCTACTGTATTTTGCTATTTCATGATATCTAGTGTGTGTGCGCGCGAGTGTTGTCGGAACATTAAAAAAGTTAAACGCCACAGAAGTCAGGTCTGCTCATTAATGCACAACACCAGCTTATGACAATCAACTTTGATAAACAGGACGAGTTTGGATTACAGCGCTCTTAATTTGCCACTCATTGTTCATCATGTAACCGTGAGGTAGATTTTCCGGGTTATCCAGCTGTCTGTTGTCAAAGCGAGGTTGTTCGTAGCAGCCAAGTCGGTAACAATATTTGGCGGACTTCGTTGTAAATATCCGGGAAGACAGTCTTTTTTGAAATATGTACGAGAGGGGATAGCATAGGGTGATCAAACGTCCTCTTTTGCCCGGACATGTCCACCTTTCACGTCGTGTCCTCGTAATCCGGCCGGGTTTTATAAATTCATGAAAATGTCCAGTTTTTATGATTTTTCACGGGATCAATTTGAAGAGGATCCCTCCGGCCGCTGGGGGGCAACGCTTGCCTGCGTTGTCGTGGCTCCTACTAGTAGGGGCGGGAGAACGAGTACAGTTTACCTCTTGTACTATGGGGCATTACTGCCATCTAATGGGTTGACGGTTTTGCAAGAAAACAGGCAGTTACAGACTTCAATAAGGAGTAGTTTTAAGAGACGTTTATAGTGCTCCGTACACCTTTCTGTAAGTTCATCTTCTGTTAATGTCACTCATGTGTCTTCTGTTATATACTATATAATATATGGGTACAAAGAGATGCAGTATGTTGTATTAGTCTTGTATTAATTGTTCTGCATTCGTGTATTTGGTTGAATGTTAGTATTATATTCTAAGTGGGAGCGCCTGCACAGTTGTTAAGTGTTTTACTATAAATACGTATATAATGGCAACTGTTGACTTCTGTCGGAGGTTTGTACTGGCGTGATCTGTAAAATCCCGTTTTGTGTTGCATCGTTGTGCTACAGATGATTGTAAACTTATATAGCAAAGTTTGATTTTGCCTCGTCTCCCGGTACTCGCTAATAGGGTAGCTATCAGTGAGCTAACTAAGCCGTGCTATGCATTATGGGAAACGTAGTTTTGAACTGCTGTGTTTGGAAACATGCCGGTTGAATAGTTTGTCAGTTTATTTTAGTTATTGTTTGCGTGCAATCTAGAACATTGAATGAGAATAAAAATTGAGTGGGAATAACAATTTCTCAACGACAATTGTCGTGATAGTAATTTATAAAAATGTTTATGTGCCACAAGCCTACTGTGTGTCTGTATTGACTGTACTATATTTCCACAGGTCTGCATGATATTTTTTTTTGTCATTATTTAATTTTTGATTTTTTTTTTTTTTTTTTTATGCGTTTTTTTTTTTTTTTATGGGTTATTTTTTATTTCCATATAGTATATAATATATACTATTTGGCTTTTTTTTTTTTTTTTTTCTGTCCGGATGGAGGAGGCACACTTTAAATATATTAAAGTGATATAGGCATCTTTGAGTGAACTTCGAGTAAAATTCAAGTATCTCGAGGCCGTGCAAAGTGTCCTCTTTTTTGGAAATCAAAATATGGTCACCCTAGGATAGCATATCAGCAAACCCAAAATGCTGCCACACAGCGGATCTGTACGACGCTGAAGCCGCCTCCTCAAACTTCTGTCTTTCCTCACTAGCCATGTTTGTGGTGTCTGTTACCTCTGCCACAAACAAATGCAGCGTGCTTCACTCCACCCTCCATGCAGTTTGGGGGAGGAGAGGAGAAGGGCTGCTCGCGGGGAGGAGCTGTCTCAGAGCTTTTCAAGGTGCAGCCCTTAGTTTTGGATGCACCCCGGGCATATTAGCAAGCGCACGCAAATAAAAAAATTAAAAAAATCAGAAAATACATTTTGGGAGCTTTTCATTTGCATCGAATATTTTTGCGTATTGAATCGAAGAGGGCGTGTCAAACGCTTCAATATAAAACCGAGTAATGTTGCATCCTTACCACCTACTGCCCATAGTAAGATGGGGATAGGCTCCAGCACCCCTGCTACCCTCGTGAGGATAAGCGAAACGGACGATAAATGAATGGCTACATTTACATGGACAAAATTTCTTTGTTCTGATTAGATTTTAGATTAAAATTATGATTGGCTACACT
This sequence comes from Corythoichthys intestinalis, assembly GCF_030265065.1. Lineage (NCBI taxonomy): Eukaryota > Metazoa > Chordata > Actinopteri > Syngnathiformes > Syngnathidae > Corythoichthys > Corythoichthys intestinalis. Next base: position 18,237,711 of record NC_080397.1, on the reverse strand, counting down.
GTTTTAAAAATAATCATGTTCGCTATGATTCTAATTTGTTTTGTTCTTTGACTTCTTAGTTTTTTTACTTAAAGTGCTTTTGCCGATTATAATTTGTATTTCTTTTACAGTGTCCTTGAGTGTTTCGAAAGGCACTTGAAATGTTTTTTATTATTATTACTACCACTACTATTTCTGGTATAATTTCGTCAATTTGTGCATGTGAGAATAACGTGTGATGCTTTAACATGCATGTCTCAGTCGGCTCAATATCTTTAGTCTACATTAACAGGTGTGTTTTGGGTTTGTATTTATGAAGTGGGAGAGAAGCTATATTGCAGAGGTTGGGGGTTAAAGAGTTCCAGAACTAGAGGGCAGAGTGGCTAAACGCTCTAGATCCTGGTAGGGAGATGGGCACAGGGGGTAAACAGGGGCAGGGTAGAGTGAAGAGGAATGCTTATGCTAAGGAAGACCGATATGTAAGATGGAACCAGGCTGTGTAAAGCTTTGAAGTGATGAGGAGGCTCTTGTAGTTGATTCTTTGTTTTTCATAAAGCCAACTGAGTTGGCGAAGGATGGGATTAATCTGGTGTGTGATAGGGGCTCATGTGCTGAGGCATGCTGCTGAGCTGGAGGACCTGCAGTTTCTGGAGAAATTTGTTAGGGAGACCAAAGAGGAATGAATTGCAATAGTCGATCCAGGAGGTGAGTCGACTGCAGAAAAGAGTGGCAGTCGTTTGGGGGATGAGAGAAAGCCGTAGATGAGAAATATTGCGAAGATGGAAGTAGACTGATCTGGCAATGTGATTAATATGGAAACTGAAGGAGAGTGTGCTATCGAGGATGATAGTAGAAGAAGCTGTTGCGACTTCCGTTTCAAGCGGTCTTTTAATCATTTGAAGACCTTTTATATCTCTCGCATCTTGATCATCTCGGACACTGACCACTTGAGTCTTCCGTCCACCATGTCTTTCAATCGTGCTACTTCTACTAGCTTCCGGGAATAACTGAAACACTTATAGTGATGTCACAGACAGGCGCGATAAAGGTCTATTTGTTCCGCAATTAGAATACATGCCGATTGGATTATAAATCGATGTAAACCACCTTTCTGGACTAGATTTGGATCAAGATTCTGCATGTACTTGAAGCAATTTTATTCTGATCAATTTTTAAATCCGAATAGATATGTCTATGTAAAGGTAGCTGATGAAATCCATGATTACCAATATTCAAGCATGTTGTCTGTCTAGCTTTAAGTATTTCTGACCACTTTCGGTCCATCATCTTTTGAATAAGGGTGTTATAAGGCAAAACAAATATTCTCAATTGTTGAATAGAGAATATTTCAACGTGTTCATTGAAACTACTCATTAACTAATTATTATTATACTCAAGGTAACTATCACCACTACTAATACTACTACTGCTATCACTTTTCAGAACCCATTTATAGACCTACATATTTTCTTAATTATTATTTTGCCAGATGCAGATTTTTTTTTATTTTTTTTTTTTATACTGCATTTACAATGGTAAATGGTGTTATACTTGTATAGCGCTTTTCTACCTCCTTTTGGGCTCACAAAAATAGTTTTCTGTTGAAGTGCATTTCATTGTAAAATGAATATTATACTTTAATTTTCACAGTGGTTTTCGCATTATTGGATTTATCCATTGTGCTCTCAAGCCTATGTAGAACCGCATGTGCTTGTGTGAATGCATGTAGTCATGGTGGACAATAGCATATTGCAGTGACCTGCACACACACAAAAATGCTAATGTTTCAAGCATGTCTGCGCGTGTGTGTCTTTGCAAACATCTTGGATTACCCAGACTGTCTTGCTGCACAATGTCAGGCTGTGCTTTATACACACACAATCTAATGGGGTTTCTCTTGTTGACTGTCCAAAAATGTTCAGAGAAGGAAAAGTCTCCACACAATAAAAAGTATTATGTTGAAAGTTTTGCCATGCAAACAGAGGGCAAGAGAAAGACACACACACACAAGCACACAGGTTTTAAACAAGCATGTGACCTCAACTCTCCCCCTTACATACACTTTCACAAACGTAGTAGTGATGTCATCAGGCCTTTAATGAAGGATTACTCTGACATCACCGGGCCCGCTGCCAGGTTAAACCTATTAGCTGCCCCATGTGCTCATGCTGTACTGCATCTCGAGTGTGGTGTGTGTGCGTGTGCGCGTGTGTCTGTCTGTGTGTGGCCATGCGTAACGTTTAAGAGGCTTCCCACGTCCATTCATCTCTCTATCACTTTGCCACAGTGTCTAGAGAGAGAGCAGGTTTCACTGTTGTGCACTGAGGACGTGAATCCTGCATTAACTCGACAGTAGCCTCTCTGTGGCACTGACACATCTATTCCATTGTGTTTCTGTCAACTAGAATGAACCTCTCTGTTGGCATTCTATATCACAACTGTTTTTTTTTTTTTTATTATGTTGGGCATCTCATAGGACGAGAAACAATTTGTGTGCTTACCATTCTTATACTGTGTGCAAGTCACAATTACTGTAATTTTTGCACTAAAAAGTGCACCTATTTGTTCATATATAAGCTGCGCTGGACTATAAGATGCAGGTGCCCACATTGTATTTTGGGATATTAACACCAAAAGACACACAGCTCATAAGGCTGTAAATAAATAAAAGTCACTGGACTGAAGACATAGTGTTTAAAGCAGGGGGAAAAAGAAGCAGTACTTACAGTGTATAACAAAAGTCAGTACACCCCTCGCATTTCTGCAGATAGTTAAGTATACCTTTTCATGGGACAACACTGACAAAATGACACTTTGACACAATGAAAAGTAGTCTGTGTGCAGCTTATATAATAGAATTAATTTATTTTCCCCTCAAAATAACTCAAAATTTAGCCATTAATATCTAAACCCCTGGCAACAAAATTGAGTACACCGCATGGGAACTACAGACATCCCTAAATGTCCAAATTGAGTACTGCTTGTCATTTTCCCTCCAAAATGTCGTGTGACTCGTTACAGGAGTGCTGTCAGCATTGCTGCAGAGATTGGAGAGGTGGCAGGTCAGCCTGTTAGTTCTCAGACCATACACCGCACTCCACATCAAATTGGTGTGCATGGCTATCACCCCAGGAGGAAGCCTCATCTGAAGATGGTACACAAGAAAGCCCGCCCGTCTCATCATGGTTCCAGTAATCAATGTGCTTTGTTGACATGTCTTCAGCAAACTGTTTGCGGGCTTTCTTGTGTGTTGTCTCCAGAAGAGGCTTCCTCCTGGGGTGACAGCCATGCACACCAATTTGATGTACAGTGCGGTGTATGGTCTGAGCACTAACAGGCTGACCCCCCCGCCTGTTCAATCTGTGCAGCAATGGTGACAGCACTCCTGTAATGAGTCACATGACATTTTGGAGGGAAAATGACAAGCAGTACTCAATTTGGACATTTAGGGATGTACGTATTACTAAGGGGTGTACTCACTTTTGTTGCCAGGGGTTTGGATATTAATGGCTATATTTTGAGTTATTTTGAGGGAAAACAAATTAACTCTATTATATAAGCTGCACACAGACTACTTTTCATTGTGTCAAAGTGTCATTTTGTCAGTGTTGTCCCAAGATATAGTTAAATATCTGCAGAAATGCGAGGGGTGTGCTCACTTTTGTGATACACTGTACTGTATATAGTCCTTATATACTTATACCGTATAGTCCAACAACAAACAAAGAGCTTCACTGGCCAACAATTGACAAATATGACGACCTCCCCTGATATTACCCCTCAAACCACATCTGGAGAAAATTAACAATAGAAAATGTTCCTAGTTAATATTTATCTTCTTAGATTAAATTATTTAAGTTGTTAACAACAGTCAAGCTATACTACGCAAATACATCTAAAGGACATTTCTCAAGAGGCAGTAGAATTGTCTACTGCCTTACTTTGAGAGACTAACTAGCCCAGGTTAAACAATAACAAGGGCATAGGTTTGCAAGGGACAGTAGGGACATAAAACTACCAACTTTTCAGGATGCTTAAATTGTCCCCACCATATGTTGTCATGATAGAATTGACCACACCATTAATAAGTTAATTATTTTCATTATGTTTAGTTACATTTACCCCCTTTCACTTGCTGAATGTGCCAGTCCATTTTTTTCCTCAAATGCACGTTTGATTGGCTGATGACTTGACCCCCCCCCCCCCCCCCCCCAACACACGCAGCTAGCCCAGAGTCCCGACACAGAAATACTGTACAACATGTCGACAACATACCACTTCCCCCGCCCACTTCGAAGAGGAGGGATATTAGAAGTTTTGTTTCGGCCAGCTGCAGCCACTGTAAGTAATGTAAAAAGGTGTCAATGTTGTGGAGGTGGGAAACACACCACTAATTTTGCTTGTGAAAGTCCGACCTGCATCAAAGTTAGCATTACATTAAACTGTGTGAACTTGTAAACCTGCAAAACTCAAGTAGGAAGCTGCTAAGAGAAAAGTGTCCTCCTGTGTGTGTTTTCTACTGATAACGTTAATTAAACTGTGAGAAATGAAGTGAACTCTGCCGGAAACTGTAGAACGAGAACAACGTGAGCAAGAAGCGAAGAGAGAGAGGTCCCAGGATGCAGTCTGTGTTTCACAGGAAAGTGTTGACAGTCCCAAAAAAAAAAAAAAACACATGCTGATGCTTTTCTTCTTATTAACGGCCTGGTTTACTGTAGAAGGAAAAAAGGCTAGAGCATGTTGTGACTTTACACTTTTGAAACTAAATATGTATTAGTGCATTTCATTTATTAAAAAATGTATGGATTTAGTTTTTAAATTACCGTATTTAAAATCATTTTTATTTGCAGTCAATGCAAACATTTTTTCAGATAATCATACATTGATCATAATTGGTAATAATTGCTCAACCCACTGATGCGCTTTAGAGATGCTTGAGGACGGAAGCAGTAGTGTTTTACCATTTATATTTATTTTTGCTAATCCCTTACTAAGAAGTTTTCTTTCAGTTATATTTAATATATTTATTTAGACAGACAATGTTGAGCGGTCTTAAGACAAATATTTATGCTTTTTTGCATTCCTGGATAGTTAAGAGATTATTAACATGTTTTATTTATTGTGTATGCTGATATACGTAATTTAAATTGCGTTCAAATATTACAATTTAAATTTGCTAATAAAATCCAAACATGTATTCTTTATTCAAAATGTTTCTTGAGTAGTTTTTGAAAACAAAGGTTGGAAACGAACGGTTCATCACTTGAACCAGTACACATGAAAGTTAGTATACAGTGGGGCAAATAAGTATTTAGTCAACCACTAATTGTGCAAGTTCTCCCACTTGAACATATTAGAAAGGCTTGTAATTGTCAACATGGGTAAACCTTAACCATGAGAGACAGAATGTGGAGAAAAAAAAACAGAATATCATCTTGTTTGATTTTAAAGAATTTATTTGCAAATCATGGTGGAAAATAAGTATTTGGTCAATACCAAAAGTTCATCTCAATACTTTGTTATGTACCCTGTGTTAGCAATAACGTAGGCCATAGGTTTTCTGTAACTCTTCACAAGCTTTTCACACACTGTTGCTGGTATTTTGGTCCCTTCCTCCATGCAGATCTCCTCTAGAGCAGTGATGTTTTGGGGCTGCTGTTGGGCAACACCGACTTTCAACTCCCTCCACAGATTTTCTATGGGGTTGAGATCTGGAGACTGGCTAGGCCACTCCAGGACCTTGAAATACTTCATACGAAGCCACTCCTTTGTTGCCCTGGCTGTGTGTTTGGGATCATTGTCATGCTGAAAGACCCTGCCACGTCTCATCTTCAATGCCCTTGCTGATGGAAGGAGATTTTCACTTTCAAATCTCTCGATACATGGCCCCATTTATTCTTTCCTTTACACAGATCAGTCGTCCTGGTCCCTTTGCAGAAAAACAGCCCCAAAGCATGATGCAGTGGGTATGGTGCAATTGAGTATTCTTTTTCCACCAAACACGAGAACCTGTGTTTCTACCAAAAAGTTCTGTTTTGGTTTCATCTGACCATAATACATTTCTTTACACCAAGCAAAGAGTGAAGAGTTACAGAAAATGTTTGGCCTCGATTATTGCCAACAAAGCGTAGATAACAAAGTATTGAGATGAACTTTTGGTATTGACCACTTATTTTCCACCATGATTTGCAAATAAATTCTTTAAAAATGAAACAATGCGATTTTCAGGGGTTTTTTTCACCTTGTCTCTCATGGTTGAGGTTTACCCATGTCTCTAATATTTTCAAGTGGGAGAACTTGCACAATTGGTGGTTACAGGGTACCCGCGGGTTATTATAAGTATTAAAAAAGTATTGAATTTAGTTTTTCATTATTAAAGGTATTAAAAGTATTAAATTAGCTGTTGTAAGTCTGGAATTTTTTCACCGTGGTGTTAATTTTCAAGAACATCTCGGTGCAACCTAAATTAAATCCGTGACGAAGTTTTTTTTTTTTTTTTTTAAATCCATAACGAAGATGACGCATAGAATTTTTACGATGCACTGCACTACAAATCAAAATGCAACTCGTGCGTGCCAAACCACCACAACCGGCAAAACGGAGAATCCATCCACCTCTGCATCAGGAATGCGTCCGTTTGTCGGTGGAATGAAAACCCTGCAGGCAGAAGTATTGTGGATTCTGAACACCAAAACAGACCACCATTCATATACTTCAAATGAGTCTATTGGTGATCTGTTTCAGATATTACGTCATTTTTGGTCAGCATCGGCTGTCACAATGTTGGTCATATTGCGTTTTGTTCCAGAGGGAGCGTTCCCAATGTCTTAACTGTCTTTTGTAACGAATTTTTAGTTGGCAGAAAAAAACGCACATTTTCTTAATGTTTAAATAGTCTACATATTTTTATGACCATTATAAATGCATTTACACAATGAAATAACACTGGAAAAGTTTGTTAAACATAATGTTGCTCAAATCGTGTTTTTTTTTCTGCAGGGAGCATTCCCGACTTCGTAACTGCAGCCAATTTAAGCTCATCAAGACTTTAAGATAGAGGTAAAATCGGGCCTAAAAGTCCAGCCCGACCCGAACTGGTCCACGGGTATTAAAGCCCGACCCGCGTTTTGTGTGATAACATTTGTGACGATGTCTGCATAAAAGCCTGTCTTTTATAACGAATTCTCAGTTGGCAGAAAAAAACCGCACATTTTCTTAATGTTTAAATAGACTACATATTTTTATGATCATTATAAATTTATTTACACAACGAAATAACGCTGGAAAAGTTTGTTAAATATAAATAAACAGATGCGGTTTTGCGGACTCGCAGAGAGGACGATTAAAAAGGGCGTATAGGCACACTCTGGCTCTGCAATGACCATACAGTGCCTTCTTTTTTTTTAATCCAAATTATTTATTTTATAACAAATATTCCTTAGTTTATCATTCATACATCGTTAATATATAGTTATTTCAAAAAGTTAGCGAGAAAGAACCCTGGCCCGGCCCGACGTAATAATTGACATTTTAATTTGGGTCATGTTTTCAGTTTAATTTAGCTGTTTCCAGCTTGCTATGTTTATAATTGCGATGTTTGTTTACCGCTTTTCCTCTTACTGTGAAGAGGGAGGAAGTTATCTCGGCCGCTGCTGTGATATTTAAGTCATCAGCCATCTGCTGTGACCCGGGAATTTAACGCCTGCTTTCACGCACACTGCTTCCCATGTCAGTCGACACGGGAAATTGTTTTCACACACAACTGCTGCACGGTTAAGTCCCGTGATATTCCCGTTGTTTTGGAGTATGTGATAGGGGCTCAAGTTACATCCAGATACTTTAGGTTGCAGTTTATGGGTCATGCGAAGGCAGTGGACCTGCTTAAACATTTCGGTTTGCCTTTCGAATGAATGTGAATTTCGCCGTTTTAACTCGAGAGTTAGCCATGTTCACTGGAGTCTTGGCAGGTGCACTAGCGGCTAGCCTGTTACAGAAGATGGCTGGTCTGAGTCCTGTCCTCCTCCTCTTTTTGTCCATAATTATTGTGTGCGTGTGTGTGTTTAAAAAATTCTGACAGACTTTATAATGTTACTTTAAATGTGTTTTAATTGTATCTTCAATATATGCGCATTCTTTTGTCAAACACACTTAGTAATTGAGGTTAAATTTGATGTTCAGTGCTTGATTTATTTAATATGATTCAATACGATCTAAATAATGGGTGCGAGAAAAGTATTAATTTTCTGCTGAAATGGCATTAAAAAAGGTCTTAAAAGTGTTGAATTTAGATTTATCAATCCTGGCGGGACCCTGGGTTGACTAAATACTTATTTGCCCCACTGTATGTCAAAACAGATATAATTTGCATTGATCATTTAGCTTATCAATTAATTAGGTTCATATTCATGACAAATGTAGCCCTGACCCCCCTTCACCCAATCTGTTTGGTCTTATTAAGGTCCCTACCAATTTTGAGACCAAACCTACGCCCTTGAACGATAACATTCAAATTTGTTTTACGAGGGGATCATTTCTCTTTGTATTCTGTTTACATCACGTCCCCTCACGTCATCCTCAATTATGTCATCATTTCCTGCCCTTAGCAACTGCATGCTGATTGGCCACCTGTCCATTTTCAAAGCTGCCACATTTCCAAGGCAACCACGTCATAATCACGACTCGGGTGGAACAGCCAAAGGTAGGCAGGAAGTGCGAGACAAGGCGAGTCAATGGAATTGGCCCTCGACACACAAAACAATCTCTTTATTTTTTTTTTTTCGAGAATGCCAGACGTTGTTTGAGAAACACTTATTCGGCATCGACTGGCTTTCTTAGCCGAGTCTTCTTCACTGTAACTTTGCTCATTCACGCACACTGCAAGATGAATAGCCAGTCTTTGTCGCCCTGCTTTCCTGCGGCCTAGGTGCAGTTGCCATGGTGATAATCTGCTACCGCGGAGATGTTTTTTTTCTTCTTTTTTATTTTTTTTATTTTAACCATTTAGCCGCTGTCGCAGGAAATTCAATTAACTCTGATGAATGTGCGCTCTGTATCCGCCTGTCAGCTAGAGGTGTAAGACAGATGGACATACGGTCAATGTCCACACTTTTACACAACATCAATCAATAATTTGACAAAAATTATATATTCCATGAATTTTAATAGAATTTCAATTGACTGTCATTGACGAAGAATCACAGCAAAGTAGAAACTCAAACAGAAACTCACATGGTCAGAGCAAACAATGGGACTGCATAGGCCAGGGATCAGAAACCCACGGCTCTAGAGCCACATGCAGCTCTTTAGCGCTGCCCTAGTGGTTCCCTGGAGCTTTTTCAGAAATGTTTGAAAATGAAAAAGATGTGGGGGGAAATATATTTTTAATTTTAATATGGTTTCTGTAGGATGACAATCATGACACACAACATTCTTCTAATGCAATAATAGTGTAATGAAGTTAAACTTGAGGCGGCATCGTACAACAGAGTAATCACGTGGTGCGTCATTCTCTATAAGATGCACCGCAGGGAAGGAAAATGAACATTTACCGTATTTTCTGCATTAGAAGCGCTATCGGAGTATTAGGCGCACCTTCAATGAATAGCCTATTTTAAAACTGTTTTCATGTATAGAGTTCACTGCATTGTAATGTACAGTTGTAGTAGATGTTGGCGTTGCGTTATGCAAACACAAGATGGAGTTGAGCTAAATGGAACGTCATGCCATGATTAACAAATTTTGATCCATATAGAAGGCACATCGGATTATAAGGCGCATTGTCAGCTTTTGACAAACTTGAAGGGTTTCAGGTGCACCTTACATTGGGGAAAATACGGTAATCATAAAAGGCTCATTATGTATTTGTTGCCTAGTCATTTAGATAGTAGTCTAATATAGCTAAGATACATACATACATCATGTGTTGCCTTATTTATAAGGCTTTCAATTTTTTGTGGCTCCAGACATATTTGTTTTTTGTTTTTTTACTCTAGCATGGCTATTTCAACATTTTGGGTTGCCGAACCCTGGCATAGGTCAATAAATGAATAGGTAAAGAGTTGAGGGATTGTTCTCAAGAACAAGAACTGACAACAACAACAGGCTATTATGTTATTTGGGATAATTGGTCAGTGGAAAAAAACGATACATTAATAATTATAATAATAATAAATTATTATTATTATTATTAAGTAGCCTGTACTAATAGTCGAATGAATTACTGTTCTCAATGAGATTCTGGGTTCGTTGTCGATTGACATCAATTAGAACCTGACCACTATATTTGTGCACATCTGGATAAGAATGAAAATAGCATTTAACGATCCTCTAACGATTCTTTAACAATGTGTGCTCAACATTTTTTCTTTTAATGCCGAGCGCTGTCTGAATGTCTGGCACACTAGCCACAAATAACCTGTGTACACATACACCTGCACTTAAAGTTCGGACTCTGTCTGTCCGCCTGCTTAGTTTCATCATGCATTGTTTAGCATTATGTCTGTAGGCAGGATTTTATGATGCAAATTTTCACACATGATTACCTTCACCTTGGTCGAATGGTGGAGGGTGTTCAGTGGTGTCCAATTACAGTTCACACGTCTAGAATCTTTTGCCAACATTTGCAACTTATATTATATTTGTATCATGGAATTGTATGAATCTGGCTGGGGCCTTCAGAATCACTAGAGCTTCCTAATGTGAGTTACATTGTATATCCAGCTTTTCTTTGTCCACTGATTGGTTATTTAATCCAAGACAAGTTTGACTAGCAGAACACATCTGTGGCAAACAGTAATACATTTCATAATGTATCCATCTCATCAGTGTGAGTATTTTTGTCACCTCTGGTTAAATGGTGGCGTACGTCAAACACAGCAGGAGACCAAGTGATGATAGAAGTGCTCTCATCTGTAGCGCTGACAGCGTAGACAAAGCATATGCTTGTTCTGTGCCGATGCACACGAAATGGTTGTGTCTGTACCCACAGGGGCATGCGTGTCACCTGTCCGACATGCTCACCCAAGTTACTACATGGGTGCTGGGTGTGTATTCAAATGTCACAGGTTCCCACTGGTGTAACAACTACATTGCCATGCTCACAAAAACACACACATGATCCTTTGTCACATGCCGAATGAATCTGACAGAGGGGAGCAACAGCTGAAACACCGCTGAGATTCCCATCATGCGTTTGTGTCTCACTGTGTGTGTGTGAGAGGGAGACACCCTGAAGTGGTTTCTACTCAATCACAGACTGATTACAACCTAACTCCCTAATTCCTTATGATGTAACTTTGAGGATTTATTAGTAGAAAATGAGAAATTAGTCATAATGACATAAAAGGTTCCAGTTTTATGTGGTCCTTTAGTTTTGTTTTTTTTACTGAGTTTTCTGTTTTCTGACTTTAATTCTAATGACTAATTTAAAGCTACAGTACTGTGCTGTACTATGTCCTCTGTTGACCGACGCGCTCGCTTCTGTGATACGCGACTTCCCCCTGCTGGTGGAAAATCTCAATTACCGGAGTTAAATCAGGATTTATTGTCCTCAAATTTTATGACAAGAAAATATTTACTTTGCTAGTGTCTCATTGTTAGTTTTCTGATATTTTTTTTTAAACTGCGCAATCTTAAATAATAATAGTTTTTATTTTATTTTTTCCCCTAACCGATATCCTTTGGAAATTACTTTTAATAATTTAGTTTGGACGTTTATTATTATTTATAATATAGACAAAAATTATGGTTTTTATATTGAGAAACATTGACTATAATATAGTTTTATCGTGAAGAAACTGGTTCCTCAAAATAACTTTTTGGGATTACCATCACCCGGTCGATGGATTATCTAATCAAATAATTTTGTGTTTACAAGAACTGAATATATAATAAAGGGCATAAACAAAACACACACACAATAAAAGTAAAATGTTTTTGCTTTCAAAATAAAAACATCCTGTTGTTTTCCTGCCAATCACAGGGCTAGTTGTTTGCTCAGATCACCTCAAATTAGCTGTGATAAGGTCCAACAGCCCCAAGACCCCAGTAAAGATGAGCGATATTTTTGACGGGATCCACTTTTCCATCCATTTTGTGTTCCTTTTCTTCATTTGGAAAGAGCATCAGTATCTCAAATGTTTCTATTAGGAAATTCTACTCAGCTGTTGACCCTCAAAACAGTTTGGCAAAACATACGCACACGTGTAAGTCCCCCCCCCACACACACACACACAGAGGAGTGCCCATCATTTATGGGCAACAAGACTTTCAGGATGTTTAAGTGTGTCCATGCAGCCAGTCTAGAACATTACTCGAAAGCATACTTGATTATGAGCTGACAGATATGATAAATTAGTTTGCTCTGGATTTGCACTTTGCCCCCCTTGCTATTACATCCCTCGCTCTCTCTCCCACTCTGTCATCTTTTTTCACTAAGTCACACCCACCACCTCCCTCAATCTCTTCAATTTTCTCTCCTCCTCCTTTCTACTCAACCTCCACACTAAAGCCACAGTAACACCAGGCACACTTGGTTGGTGTTCGTGAAGCCCCTTGAGCTCCCTGAGCCCCATTCCTAGTCAAGATGAGTTTGCCCGTCAACTCTGAGTACCTATCACTGGAGAGGATAGCACGCTACCGCCACGCCTGCTCCAATGGCTCGCCCTACGCCACCAACAAGCCCATCGACATCAAACCTCGTGGCCGGAGAGGGTATGCAAGGGATAGGGGTTGACTAAAAGAAGTCAAGAAAGTTTGCTTGTGCATTTGCTTTGAGGTCCTTAAAGACAGTTTGTACTGCTTTGCTTGCATACTTTTGACTCTGTTGAGTTCTTCCACCTGCTCTAGTCTTTCACTGTTTACTTAACAGTGTATTTGTGTGAGTGTGTCTGTGTGTGTAGGGGTGTTTTGGCTCCCCTGGGAATTGCAAGCAAGAAGGACCCCTCACAAATATCTTAAACATCACAAGTGTCTTTTAATGACAAATAACTACCAATGATAATAACTACACCACCAAAGCTATTTATATTTTGTTCCAAGATTTTATCATATTGAAACAGCTGTAGTTTTTTTTTGTATTGTACAGGATAAGCGGCACAAAAGTTGAGTTTGTTTCGTATTGCTACCGGTGTTCTGCAATTCCTTCCCATGCGGCGAGCGTCTACAAAATGCTCAGTGCGCTTGCGCCAGCATCCGCACATCAGTTAAAAGCGGCGAATACTCACTATTTTTTATTTTCATTGAGTTTTTTATTACCTTTTCACTGCCTCAAAAATACTTTTGCATGTATTTCCCTCTCATAGTTTTAGGCATTGTGTTTTCTTGTGGCAGCTTCAAAGCAGTGTTGATCTGTTGACCACATTATTCACGTAGCGTATTTAAACCGTCCTTATTTGATATAACTACATGTAAGTATTAAGGCATTTTTAATACATTCTGCCTGTATGCATCCAAACAAAGCAAGTTGAAAGCACACGGTAGTACTTTGGGTGTCAAATTCGCCTGTTGTAGGACGTTTCGCCGATGTAGACATTTTGGCAGAACACAGGTATTGAAAGACTGAGGGTAATACTCAAATCTTTGTGGCTACATTCGGTAGCACAGAGTTTCGTGGGTGGACTTGAGTTCGAAAGGAGAAGGAAATTTAGCATTTTTCGGGTTTCGTTTGTTTGTTTGTTAAGAGAAACATGGTATGGACTCAGGTGTGGAAACATTTTGCTGACACATGACAATAATAATATACAGTCCCTGACAAAAGTCTTGTCGCTTATCCATTTTGTAGAAACAATTCCTAATAACCTGACTTTTAATTATTCAATTGGTTTCAGAAATGGCTCATATGAAAGCTAAGACCCTCCCAAATGATGTTGAATGTACAAAAATATATTTGTTTCACTGAAAAAAAGATTGATCATTTAATGAAGACATAAAGGTCGAGTTTTGGCAAGACAAGTTTTGTCGCCTGTTGTGCAGCAGGATGGTGCTCCATCGCATACTTCAATCTCTACCTCAAAGTTCCTCAAGGCAAAGAAGATCAAGATCCTCCAGGACTGGCCAGCCCAGTCACCAGACATAAACATCATTGAGCATTTCTGGGGTAGGATGAAAGAGGAAGCATGGAAGAGGAAACCCAAGAATGTTGATGAACTCTGGGAGGCATGCAAGACCGCTTTCTTTGATGTCCCTGATGACTTCATCAATAAACTGTATGAATCCTTGCCGAAGCCCATGGAAGTCATGCAAAATATGAAATTTGGATCTCACAGCACCACTACTTAATTCGATTATGTTATGTAACATATTTTTGTATTTGAAGTACATTTTTTGTTCAATTTCATACTACTTTCTGTAGGCGACAAAACTTTTGTCTTGCCAAAATTTGACCTTTATGTCTTCATTAAATGATAAGTCTTTTTTCAGTGAAACATATATTTTTGTACATTTAACATTATTTGGGAGGGTCTTAGCTTTCATATGAGCCATTACTGAAACCAATTGAATAATTAAAAGTCAGGTTATTAGCAATTGTTTCTACAAAATGGATAAGCGACAAGACTTTTGTCAGGGACTGTAGACTAAGTCTGTAAAGTGTGTGAAATGGACCAGTATAGCCAAATAACTCACTGAAAAGCATTGTCGAATAGAGTAGTTGAAAGTGCAACAAGTTAGTTTCACAACGTAACTTTAAATCAAAATAAGAAACAAGGACTGTTTGCAATCATCAATCCAATAAATCAATAGTCTTGTTTGGAGATGAGCAGAATTACAAACACCACCTATGCAACTGTATAGGTGCTGTACTCTATTGCAGTTGTATTGATACGGGACAATGTCAGCAGTCTCTCGGAACCTCCTTCTGTTTGGAGGAAAACCTTGCCTTGCCTGCCATATTGCTGCACACTCCCGCGTGTATGTGCGTCATATTCCCATTTTCCTTATTTTTGCTTTTTCAGACAACAAGGTTAACGGCGAATGAACACTCAATCAAGGTGTGCAGGCGAAGCTCTCGTAATTGGAGCACTCTGCATCCATTAGGGCCCCGCACAGCAAATTTTAAGACCTTATTAGATCTATTATCATGCCGCCATATTTCTGTCAGCAGCACGCACGCACCCTGTGACCTCGAGCAAACAACAACAAAAAACAACCGAAATGTATGATGTGAAAACCAGATGTGTGAATATGAACTTAAGATAATGGTCGTATAGATGTATACATATGGATGGAGCTTTGTCAATAGCGCGCCTTAGCCATCTGTGCTCTGCTTCATTTTGTGCTATTTATATACTGTATGTCAGCGTTTACTTAAAGCAGGCTCTCTCAGTGGACCACTTGCTTCTCTTTTTTTCCCTTTTAAGAAAATCGATCGTGTTGTCAATTGATTTTTGTCGCTTAAATATGGGCTGCAGACATTTTATTGCTGGGTTAATGCTGCACCTGGAGAATAATCAGCACTAGAGGGCTGTCTTGTCCATCAGGCACGGTCACATTTCATTTATTTATTTATATTTTTCATTATGAGGGGCAACATAAGGTTAGACAATCCTGATGGCTATACTCATTAAATTGATATAATTCATATTTTTGTATTAGGGTATTATTTATTCAATTAGGATTTCCAATGAACATTTGTGGAATAAATGTTTTAGGAACGTTATATAAAACAAGTTGCATTTTTTTGTTGTCTTTGAGCTGCTGTTTTCATGTATACAATATGATATTTTCATATATACTGTATATAGTTTTTTCCCCAAATAATTCTGTATTATATTTGTTGTATTCTGTACATATAATTTCTTCAACTACGTGTAGATTTTTAATTGATAATTAATAGTTAGATTTAAATAACAGAAAACAATTAATGACTTATTTAAATAACATGTAAATTATTTATTATTATTGATAAATAAATGTATTCATTTTTAACTGTACAATTAACACAACCTTTAATTGACATTGGCAACCAGTTTAGGGTGTACCCTGCCTCCTATAGGCTTCACCATCATCGAGACCCTTGTGAGGATAAGTGGTTCAAGATGAATGAATGTATTGTGCTGTTCTTGCTGTGGGCATCTTGGCCTCTTATGGGAACTGTGGTCCATGCATGCCAGTAACAATTTTAATTGACCCTCAGTGTTGCCTGATTGGGCGGGTTTCCACTCAATGGGACTATTTTCAAAGAGAAAAATGCATTGGTCACATTGATAAAAATTTGGACTACTTTTGACAAAATTCGGCGCTTTCGGAAGGAACAATTATCTCAGTTCTAATATTGTATGTGTACACCTTGAAATTTGTCTTCACTGCTTGCTTACAGCAGCATCTTCCCTCCGATTTAAATAGTATTGAGACTACAGAAATTGCATTTTTGCGCCTCATAATGCAAAAAACGTGAATTGCATGTCATTTCTGATTTGCAGGTATACAGTTCAATTCATCAAAATAATTGAAAAATGACATAACTTTCGATACACTGCCCATTATTTTTTGTACTTTTTGAGTTGTTTCCTTGTAAAAGGTAAATGTGCGTCTTCATTTAACACCAATCTCAAAAGAAATACATTTCCCAGAATGTGGCTCTGGAAATTTTGTAGAAGTTGTATTTCGACAGTAATTTTTATTGAAAAACATGCATTTTTGACGTTTATTAGTGAATAAACATATGGTTAATGATTAAATATTGTGATTACTGAACAGGGAAAAAATTACAATAGTCTTAACTTTTTCTAAGAAAAATGTCCTATGACACTTATTGGCAAAACAGCAATGATCAGTGTTGTTAATCTTACTTTAAAAAACTAATTAGTTACAGTTAAAAAACACTTCTCCCAAAAATTAATTGAGTGAAATTAGATTAAAGTTAAATTAACTCAGTTACCTCATTATAAGAGTAATTAGTTTCTTAGCAAAGTAATTGACGTTATGTTTCATTTTCTACACGTTATTACATTACACATTCTATAACATATTTCACATCAAAGCTGTTCGATTGAATTGAACTGATTTTTTCATTTAAAAAAAAAAAAAAAAGCCTTTGTTTTTCCTGTTGTACTGAACTCGCACCAAACTGTGACCCCCGTACCGATCTACATACTGAACTGTAACCTGTGTGCGTCGTCAGATCCCCTAATATATGTATATACGCTCACCGGCCACTTTATTAGGTACACCATGCTATTAACGGGTTGGACCCCCTTTTGCCTTCAGAACTGCCTAAATTCTTCGTGGCATAGATTCAACAAGGTGCTGGAAGCATTCCTCAGAGAGTTTGGTCCATATTGACATGATGGCATCACACAGTTGGTGCAAATTTGTCGGCTGCACATCCATGATGCGAATCTCCCGTTCCACCACATCCCAAAGATGCTCTATTGGATTGACATCTGGTGACTGTGGAGGCCATTTGAGTACAGTGAACTCATTGTCATGTTTAAGAAACCAGTCTGAGATGATTCCAGCTTTATGACATGGCACATTATCCTGCTGAAAGTAGCCATCAGAAGTTGGGTACATTGTGGTTATAAAGGGATGGACATGGTCAGCAACAATACTCAGGTAGGCTGTGGCGTTCCAACGATGCTTAATTGGTACAAGGGGCCCAAAGAGTGCCAAGAAAATATTCTCCACACCATTACACCACCACCACCAGCCTGAACCGTTGATACAAGGCAGGATGGATCCATGCTTTCATGTTGTTGACGCCAAATTCTGACCCTACCATCCGAATGTCGCAGCAGAAATTGAGACTCATCAGACCAGGCAACTTTTTTCCAATCTTCTATTGTCCAGTTTCGATGAGCTTGTGCAAACTGTTGCCTCAGTTTCCTGTTCTTAGCTGTAAGGAGTGGAACCCCGCGTGGTCTTCTGCTGCTGTAGCCCATCTGCCTCAAAGTTCGACGTACTGTGCGTTCAGAGATGCTCTTCTGCCTACCTTGGTTGTAACCGGTGGTTATTTGAGTCACTGTTGCCTTTCTATCAGCTCGAACCAGTCTGGCCATTCTCCTCTGACCTCTGGCATCAACAAGGCATTTCCGCCCACAGAACTGCCGCTCACTGGATATTTTTTTCTTTTTCGGACCATTCTCTGTAAACCCTAGAGATGGTTGCGTGTGAAAATCCCAGTAGATCAGCATTTTCTGAAATACGCAGACCAGCCCTTCTGGCACCAACAACCATGCCACGTTCAAAATCACTCAAATCACCTTTCTTCCCCATACTGATGCTCGGTTTGAACTGCAGGAGATTGTCTTAAACCATGTTGCCGCCATGTGATTGGCTGATTAGAAATTAAGTGTTAACGAGCAGTTGGACAGGTGTACCTAATAAAGTGGCCGGTGAGTGTATACTTTTCAATATGCAGATGAGGCTCTCAATCTCCTGCCTCTCCTATCTTTGCTCTAGTTGTTTTTATTAAGACACATCACACAAGGTTAATGGATACGTCATTCAAGAAAAGTTAAAGTGACTATTTTAGGTAATAAAAAATATATACAGTGTATTATCATCTAGTAGCATCTACAAGGACAATGCCAATGTGATGATAATGCACACTTAGCAAGAAAATAGTACATTATTTTCAATTAATTGTACCCACCTGGACAGTACGAACTGTATGTAAAAAAAAAAAAAAATGTTTAAGTTTCCCGAGAGTTAAGGAAGACACTCGCCACGCTAAATGCTAATGGTGACGAGAACGCGAATGCTAAGCTAACGCTCCGAGCCACCTAGCAAATCATCATCGCGTTTGTAACAGCGTCAACACCACCCTCCCTCCTCCCTCTCCTGCTCTGCTCTCTACAGGCAGGCAGGCGGATGTGTGACAAAATCAGACAACTCGTGTTTCATTGAACGAAATTATAGTAACGTGCCCTTTTCACATCACCAGTAACAGTAACGGCATTGCAAAGATGGGCAAAGCAATTAATTAGTAGGTTACTCGCTACTGAAAAAAAAATAACGCTGTTATACACTAACGCCGTTATTAACAACACTGGCAATGATTCAACCACAATGTGTCCCCCATTGGTTATATAACAAAATTATACATTGAGTTATATGAGGGAACAATTTTATCTTGAACAGGAGGTTATGATTTGGGCTGGTTTTTATTGAAATTGGTGAGTTTTACAGTGTGATTGGGCTGGACACCGTCTCTCCCGTTTGGTCGCCCTGATGAACTTCCCTCTGCAGTCTGCATCCTCTCATGACGTTTGAGGCAAATCGGCTCATGGCAGAATAGACATTTATCACTTTTATGCAACAAAAGTTGATGAGAATATGTTTTCTCGAACTTTGCTGGTCGCACACATGCAAGTGGATAAGAAACATACTGGCATTGGCTTAAACTCTAGGGGCAAGTGCAAAATACAAGTTCTGACTTTTTATTACTGTGTATTTCGGTAGTCAGTCACTACACTAGCCAAAGAGCGAAGAGGCATTTTAATAGTCGAAAATGTTTACATTTTAAGTGTTTACTTCATTTTCTTAAAAGCAAAATAAAGGCAGTTTTTTTTTTTTTTTTTTTTAATGCAAAACGCAAACCGAAACCGAACCAAAACCGTGATCCCGAAACCGAAGTTCAACCCGAACCGTGGGCTAACTGAACCGTTGCACTCCTAGTGAATAGATGGTTTTAACTCGGCTTGAAGGTGTATCACGATTCTATTGTCTTACAGCACGAGACAGGATTGTGACTCTGAGTGTCGCGATTTCAATTCCGATAAGCGTATTATTACAGGCTTATTATGCATGGGAGACTGCATTTAGAATAGCAAAATATTTGGATAAATGGTGTTCTAGAATGAGATAGTCTCTGTGGGTGAACTTTGAAAGGAATAATTGCGTAGTGCTGCTTTAGACGGTGAATGTGATTATATGGGGCGGAAAAAAACTATGAAGTTGTTTTCTATGTGGATGAGTAGCGATTGTTTTTTATTTTTGTTTCTTTCCTTTTGACGTGAGTGTCCCGTGGGGTGGTCAACACTAGAGTATTGTTGTTACCCAACATGGTTAGTGACGACTGTCTTGCATACCAATCGGTCTTGTGGCAAAACAGCTATTATGGCCACACCTCCCGTGGAATGAACTCAACTTTGCTGGGGGCTTAATAGTTTCTTTCAGCACGTGCACACACTCTTATTAAACTGTGTTGTCATCACTTACCGTCATTTTCGGAGTTTGGGTTGTCATCACTTACCGTCATTTTCGGACTGTAAGACGCTACTTTTTTCCCTCATATTGAATCCTGTGGCTTATAGTCCAGTGCGGCTTATTTGTTGATTTATTTGGGTTAATAGGCAACACTTTATTTGACAGTGGCATCATAACACTGCCATAAGACCGTCATAATTATGACATGACACTATCATGGGCATAAATGAATGCTTATGACAGATGTCATTTAGTGCCATCCGGCTAATTATGTCACTAACTCCATTTATATCCAGCTCGAATTTTTACATCCATTCAAAAGTGAGATAATTTGCCGGATGACACAAAATGACAATTGTCATAAGCTTTCATTCAGGCTCATGGCAGTCTCATATGATAATTATGATGGTCTTATGACAGTCTTATGGTGCCACTGTCAAATAAAGTGTTATTAAATACCATAACTAGCTATTAATAAAAAACTGGAACAGTAACTGAAGAAATAATTAGCACAGAACATGAATTTTGATTGGTATTTACATTTGTAGTGCTGCAGTGCATGCTAGGAGGCATGTTGGACGACAACAGTGTTGACAGCAGATGGCAGCAGAGGTTGACTGTCTCCCCCAAGGGAGCAGTGATGGCCAAATGAAGCTCTCTGAAGCAATGAAGCTTTGCAGCGAGTTGGTACAAATCTTAATGGTGGTTCATTTGGTCTTATGACAGTCTTATGTTGCACCCGCCAAATAAAGTGTTATCTGTTAATATATTTTTGGTGTAAATATCCCATAACACAGTGAGGACAGCTTCGGCTTATAGACCCCACTCACCAACGTCACACAATGACGTGTCGCTGTATCCGGCCACCATATTGTCCGTCATTGTTTATCCGTATTCTCAATGGTTTGAATTTGTCGTGCAGTTTATAGTGCAATTCATGGAAGCCCGGTGCTTTCAGACGCTGTAAACTCATTGGATGCGTTGCATAAAAGGCGTCATGTGGAAAAGTTTCAGTCTATCCATTCGCCAGATCCATATTTGATGCCTAAATTGATATTTTTCGACCCGCTGTCTTCGCCGTCTCTGCCTGACATCTGCTACAGTGATATCTACAACTATCTTGTCCACAGAAACTCAGCCTATTCTCATGAAACTTTGAAAAACATTAAGAGCAGCACTCGAAGCAACATAACCCCGTGTGACCCTTTACTTCCAATTTTCTAAAATGGCGACAATCAGTTAAAAAAAGAAGTTGACTGCGATGGCCGACGCTTCAAGGATAGGTGGATATTGGACTATTTCTTCAATAAAATACGCAACAACGGTGTCTGCCTCATTTGCAAAGAGACGGTCGCTGTTTTCAAAGAGTTCGATGTGACGCGATATTACCAAACAAGACACGCTGACATGTGCGACAACATTACAGGGAAGATACGCAGCAAGAAATTAAAGCAACTTGAAGCTAGTTTAATTTCACAGCAGCAGTATTTCGCAAGAGCCCGAGTGTCGAAAGAGAACGCCACAAAGGCGAGATTGTTGAAATTATGAATTAAAAAAGAATAATAATAAAGCAAATGTGACACACAGAAGGGCTTGCTAAAATTTGTTCAAATATATTGTTCTACGTAAATCAGCCAAGGTAGACCCCCCCACACCAAATCTGGCCCCCTTTGCAAAAAGTTTGGACACCCCTGTTTAACTGATGATCCGTAGACGAGGCCAGCTTCTTTCACTTGTTGCCAGCTAAATATTATTTAAAAAATAATGATGGCGGAAGAAATAAACATCTTGAATTTGAAACTGTATGTTGTCGGCGATTAGCCTCGCAATGATCTTAATTGTGGTTGTCAGCCCAAAACCATCTAAATATATATTAAATGCATCTTACCAGATATAAAATGACTACTACATAATCTGTGGTGATCGTTTGGTGCCCAGTTTTCTCGTCGAATTGCAGCAGTCCATCTCGTTCTCCTCTCCGGGTCTCTCGGAATACGGTAGAACTTCAAGTCTCTCCGTCTATCTTCTCTGTTACTGCAACCAACCGCCACACACACTTTCACCATTTTGATTATTAATGATAACGAGCAGAAAATCACGCGGAGGAATTTACCTATCGGTAATGCGTAAACACGACGAGCTGACGGACAATATGGCGCGGAGGCGTGGTTGTGACGTCATGTGAGTCTATAGTTCCATGTGGTTTATCTCTGAACAAATCCCATTTTCATGTCAAATTTGGTGGGTGGCAGCTCATAGTCAGGTGTGCCTTAAAGTCCGAAAATTACGGTATTCATTTTCATGTTTTTATTCTAAAATATTGTATAAATGGCGGAAACGTGAGAAAAAAAATGTCATTGAGTTCAAACCATTTTAAAGCTAAAATGCTACAGTACATCAGGCTATACTAGTCCACACAATTGCAAAAAATTGTGCCCATATCATACAGTGAGTGCTGTGAGGTCATTTCTCATGTAAAATGTGTGTTCTAAAGATAAATAAATAGCACTACATCCTTTCGTCAAATGTCACTAAAATCTAGATGTACATTCAGTAACACAATGTTGAAGTACACTTAAATGATCTTAAATTGGATTTCAACTGGATTCATGATGAATCATCAACAGCCATCCCAAATGTTGATTTGAATCTTAAAATGACGTATGTCTGTGTGTCTCTGTTGACGCCCACACCTCATACTGTACGTACTGTACATTCAAGCTCATCAGCATATTTACAGTACATACACCACAGCATTAGCATCTTGCACTTCAAGGCCATCGTCCGCCCTCTGCCATCATCGTCATCGACGTCGCCACAGCCGTCTTCCTTGCGTGACATGAAAGCCCACGCGTGCGATTGGAGTGGATGACCGCGGTATTATCAGTCAAAAGGTTTCGGCGGCTCATTTGTTTTGGCTTCAATGGGGCTGCAGATGGACGCATTTCCATCTGCATGTTTTTATACGCTGTGCTTCCTGTGAACAAAGGGGAACCATACGCTGACTGATGTCACAGCGCAGCCGCTTATGGCTCTGGTCACTCGGAAATGTTCAAAGCTGCTTTTAAGATGACCTTGGGGCTTTTTGGTGTTGAATGTTTTGTATGTATAAAGGAATATGAAACAATCATTGTTTAATCTAATGGTCCTTAACCGGGGTTCGCGCAAACCCCAGGGGTTCTGTTAGTAAATCTAAGGGGTTCGACGAAGATAGATCATACACTGACTAAATGAAAAGTGTTGTTGTAGACTAGGTTTTGGACTGGTTTTCCCTCCAATTAACAGGCTTTATTGCATTTTTTTCAACTGCTAGTTCTCTATCCAACAAGAGGAGAAACTGGTTTGCTCAGTGGAAGGTTGACTTGCAGTTGAAATGAGGAAGTATAAAAGACCTACAGGCAGGTAATTAAAAAAAAACAACAAAAAAAAACATTTTCAGCATAATTTACGCAATGAAAATAGTATGTGGTGCAAGGATGCGACCATACCAAAAAAAAAGAGGAACAGTGTGAAATGAAATGATTTCATTTCATTTTCCATTTTCAGCAGCACAAAGCAAAATTATTTGTCTTAAATTTGAAATTTAAATATGTTTGAAAAGGAATTAACTTAGGGTGACCATATTTTGATTTCCAAAAAACAGGACACTCGGCCCGGCTTCGAGATACTTGAATTTTACTCGAAGTTCACTCAAAGATGTCTATATCACTTTAATATGTTAAATTGTGCCTCCTCCGTATGGACAGAAAAATTCAGTTTTATTCAAAAAAAATATTGCCATATAGTATATATTATATACTATATGGAAATAAGTTTTTACTCAACAGGCTCAGCAGGTCTCTTAGAACTACTCCTTATTGTAGTCTGTAACTGCCTTCTATTGCCAAACCGTCAACCCAGTAGATGGCGGTAATGCCCCATAATACAAGGGGTTAACTGTACTCTTCTCTCGCACCTACTAGTAGGAGCCACGTCAACGCAGGCAAGCGCTGCCCATCAGCGGCCGGAGGGATTCTCTTCAAATTGGTCCTGTGAAAAATCATAAAAACTGGACATTTTCATGATTTTATAAAAACCAGGCCGGATGACGAGGACACGACGTGAAAGGTGGACATGTCCGGGCAAAACAGGACGTTTGGTCACCCTAAATTAACTTAGATACTAGCTTGTTAGCTTAGCTATATCGGTATTGAATTCGGGACTTCTTTATTAAATTCCAAAGGGTTCGCTGAATGCGCATGTGAAACTTGTGGGGTATGGTACCTCAAGCAATGTTAAGAACCATTGATCTAATCAATGTCATGTTTTTGGTGCGGAACCTACGCCCAACACCATTTGATCGCACAATCATTTTAAATGGCAATTTTTTTAAAGGACCATCAAACTTTCATGCTCTGCATTCATTATGTGGTGCAGGTCAGAGATCACTAACTACCTATCGGTTAAATAGTGTAAGTAAAATATACTGCATTGCAAAATGTACTATACTCCACCTTTTGGTTGGCATGCCTTCAAATATTTTTTTTGAAAATATCACCAATAAAGTAATTTTCTAGGGTTCAAAAGGTTTTTCTAAGGCTTCAAATTACTTTGAAGAATTTCCCATGCCCCATCCAAGCACTCATCCATTTCAATTCATCTTTTTAAGATGTTCTTGCTCTTAGAATTTATCGTGTCTTGGGAATAAAAACCCCCACACATTTGGTCTATAGCGACTTTCATGGTGTAGCAGTTTGTTTTGGGTTACCGTGGCAGCATGGTTGATTGACTTGTGAGTGTAAGGATGCCTGGGAGGTGGAGAGTGAAGTGAAAGCAAATCCCGCCCTTTGAGGAATTACTACAGCCAAAACAACCCCTCCCACTTCTACTCAAAAGCCAGGCTGCAGCTGGGTAGCGAAGCAGAGAGAGCGTGAAGAGTCATGTAACTCCAATGAAGGGGTCGAGGCCACGGAGCGGGGAAGTGAAAGCCTGGAAGTTGTCTGGATTAAAAACGAGAAGGACTAAGCATTCAAAGGATGTTAGGAATTATCCAAAATACTGCTGACTGTAGTCAAAGGAGCATACAGGACTGAAGATCTGATTCTGGTGGTCTTCAAGTGTGTGTGTTTGTGTGGTTTTATGTGTGTGTGTTTAAGTAAACCTAGCGGATGTGGCTGGGAACGTGAAAACATGAGTATCATTCTAAAGCCAAGGTCGCGCTCCACCAGCTCACTGAAGAACACAGAAGGAATATGGTAAATAGTCTATGTGTGTATATGTGCGCGTATCTGTATGTCTGTTTGTGGATGTATTTGTAAGCCTAACCCTTTGGCACAAACTATTGTTCACCACTACCTTCCTTCCTGTTTAGTTTTTCCTCCTGTTAAGTCCATCCTATGCTAAACCTGCCGCAACATACCCCACAGTCTCTACTTGGCTGTTGTAGCCCTAAATTCCCTTCTTCACTTCCAGAGGAAAATAAAGTTGTACTTTTAGGGTTAAAAACTTACATTGGAATACTGTATAGTGTGAACCTATTGTACCTATTATGCATTACGACCAATGGTGCCACCAGGGGTGGCCACGGCCCCCCCTATAAATTTGTTGGCCACCCCACCTGTTAGTATAATGTCAGATTGTTGTAGCTGTGGAGCTCAAAATGTTGACTGGACTGTTATTAACTATGCGCATTAAATCATTAGTACAGTAACTTGAAATAACACAATAAACCAAAGTGTATCAGTAAGCAGGTCCTGAAGTTTTATTGACAGTTTTCTACTGGCCTGTTTATGTTTAACAACATACCGGTAATAAAAATCTGCAATGTTGCCTTTTAGTTTTGGTGTGCCACACCACGATTTTAAATGGCCCCATTTGCCCACCTATATGAAAAATTTCTGGCAGCGCCACTGATTACGAGGATCAAAATGAAATAAAAATAATCAAAGAGGATGAAAACAGAAAAAAATACAATCCATCTTCGAGGTACGCCATGAGATACGATTCCTAGTAGAATTTTTTTGCTTTTCCGGCCGTTTGGGTTATACTGGAGTCTGGACTAAATCAACATGAAGGCTGCCTGTGTTATACTCCACACTTTTCTGCAATGGGTCATATTCTTCTCTTGGAAAATGTGTACTTTGAAAACAAAAAAATAAGACAAAAAGGCATAGAAACATGTAATTTAAATGTTGCATTTACGTTATATTTTAAAACCATCTTGTAAACTGACTATTATTACCAGGGGTGAAAGTGGTTAGAATTTCTTGCCGGAACTCCCTGGCGTGAAGGTCACCACGGAGCCAGAAATTTTATTTATTTATTATTTTTTTTTTTTGGGGGGGGGGGGGGGGGTCAAAACTACTGAAATGCAAATAAAACTGTTTTGGTCCGTTATGTCTATGACGCATACAAAAACTGATTTTCATTCAAAATTGTATTTTTTCAACGAATTGCAACATAAAAGTTAACAAAAACAGCTATAACCCCAACCTCCATCTCCTAATTTTTATTTTCCCTCATTTCCTCTCATACTAAATGCCAAATGTCAATTTTAACTACTTAAGAACATAGGATGTATATTAAAATTGAAGATAATGTAAACATTTTTTTTTTTTTTTTTTTTTTTTTTTAATAATAAAGATATAAGTAACATACATTCAGAAAAATAACTACAAATGACATTATGCAGAGTGAAATTGAATATATTTATAAGATTGCGGAAACATTGACTTTTTTAAATCATAAGGAAATGTATAAGTAGGCTAACAAAAATGAACAAATATAAGTCCAAATGCACATTGACAGCTAAGATGTTCTGAACCTCCTCATCAGAGCAAAAAATAAAACTAAATATGATAAATGAGCCACCTTAACTCTTTCTTGCGCTTAAAGATTTTATCCATTTTCTGTTGCATTGCTTTGCTTTGCTTTTGCTTGCTGCGTGCATTAGCACATTGACGTGACTCGTCATTGTCAGACTCTGATAACTGCAGCAGCTGGGTAAACTTCCATGCCGTCCATGGAATAAAATAAATATCGGTGGAAACGGATTACACACATAAGCACTTTTATTATGCTTGTTGTTAACAATTGTGTATGTAAATCTGATGTTGGTAGATTGTTTTCTTCTTGGAGATGAAATGTATGTGTGGCAGCTTTATATATATATATATTTTTTTTACATAGCGTTTTGAAAGTTGCCGTCATATTTTCGGAATCATAGCACCGTATACCGGAACAGCGTTCCGGCCCGGAATCTTATACCGGAACTGCGTTCTTGCCCTGAATCTTATACCAGATTTGCGTTCCTGACCATTCCCGCCCACTTTCACCCCTGATTATTACACAATACAATGATAGATTATTGGAGCAAAATAAAGCAAAATGTCATTTCAGTCACCCACACAATGGGGGAAATAAGGGACTCAGAATACAAGATATCATCATATCAGATACAAACACGAGGTACTATTTATACTACTTGGTTCGTCAGAGCCATTAACATTCATGTGATATAAACCACTGGTTAATCATTGGGCAAGCAAATCTGTCTCTTTAGTATTAGACACGAGGGTTAGAAATGGCACAAAATATTGTTTCTTGTTATTGCTAGCTCTTGTTGCGCCTCAGCTCTCTGCTGTATTGTGATACTCATCCTTTGTTATTTGTTAGGAACACTCATTCCGCCTGATGCGTTCAATGCAGCTTGGTTTTTGCAGCTTTCTTTTTGAAGGGAAAATTTTACAGATCTGAGCTCTGCCGCTACTGTGCAGTGAAAAGAGGGATTAGCCCTAGCCAAGTCGTTTATTAGGGTAATCATTGGGCCTATACTTTCAAACCAGGACTTGAACAGTTTATTAACAGATTGCACCATAGAGATTATGCACATTGATAAATTAATGAAAGTGTAAAAAGTTCCTTAACTGTGTCTCTATCACATTTTTAACCATTCTTACCAGCTGTTTGGAGAAGGACATTTTCTGTTTCATTTATTCAAGGTGTGTGTGGATGAGTTTGGTGTAGAGGAACTTTAACACTCTGACCTCAGCCACAGGCGTCATCTTTCTTGTGGTTTGTATGAAATCACAAGGTAGACAATATACTGTAATGATAAGAAATATGAATATTGGCAGGCTGTAGCTCAATCTTGACCCTAATGAGAACAAGTGAATGGACTTTCATTGGATTCAGGTTTATTTTCAGTAGCGGCACTCTAATTTGGATTAAGGCAATTCTTCAGGTTTAAAACTGTGTCTGGCTACATCATTGCCATTTGTCTGTTCAGGAAGTAG
Organism: Corythoichthys intestinalis; assembly: GCF_030265065.1. Classification (NCBI taxonomy): domain Eukaryota; kingdom Metazoa; phylum Chordata; class Actinopteri; order Syngnathiformes; family Syngnathidae; genus Corythoichthys; species Corythoichthys intestinalis. Next base: position 18,209,311 of record NC_080397.1, on the reverse strand, counting down.
TAGTATTCTCTTTGGTGCAGCGGATAAACAAAGATGCAGCCTGAGGCACAACCTGCCCTGCCCTCGTCCTGTCTCAACTCGTCCTTGGTTGTCAGCTCTCATTTCCCTCTGACAAATTGTCCTCCTGTCGCTTCGCCGCCATGAGGATGGAGCCCAGTAAATATGCTATTCCAATGTAACACCGTCAACAGCGTTGGAAATAAATCTCTGAATCTTTGCTTTGACCGCATAGTAGAGGCAAGAATGTCTCTTTTCTTTTCTTCTCTCTTTGGCTTCCTGTAGGTCTTTTATCAGTGCATTGTCGCTTCTTTTGTTATTGCTTATTATTCACCTAAGATACAGTATGCAAGAAGACTTGATGGGTGTGGGAGATACTTTGGCTTTATTTGTTAGCCTAAGACAAACATACAGTGATGCGCTTTGCTCAGCGTGTTTGCACCTCAATCTGACACCCTCTGGCAGTGCACGGCACATCTCCTAGGACAGTGGAACCACTGAGTTTGAAAGCTGGTCAACCTTCCAAATTGGTCTGATTGTTTCCTCAAAGTCAGAGAGGCACAGTGGTTAGCACAATGTCTCACAGTGCTGATATTGAGAGAGCAATCCTAGGCTCTGTCCTTCATGAGTGGAGTTAGCATGTTCTCGCCTTGCCTGTTTGGGTTTTCTCCTGATAATGTGGTTTCATCCCACATCCCAATAACATGCACGATAGGCTGATTGAACACTCCAAATTCTCCATATCTAAGAATGCAAGTTTGAGTTGTTTGTCACTGTGTGCCCTGGGATTGACTGGCAACCAGATAAAAGTGTACTCAGCTGTGATAAGTTCCAGCACTTCTGCGATGATAAGTGGTACACATAATAAATTATTGAATGTACCGTATTTTTCGGACTATAAGTCGCAGTTTTTTTCATAGTTGGGCTGGGGTTGTGACTTATACTCTGGAGCGACTTATGTGTGAAATTATTAACACATTATTATATCATTTCACATGTAATTTTGGTGTTTTGGAGTGACACTAATGGTTTGGTAAACGTGTTAGTATGTTCTTTATGCAATAGTTATCTGAATAACTCTTAATAGCTAAATGACATTTCATGCTGTACCTGAATGCACTGCGTAGCTGACATGATGGTGAGATAGAGGAGTACGGTTCTATATTTTACTTTCTCTTTTAATGTTTTGTTGCTGGCGTCAATTGCTGTGGACAGTAGGCGCGTTGTGTTGCACAAGTTGATGAAATAAATGATTAGAAATCTTACAAGGCTGGTGATTTCTTTGGCGATGTTACCACAATAATATTTGTCACCTTAACTTATAACAACTGGTGAACGAAGGTTGGAGGAGGCCCATTGACATTCTACGCCCGTATTGTTGAGCCAGTTCACGGATGCACACGCCATGCTCATATTTTTCAATCATTTCCAGCTTCATTTTAATGGTAAGCATCACCTTTTCCTTTTTTCCCCCAACCTGCACTAATCTTCTTGGAACCAGTGTTTTATGTCACAAGAAAATCTGCCGTGGGTCCGTCTTCTGGCAAAACAAAGAAACTGCGGCGCTGTCATAAATCGTCGTATTTTGAGCATGTCGTCGGATGTAGAAAAAAATGGCGAGTCAAATTTTACGTCGGATGTCGAAAAGATCGTGTTTTATAGTGATATGATGAGGTACCACTGTATTTCAAAAAAATATTTAAAACCAAAATGAATTGTGACCGCTGGCTAACTTGAACCTACTGGCAACGATAATTTTGTAATTAATCAATGTAATTAATCAGCGTTGAGACAAAAAATAGAAACAGGGCTCTTGTCTATAAGATGTGTACTAGTATACTTCCCTAGAATTTACAGTACCTGCCAAATTTCATTGTAATTCATCCACAAATAACTGAGAAGTACCAATCTTAATTCCGTAATTAATTAATGTAATTATGCCATGCCAATTAAGCCATGAGACAGAAAATATAAAATCTGGCTCCGAGGGTTGATGTGTATACAGTACATGCCTTGAATGTACCTACCAAAAGTCCGATCTGTCAGCGAATAACAGAGGAGTAGCATTTCAATTTGTGTCCTCCCAAGAAGAAAAAAAAAACACCAAGTACAAAGTAAGTGGAATATTGAGACCTTCCTCCGGGCGGTCTAATAACTATCAGTCTTGAACCATCTCGGTCCCCGTGGCAAATAGGAGTGTACTGAGATTAGGCATGGAACAACGGGAATGTATTAAATGGAGCATAATCATCTGGATTTTATCTGTTTTCAGTTGACTGGCGTTCACATGTGCACAAGGCCTGTTTTATATTAGTCTGATTGGAGGCTTTAGATTCTGTTTGACAGACTAGCGGAACTGGTTGAGTGCGTGACCATAATTTGTACAAATGTCATGACTGAATGACTCGTCTGAATGGAGCAATGACAGTCATCATCGAGACTGCGAGCAGCAAGTGCATATTGACTTTTTTTTTTTTTTTCCAACACTTCGTCTGACAGAACGAGACTTTCCAGTTGGAGCTGACGACATGATTGGCTACACTTTACTTGCATTCATTCTGAGGAAATTAGAATACTACCATTGGCGTTTGTGTGTAAATAGGGTCAGGACAGTAAATACACCTCACTCCCCAGTGAGACCCAATACAAGTGTAATCCCCATTTATGGAATGTGTTTATAATTAGTGCAACAGTACGCAAAAAATACTGTTGGGTACGTTGGGTTTAAGGTCGCAGAATAAATAAAGCTGCTTATCTTTTCTGTAAATGGGAACAAGTTCAATGACATTTTTTAAAGGCACTACTAAAACTGCAAACTGCTCGCAGTAAAATTCCTGACAAATCAAAGTCTGTAGATGGCAAAGTGATGCATGGCAAAAATGAAAATACAAAATATGGCAACACTTTGTGTTCATGTTTGTTCTGTCTGCCTTTCAGTTGAGATGTTATGGTTTCAAATCTCTGGCCTTCCTGTGTGGATTTCGCAAATTTGCCTGTTTGAAAATGTGTAGCATGAATGTTTATTTCATAAAACACCAATGGCATTGGTTCTTAATTAGGTTTGCTCCGAAAAAGGGTATTAATATACAGTATATAGGGTACAGGTAGTCCCCGGGTTACGAAGTACCCGACTTACACAATTTCGACTTTACGATGCAGGAGACTCGTTTTTTTTTTTTTTTCTAAAATGTTGACTTTTGCTTTGTGATGCATGCTTTTATCTTGGCGCAGGAAGCGTAGAGCAGGTAGTACTAATGGCACGTGAGTAAGAGCGAATTTACACACAAAGAAGAACGTATTTGCGCATGCATAGAAGAGGGCATTTGTTCCCACGAAGAACTCGCACAGCTGAGTGAGAGAGGGGAAAGCCTGCAAGCCTGCGCGCACATTTGTTGCTTGTTAAGCATCCTGAGAGGCAACATCTGTATATAACACCGTTTGTACTGCTTATTGTGCGTTTTCAATTGTGGTCTAATACTTAGGGCTAGTTTATATGATTGTTTTTGATGATGTACGGACGCTATGATGGATGCTAATCGTTTGTGTGGATTGTTATTGCTGTATCAGCAGTAGAGATGTCCCGATCCGATATTTGGATCGGCTCGAACGCCGATATGGGGAAAAAAAATGCGCATCGGTATCGGATCGGCCGACACGGAAAAATTCCGATCCAGACTTCCGATCCAGTTTTTTTTTTTCTAAATCCGGTCTGGGCTTTTCAGCGCACCGAGTTACATAATCCATTCCAGTTTTTGCTTCGGTTTCCCTAAAATCCGGTCCGCATTTTATGGCACACCTTCAACAAACTACATTACCGTCTCCCAATTTACCGAGAGACTTTATCGGTAAAAATGTAGGCTGTGTGGGATCATTTCACCTTAAAGGACGACAAAGACGAAGAAGCAGAGTGCAACATATGCCACAATAAAGTCAAGCGTGGTGGTAAAGCTGTAAGAAGTTTTAATACAACCAACCTAATCTATCATTTAGCGAAATACCACGACAAACAATATAAGGAGTATGTTAAGAAAACCGAAGACAAAAAGGTCTTACGCAACTAACACAGGCAGAAACTTTTGCTATGTGTGACAAACTGGCCCTCGACAGTCCCAAAGCCCAGGGAATAACAACAGTCATTGCCGAAGAATTCATTCTGGATGACTAGCCATTATCTCTCGTGAGTAAAGACGCACCATCCAACAGTTAGAACCACGGTACAACATGCCCAGCCGTCATTACATCCTTGAGCGATTCGGCCGTGGAAGATTCGAGAACGATTCACAAACATCCAAATTCCGATTATTGAAATATGTCAAGTAAAGTGGAACTAATACACAGCGCGGTCTTCGGGACGCAATGCGGTCAGTTTCTCATTTCGTAAACATCATGCTTGTCATGGACCCGGGTAATGCCAATCCTCAACTCACGGCTTTAGCTCAACTCATGTCGCTGGATAAAAAACACAAGAATTCCTGACTGCTGCTGACAGCCGCTACAAACTACGTCAACGTTGTTCTACTGGAGATAATAGATATCATATGTAGAACTAGATGCAAAACGACAGACTCGACTGCGTTAGCAACATTCAAGTATTGAAAACTAGATGCGTTAGTAAACAGCCACCATCTTAAAGCAGAAGACTTCCCTAGTAGGCTGTTGTGAACCTTCCAAGCGAACCTAATTAACTTTTTATCTAAAATACTCCTAAATCGGCAAAATCTTGACTTGAATCTATCTTCAAGACAGTTTTAAAACTTTCACATGTCGAAAGTAGACAGAAGGGAAATTATGGAATAACGGGAGCAATTTTAACAACTTTAACAGTTGATTCGCAAAATTAAATGAATTGAATTAGTTTAAAGCTGCTGATACAGAATGGAGACCTGAGTATTTTACTTACTGTTTTAAAATGTTAAAAGCATCTAATAGCTTGGGGGTTTGTGGGATTTTCCACTGAGGTTGTTTGTGTGTTTTGCTCTTTTAAGACAGTTTACAATATTATTTGCACGTTTTACTGACTGGGTATGCCATTTCTGTTTGTTATTTATAATGTTTTGTTTTTGTCACTGAATAAACAGGTCAGTTTCTTGTTACCAACCATTGTGTGTTATTCAAACTCACCTAATTCAGCTGGCCAGTTGTTATCAAGAGTACTAAAACCCTTTTCAAAATGAGTCTGACAACTATGTAAGGAGGCTAAATAACTTTAAACTTTAATACATGCTCAGATAGGCCGGTATCAGTATCGGCCAGTATCGGTATCGGATCGGAAGTGCAAAAACCTGGATCGGGACATCCCTAATCAGCAGCAAGTTATAAACACAAATTTGAATTGATGTTATTGAAGATGAAACTGATTTAATTTTATTTTAGTTACATTCTGCAAGTGTTGATGTCATGAGCAGTTGAATAAAATCAGAAAACCACACGGATGTCTGACATCACTGTCTAGCTAAGACTTAGCTCCTCTTGGTGAGGGAGGTCAGTACAATGACTTATTATTCATGTTTTGGATAGTTGTTTTGAGATTTGGCGGGTATTTAGGGTTACTTAAAGAGTTAACTCTGACTTACATGGAAATTTGGGTTACGTCGTCAGTGTAGGAATGTAACTCGTTCGTAACCCGGAGACTACCTGTATTTATTTATTTATTTTTTTCTTTTTTAGAAGAAGTTGGTAAGCTTGATGTACTCTCAAAAGCATGTTGGCAAACTATGACAAAACGCTGCTCTGTATGTTTAGGGTGCAAAAGGTCCAGCAAACATTTGTGTTTGAGGCGTGTTTTTTTTTTTGGTAAACAGACAGATAGGGCAAATCATTTACTAATGAGTTTAAAAAAAAAAAAATGTATGTGAGTAAAATACCTTCAAAACTAAAATATATACATATATATTTTTAACTTTATAATTGTATTTTTATAAGACACTAATATATATGTATATATATATTTTAACTTTGTAATGTTATTTTATATGATAATTTCAATTAATATTAACTACCGGTACTCATAATAAAAAATAAATACAAATACATTATTTTATTACTTACTAAAAAAAAATGAACTAATTATTTACTAAACAATTTTATTCGAGGGAGGGTAAATTATTCCACCAAATATGACATTATTTTTCAAAATCAAAATGTGGGCCGAATTAGTGTAGAGAGTGTCTTGTATGAGCATCCAACATCAAGCCTCATTTGATGAACATACTGAATGTTCTGTACCAAACTTTCCCAATAATGATACATACTGTACCAATACATCTTCAAGTGTTCATTATTCTTATGTACAGTGACGTAAAACTGTGCTGTGTCTAATATTGTCAGGATGCTCTGCAGACGAGAGGCACTGTAATCCCCATTGTTAAATGCATAAATCTCTGAAAGTGTCTTTGTACAGGAAACTCTTTCCAGATGTGTTCTGATGCAGGTGTAACTATTATTGAGTCCAGTAAATTTATATGAATTTAATCTCACACTTTGAAGTGTGAGTAGTCGCTTTCAGACAAGTTTCCTGACATTCAAGCTTGCAATTTGACTCGCGTGGGAAGCATTGTTCCTCTAGGGTGTCCGCTATGGTTCCTATGTAGGGGCTGATGGAAAATGATCTTCCATCTTTGGACATGTTACCATTCTCTTGGAAGCGAGCGAGACATGTTTCTGTCTCACAACAGCAGATAAAAGGCGTAACTGGAATCTGCTGACTCTTCAAAAATTTCCTTTCTAGACATATTGCTCGCTCCTTGTTGGGAAATGTCAAAGAGCTTTATGTGAGAAGGGGAGAAGACCTTCCTCGTCGTCAGCACTGACGTGTTTGAAGTGTGACGTCAATGCTGGTGCAATACCTCAAAAAGACATTCCCAGAGAGGGTGCGCCTTTTACCACACACAGACACACAAAAACAGAAACTTTTTTTGCATTTTGTGTCATTCCCATCAGTACATGCAATTCAAATTTGGCTTATGATGCTGTCTTCAAACTTGATTATGTTTAATCATTCTGGATTGGTAACATTTGTCCCGAGCAAACACATGGTTAAAAATCAGAAGAATGGTGACTTTAATAGCCCAGAGTGATTATGGGACATGTAGTCCATATACTAGAATTCTAAACTGTCATTTGTCACATGCGGTTAAGAAGGCCAAATCAATCCATACCAGTGACTATATATAATGTTGCAAATATTGTTAATTCAGTACGTGACACAGATGGATTCGGACCATAAATAGGATGTTTTGCTCATGTAGTTAACCTAGCTGCTAAGAGAGCTGTAGCAATCAACCGTGTGCCCTGCCTCACTTTACAAACAGTAAAGATTGTTCTCAGCACTTTTATACAAATTTTTTTCATATCAGTAAGTAAGCACATAAATATTATGCACTAAAATGCATGTTAATATGATGGCAATTTAATTTTTGCTCGTTAGCAAAAAAAAAAACCCAAAAAATGAAACAAAAAATAGAATTGTTATTTTTTTTTTTTACCGAGCATTAAATGTATTGAATCGGATCGAAAATCGTGTCCCCCGTATCAAAATTCATACCGAACCATGACTTAACTGTATCGTTGCATCCCTATGGAACACCATTGCAGAAGCTATGACGGGAAAAGTTTTCATTTGCCTAAATGCTTAAGTTATTAAGTGCAATTATTTTTTTTTTAACACATTTTATTTATTCTGTGTTTCTGTATGGTATCAATATTGTTGTTTTTTACTTAAGCGGCATGGTATACTGTTTTTAGTTGTGATTTCTTAAAAAGTATATTTGAATTTAAGAGTAAATATTTATCGCGTTTAAATGGGTGTACTTGATCTATTAATATATACAGTGGTACCTCTACATACGATCGCTTCGACACACGAACTTTTCGACATCCGACGTAAAATTTGACTCGCCATTTGTTTCTACATCCGACGACATGCTCGAAATACGACGACAATGGCAGCACCGCAGATGAATGCACGGCGGATTTTCTTGTGTGACAAATCAACACTGGTTTCAGAAAAGGTTGGTACAGGTGGGGAAACAAGGAAAAAGTTGACGCTTACCTTCTAAATGAAGATGCAAATGACAGAAAAATATGAGCGTAGGGTGGGCATCCGTGAAATGGCTCAACAATACATCTCCACGGTCCTCCTCCGACCATCGTTCGCCAGTCTTTATAAGTTAAGCTGACAATTCTTATTGTGGTAACATCTCCAGAGAAATCGCCAGCTTCGCCACGTTTTCATCATTTCTTTCACAACTTATTCAACACAAAACGCCTGCTGTCTGCCGCAATTGACGATGTTCTCAAGAAAGCATTGAAAGCGAAAGTAAACTTTCACCCGCTCCCCTCCCTCTTTGTCACGTCAGCGCCGCGGTGCCTTCAGGTACAGAAAAAAATGTCCGCCTTATTAGAACCCGTTTCGTTACACTATTACAGGAATTATTATTATTATTATTATATTATTAATCCGATTTTTATTTATTATTTATTTGTTTTGCTATATGTAATTGCCATTTGTAATAGTACCAGCAATATTTTTTAAGGATTTAGTGCAGGTTTTTGGGCTGTGGAACGAATTAATGGAATTATAATGTATTCCTATGGGAAAATCCTGCTCGACATACGACCATTTCGACTTACAAACAAGCTCCTGGAACGGATTAACTTCGTATGTAGAGGTACCACTGTACTGTATTCGCACTGTGTTATTGTAAATTGGTTTAAAAAAAATTGGGGGGGGCGCAATAATATCGCATATCGCAATAATTTATGAGAATAATTATCGCACACTAAAATTTGTTATCGCGACAGGCCTACGTTTAAGGCCATTATCCATCCTAGTGTAGACGTAGCCGGAATGTGGAATGTGAAGGTGAGAAAGGTGAGCGACAGATGCAGGTGATGTGTCTCAAGCCCAATCGACATTAATAGGGAGATGGTGGAGTCATACTGGCTAGTGGCTATGATTGTGAATGTGCGTGTGTGAGGAAGAGAGAGGGCAACTTGAATGTCCATTCCTCAGTTGCCAAAGCTGACACTCACTCCTGCTTCCCACACAACAGGGAGGTGAGAACCTAGTGTTGAAATTGTTGGTGGGTAAATGCCAGACATGTTCTATTTGTGTATGTGTGTTGTCATTTGACTCTGGCAAGCACATACATTAACAAAGAACAAGAACATACAGTAATGAAAGACATTAACGATTTCAATGCTTAACTCATTCACTCCCAGCCGGCCGTTTTACTGGATTTTGACTGATTTTGCAAGGCCCACAGAGCTATATAAACATGGAATCCACCAAAAGAAAGATTAGACTCTCTTATTTGAGCAGAAAAAAAAGTTAGTTCATATCTTTTTCCATTCTTTAGAAATCAGCATTAGAAAATAGCTTAGTTTGAGCAATTTTCCAATTTCTGATGAAAAACTGAGAAATTGAGCTTTGTGTGAAAGCAGACATTTCAAACATAACTTCGACTAATACACAGCTGTTTTTTGCTTTAGTTTAGGGCTGCAGCTATCGAATATTTTAGTAGTCGATTAATCGATGGACTTGTTAATTCGAATAATCGAGTAATCAGACAAGGAATATGAAAAATTAAAATACCTGAGCTGAGCCTCAAACGGTATATACAGTATATATTTTTAATGAGGATCTATGTGCAACAAAAGAACAATTAGCTAAGTTACATAGAAAAAGTCCACTAGCTTAGATGCTATAAAAAAAAGAAAGTTTTTTTACAATGCTCTTAACAAATGGTTCAGACACATATTCCCACAAAAAATGGCTAAATATACCTATGAATTAAATTATGAATGCATTAAAAAAAAACATCTTCATCATCTTTATTGTTGGTTTCAACCTCGGGCTAAGGAGTAACACAACGTGAGCGCCGCAGAACACCTGTGGAACCTGACGCTGTTGTGGACGTCACCGTCTGTCTGATTAAGATAGATTTTTTTTAATCCTTCTTTGACGATAGTTTCGTTTTCTTTTCAAAACACTTCTCCAGTGTCGTTTGCCTTTTTTTTCCCCGATCATTCTCCACATTTTTCTCAAATTCTCACGTGTCTTCACAAGATCCCTCCAACTTCCGTTTCCTGAGTATTTTTCTTCACTTCCTTTCTTGGCCCGAGATGACGAGATGAATTCTTACCAAATGCGCTACTGACCTCCAGTGGCCAGTTTTATTGCTTTAAAATGGGTTTTGAGCTTTGTGCATTATGTTTTAGATAGATCGGAACCTATAGTTGCTTCTTGTCAAAAAAGAAAAAATAAACGCAAAAGACAAATAAATACATTTTTTGGACACTGAAGCAATTAAAAATACAAGGTATTTATATGTTTTTGGAAGGAAATGAGTTAAAAACAAATATATAGAATGGTACATCTACATATAAATTCAATTCGTTCAAGGACCTGGTTTGTAAGTCGAAATGGTCACATGTCGAGCGAGATTTTCCCGTAAGAATACATTATAATTAGATCAATTCGTTCCAAAGCCCAAAAACCTACGCTAAATCCTTCATAAATACTGCAGGTACAGTTACGAATAGCAATTCCACATAGCAAAAGAAATAACTTATAAATACAAACCGTTATAATAATAATAATATAATGATAATAATAACAACAACGTAACAAATCAGATTCTAATGTGGCGGTTGTGTTTAGCGTGCTGTTCCTGAATGCACCGTGTGAGTGACTGAATGAGAGCTGTGGAAGAGTGGAAAGTTTTAACTTTCTCTTTTCATGTTCTGTTGTTGGCGTCAGCTACGGCGGACAGTAATTGTGTTGTGTTGCACAAGTTCTGAAATAAATGATTAAAAACCTGAGAAAGCTGGCGACTTCCTTGCCGATGTTACAATAATAATAACTGTCACCTTAACTTATCAAGACTGGCGGTCGGAGGAAGACCGTCGAGATCGTAGACATATTCCGGCCGTATTATCGAGCCAGTTCACTTGACGCGCACACCATGCTCATATTTTTCTATTATTTCCATCTTAATTTCAATGGTAACCATCTTTTTCCTGTTTTTTACCACCTGTGTTAACCTTCTTGGGACCTTTGTTGATTTGTCTCACAGGAAAATCCACCGTGTTGCTGTCTTGCGGGAAAACTAATGAATTGCAACTCTGTTGTAAATCGTTATATTTCGAGCATGTCATCATATGTCGAGAGAAATGACGAGTCAAATTTTATGTCAGATGTCAAAAGGATTGTATGTCGATGCGTTCGTATGGTGAGGTACTACTATATATACATTTAAAAAAAAAAAATTCTACATATATCATTAGTACTCAAATGGCAACCAAACCCAATTTCAAACTTTTTTTTTTTTTTTTTTTCTTAATGGGATAACCAGACTATTTTAATACGTAAATATTTTATTCACTTATATATCTAGTCTTTTAATAGCAGAATTCCGAGTAAATGGTAAGAACTGCTAACTCTTCTCTTAACTGTACAAGCTTCAATGTGTGTAGCACTACCACATGCCCCAGCACGGCACTGACATCAGCTTTTTGCGCAAATACTACAAAAGTGCGTCACGTTGGATTAATAACGCGCTCTTATCCATAGTGAGGATGACGATTATGTGCTTGGGGCAACGTCATAGCAGCTCGTCACGGGATCCCCCTCCCTCACCACCAGACGGGATTATGGGTTGGCTCAGCAACACTGGCGCAGAAGCAGATCTTCCCTCACTGTGACACGGCTGGTAGTCACTGGCCAACCTGGAAACAATCTCTACGGAGACTAAATTGCTTCTGGTGGTGTTGCTGAGGCGGCAAACATTGGATTTGGGGGCTTTGAGTCAGTGGTATCCCCTAAGGGAGCAATGTGCAAACATTTGTGCTCAGGGGCCACGAGATTATCAAAACAGACCAATGGGCTCCAAACCTTATTAGGAAAAAAGAATGAATACTGTAAAATAGTGAATTTTACATGAGAAATTACCCATTTTTCCGCATGATTTAGATTTGTGAATAATCTAAAATGCAATGTGGTTTTAATGAATGAAATATGTACACTTCTGCTTAAATGAATTTAATTGTAATTCATTTACTAACCAAATACAAAAAAGTAAAATAATAAATGCTCAATGAATGTGCTATGTTGTTTACGGTTTTATCGTTTAGAAATTACAATAAAACCTTACTTCAGGGCTGTACCTGACCAGTTTGGTACCATAGGCAACATATTTGCTGCTGACTGCCTGCAACAATAAATATTTTCACCAAAAATTTTATACACTCACACAGAAACAGCATAACATTATCTCTTTGTATTTTTATTTATTTATTTATTTATTTTACGCTTTATTTTACATTATGCATTATATTGGTCAAATACCTGTTGATTGTGAAACCAGCTTGACATAACCATAATAACACTTAACTTTAGCAGCCAACTGTACCTGGATCAATCTGGATTAGAATCCGGCCACTAACTTTGATGGGTGAGGTTGACAAATATAATTAATGTATGAAGTACTGCAGCTACACAGGACCATCAAATAATAATGAATGAAATCATGTGTAATGAAATTAGATAATATATTCCTTTTTACATGAACGGAATTGGCATTTTAATGAATTAATGACACAAATAATAATAAATAATAATAATAAATCTTGCATTTTAAATCCATGGCACTTTTTGTCCTCCATACCACAGAGCTATTAAATTACCAGTTGCACATTTAATGGTGTATTTAATTCATTAATCTTGGCATTTTTAGGCCAGGCAAATTCATTTGGATAGCACAATATAACACAAGGTAAAAGTGCTTCACATTACGTGAAAATCAGCAAGACATAATGTTAGTCCTTCCTACACTATGAGTCTTTCCAACTTTCTGTAAAATGGGAAAGGGACTAACTTTAGGCCACACTAATCCACACTTGGCTGAACATTGAAAATATTTCAAAAACAACAGGCCTGGCTAATGATATAATTCAACCTTAGCAGTATGTCATCTAAACTATCTAAACATCTAAACTATGTTAATAACCTCTAGCTTGCAATTGCGCTGAGTACCTTCGTGCCTATGCAATTAAAAACTTTTTTTTTTTCATCACAACAAACCTCTGTCTTTTTCACACTTATCCAGCTCTTTTGTTGTTGTTTTTTTTGTTGTTTTTTACCTGAAATGCGACATGGCATCTCTAAATCTAAGACCATGATCCTCAGTCGGAAAAGGGTAGCGAGCAGGGGCGTTACCGGGGGAGGTTCCCACCCACGGACACGCTCTGCCCACCCTAAGAAAACTGGATGTACTAACGGCAGTCTGGGCACCGCGTCTGGTATCCCATTCATGTAGTACGGATGTGTTTCTAAGTTTAAACCTTTGCGATGTTACCCCCCTTTTCACCTTGTAAAAAAAAAAAAAAAATGAAATGAAAGGTTGGTTTTGTTCCTAGGAGGCGCTACAGACATTTACGCCCATTTTTAATTTATTTTTTTTAGTGAAAGTTTTCACCAGTGTTCAGCTGGCTTTTGAATTTGGTAAGTTTTGAAGAATTCTGAGGGGGTCAAAGTAGGGCTCAAAGCGTCGGCGGGACAAAGCAGGATTGCTAAGGGGCGTTACATAATGTATTTGGAATTTGTCTTTACATGGTATCAAAGACTGCACCTGACTTAACCTGCCTGACGATTTTGGTGCTTTTTGAAGCATTCTAAGGGGGTCAAATTGAGCTCAAAGGGGCTGCAGAACAAAGAATGACTATAATAATAATAATAAAACTGAGGACCAAAATAGGTTACCTTAAAAAAACATTGTCACCTGCATATCCATACTGTTCAGTTATGGATGTGTTCTAAGTCAAATAAAATCAAATCAACTTTTATTTGTTTGGACCAAATCACAACAACAGTTATCTCAAGGGGAAAACAAAACATGTTTTAAAGTGCAGTAGCCCTACGCTGGATTTCGACCTACTTGATTTTTTTTTCTTGGACCAGCCCCCCCTGCCCAGGTAAGACTGATGCCCACCCATACCTGGCATTCTGGTAACACCAGTGGTAGCGAGCCCTCGCTGGGTCTGGGATGAAATCCTGCCCCAAGTGGAGGAGTTCAAGTATCTTGGGGTGTTGTACACGAGTGAGGGTAGGAGGGAGCAGGATATTGACAGACGGATCGGTCTGCAGAGCGTCTGCAGTGATGCAGACTCTGCACCAGTCCATAGTGGTGGAGAATGAGCTGAGCCGGAAAGCGAAGCTCTCGATTTACCAGTCTACGTTCCTACCCTCACCTGTGGTCACGAGCTGTGAGCCGTTAGCGAAATAACAAGATCCCAGATACAAGCGCCCGAAATGAGCTTTTACCGCGGGGTGTCCGGGCTTTTCCTTAGTGATAGGGTGAGAAGCTCGGTCATTCGGGAGGGAGGGAGCAAGTTGAGGTGGATCGGGCATCTGGTTCGGATGCCTCCTGAAGGCCTCGCTGGAGAGGTGTTCCAGGCATGTCACACCGACGGGATGCCCCAAGGAAGACCCAGGACACGCTGGAGAGACTATGTCTCTCGGCTGGCCTGGGAACGTCTTGGGTTCCCGCCAGAGGAGCTGGTTGATGTGGCTGGGGAGTGGGAAGTGTGGGCTTCCCTGCTAAAGCTGCTGCCTCCAGAACCCGACCCCGGACTAAGCAGTAGATGATGAATGGATGGATGGATGCCACACGAAGGGAATTTTGTCTTTTCGTGATAATGTGTCAGTCATGTCAACAGCAGAGGATTTCAGGCTAAAAATAATACCTTCAGGTAGCTCTCTTGCATGTGCATTAGTGAGATTAGGGATTGTGGTGAAATTACCGCGTTGCAGGAAACAGTGAGATGGGCAGAAGGCACATTAGAAAAAAAAAACATTATTATTTAAAGATTTATTACTATATGCACTGTTTTTCTATTCCTTCATTTGCCGCTTTTCCTCACAAGGGTCACTGAGGTGCTGGAGCCTATCCCAGCTAACTACGGGCAGTAGGCAGGATACACCCTGAACTGGTTGCCAGCCAATCTCTGGGCACAATGAGACATACAACCATTCACGCACACACTCGTACCTATGGGCAATTTAGAGTGCTCAATCAGCCTACCACGCATGAGAAAACCGACCCAGGACTGTGAGGCAGACGTGTTAACCACTCGGGCACTGTGCCACCTGTTTTGTTTTGGTTTTCTTCTATAATTTTTTTGACTACTATTATTACTGATATTATTTGAACGTTTTTTTTTTTTTTCGGGACACCTCAGTGCTACTCTTGGACATTGCGAGGCATTCACCTTGCCCACTTTATGCGCCGTACGGGCCTGCCTGACTTTATTAGATAAACTCACTTAAAAACGAATCAGTAGAAATGTATATGCTTGATGGGCCATGTTTTGCCTACCCCTTCTCTGTTGGATCATTGAATTTAGTCTTTGCCTCTTAATGCATACATAATAGTGTCAGGCCCTTGAGACATACGGTGAGGAGCAGAAGTATTAGCACCCCTTGTGATTTTGCAAGTTCACTCACTGAGAAAATAAGTAGAAGTCTGAAATTTCTCAATTGAAAAAAAACCCGGAACTCACATTGTAAGATTTTTAAATAATTTATTCGTAATTTATTGGAATTCATAAGTATTTGTACCCTTGAGAAAGTCAGTGCTAATTAGGGTTGTTCCGATCATGTTTTTTCGCTCTCGATCCGATCCCCATCGTTTTAATTTGAGTATCTGCCGATCCCGATAATTCCCGATAATCCCGTATTTTAGATAAAAAGTTAGTCAGGTTCGCTTGGAAGGTTCACAACAGCCTACTAGGAAAGTCTTCTGCTTTAAGATGGCGGCTGTTTACTAACGCATCTGGTTTTTCAATACTTCAATGTGGCTAACGCAGTCGAGTCTGTCGTGTAGCATCTGGTTCTATATACATATGATATCTATTATCTCCAGTAAAACGACGTTGACGTAGTTTGTTGCGGCTGTCAGCGGAAGTCAGGTATTCTTGTGTTTTTTATCCAGCGGCATGAGTTGAGCTAAAGCAGTGAGTTGAGCATTGGCATTACCCGGGTCTAAGACAAGTTATGTTTACTTTCGGGACGCATTGCGGTCAGTTTCTCATTGCGTCCCGAAGACCGCGCTGTGTATTAGTTCCGCTTTACTTGACATATTTCAATAATCGGAATTTGAATGTTTGTGAATCGTTCTCGAATCTTCAGCGGCCGAATCGCGTGTTGGATGGTGCGTCTTTACTCACGTGAGATAATGGCTCGTCATCTAGAATGAATTCTTCGGCAGTGACTCTTGTTATTCCCTGGGCTTTGGGACTGTCGAGTGCCAGTTTGTCACGCATAGCAAAAGTTTCTGCCAGTGTTAGTTGCGTAGGACCTTTCGTTTCGTCTTCGGTTTTCTTAACATACTCCTCATATTGTTTGTGGTGGTATTTCGCTAAATGCTTGATTAGGTTGGTTGCATTAAAACTTCTCACAGCTTTACCACTATGCTTGACTTTATTGTGGCATATGTTGCTCTCTGCCTCTTCGTCTTTGTCGTCCTTTAAGGTGAAATGATCCCATTTAGCTGACATTTTTACTGATAAAGTCTCTCAGTAAATTGGGAGATGGTCATGTAAGTGTAATGTGTTGAAGGTGTGCCGTAAAATGTGGACCGCATTTTAGGGAAACCGAAGCAAAAACTGGAATGAATTATGTAAATCGGTGCGTCTGGATCGGAATTTTTCCCGTGTTCCGATCCGATACCGATGCGAATTTTTTTGCCCATATCGGCGTCCGATCCGATCCAAATATCGTCTCTAATCTCTAGTGCTAATATTAAGTGCAGAAGCCTTTGCAATTACAGAGGCCAGACCCTTTAAGTAGTTCTTCACCAGGTTTTTACATATGGAAACAGGGATTTTGGCCCATTCCTCCACACAAATCTTCTTTAGATCTGTCAGGTTTCAGGGCTGTCGTTGAGAAATACGAAGTTTCAGATCCATCCAAAGATTTTCTATTGGATTGAGGTCTGGAGACCAGAACCTTGATATGCTTTTTATGCAGCCACTCCGTGGTCAGTTTAGCTGTGTGCTTCGGATTATTGTCATTTTGGAAGAACCAGCCACGACTCATCTTCAAGTCTCTGACTGAGGGAAGGAGGTTGTGGCTCAAAATCTGACAAAATATTTCACCATTCATCCTCTGCTTTACAGACAAGTTTCTTGAGCGAAAATTGGGCGGCGCCATTTTTGACAATTTCTGCTCCGGACTGCTGGTTTAGACAGAACACCCTAAATTGCGGTTAAGTTGACAAAGTTTTAAACTGCCAAATCAAACCAGAGGAACCGACGGAATCTCCAAAAAAAGGATTCAGCACGACGTAGATGAGACTCGGGGACCTTCTGTACTGTGCTTGTGCTGATGGCTGTTGCATTTTTAGCTATACATACATGCATACTGTATAAGTAGGTGCTGTTCCAAATCAGTATTGACAGTAAACATGTTACTATAAGCATTTATTGTTTTGTTAACATTTTATGTGTTTCTCCTTTTTCTCCAGTTTCGACGTGGACAATGGAACATCATCAGGTCGCAGCCCGCTGGATCCAATGGCCAGCCCAGGATCGGGCCTCATCCTGCAGGCCAACTTTGTCCACAGCCAGCGGAGGGAGTCATTCCTGTACCGCTCGGACAGCGACTACGACCTCTCGCCCAAGTCTATGTCCCGAAACTCCTCCATCGCCAGCGACATGTGAGTGTTTCTGGCAATTTCTAATCCATCTCTTTTTCCCCCTTTGTGCTGAAAGCATTTTACTCTATTTTTAGACCTTTTTCCCCCCTGTGTGAGTGTATGTCTAAGTGCCACAGCTGGATGTTTATCAGCACAGGTCATAAAGCTGCCACACAGGCCACCTTTGGCTCTGGAGGGAAGTGTGCATGACCAACAGCTCGTCGAGTGGTGTCACATCTATTCTTATCACCTCATGCACAAGACACTCAGTGAAGTATCTTAAATCACTGCTTAAACGCCAGCCGTTGACACACTGCTCTTTATCGACTCACCACTTTTGCATAAATAAATTCAATATGAGCGTGGAAAATTCAGCCTTTGCCAAGATAAGGATTTTAGTTTTGATTGACACTACTTCCTTTCTTTGTTAATAGCATGCTCCTTTGCAGCTATGTGGTTACATGAACCAGTTGTACAGGAAATTAAATTATTGCCTCAAAAACTACCATAGCTTCTTGATTGAGACTAAAAGGAAAGATAAGGGGAAAAATAAACACAGGTAGTCCCCGGGTTACGAACGAGTTCCGTTCTTACGTTGGTGATGTAACCCGAATTTCCACATAGATAGGAATTAACCCTTTAAGTACCCCTAAATACACTCTAAATCTCAAAATAACTATCCAAAAACATGTGTTATGCATCATTGTACTGTCCTTGCCAAGATGGTGGCGCGAAGTCCAAGCAGCGAGCTAAGCTCCGAAATGGTGATGTCAGACGTCTGTGGGTGAGCTAACTTTCTACAGCTGCTCATGACATTACCAATTGCAGAATTTAACTAAAATAAAAATCAAATTAAATCAGTTTCATCTTCAATAACAGCAATTCAAATTTGTGTTTATAACAAGCTGCTGATACAGTAATAATGATCCACACAAACGATTAGAACCTATTAGTTAGCGTCCGCACATCAAAAACAATCACATCTTGCAGCAAGTATACGACCACAATTGAAATCGCACCATAAACAGTACAAAGGTGTTATATACAGGTGTTGCCCTGTGGATGCTTCACAAGCAACAAATGTTAGCGCAGGCTTGCAGGCTTTTCCCGCTCTCTCACACTCGGCTGCGCGAACAAATGCGCTATTCCTTGTGTGTGCGTGTGCCCGTGTGCTCTTTGTGTGCGCGAATACATTCTTCCTTGTGTGTACATGCGCTCTTACTCGCATACCATTACTACTACCTGCTCTACGCTTCCTGTGCCAAGATAAAAGCATGCATCACAAAACAAAAGTCAACACTATTCAAAATAAATAAATAAATAAACAGACTCCGGCATCATAGAGTCGAAATCACGTAAGTCGGGTACGTCGTAACCCGGGGACTACCTGTAATAATAATTTTTTAAAATGATCAAGAGTGAAATGATGACTGACTTGCATTAACATGTGGCACCAGGGCGCCCTATTTTTTTTTTCTACTGGGCATTCGGAAAGCCCTTATATGACACTATTCCTAGATTCACTTTTCTTGGTATAGCTATTGAGAAGTCTGAAGAGCTCCCAACTTCCTTTATAAGGTATTGCTAAAAAAAAAAAAAAAAAAAAAAAAAAACATTTTCTTGTTAATCTGCAAAATATCCATCCAAATATTAAATTACAATAATAGTATGTATTTAGTTAAACAGAAAATAGTTTATTGCAAGAATTTTGGCTATGGTTAATCACCAATGAGAGAGTAGTTGGTGAACTTTGGAAAAACTAGATACAATTGTTGAAAAATGTATTTACATGTACTTATGTAAGAAATTTTGCAATATTTCGATAGTCATAAATTTACAATCAAAATAGTTGCAATATTGCACAAAAAATGTCATTATTTTAACATGTTAAAATTATATTAGTAAAATAAAGGAAATTTGTTGACATGAAAAACTGTTTCTAATTATATTTATAATGAAAGTTTCATTTTGTATTCATGATATTGTAATATGACAAGAATTCTGCTGAAATTTGTCACAGAATTTTCACTCGGTCTAAAGTCCAGTTTCATTATTTAGAAAGTTGTAATAATACAAGAATAAAGTTGGAATTTTTCAACTACAAAAATTCACTATATATACTGTAGGTAATATTGTAACAATAAAGTTGGATCAATTAAACCTTTTGTCGGATGTTAACAGTAGTTCAAGACAAGGCAAATTTATTTGTATAGCACAACTAATCACAAGTTAATTCAAAGTGCTTAATATCACATTAAAATCAGCTAGACACTATTGAGAGAAATTGAAACACAAATTAAACAATGCAGAAGAGTCACATTAAATCATCAAGACAGTTAAATACAAAAACAATTCAAACAGGAAATAGAAATAAAACCAATGGACGCAAATCAAATGTCATATAACTTACTAACGATATGAGCAGTTGGTAATGCGCTGTAGTAAACAATTTGCCTGGCACGGTCAGACTGTTCTCCCTGTATTTTTCAAAAACACTGTGAGAATAGTCTGGGACCGAGCCCATTAACGGCCTCTCGAGCAAGAACAAAATGAACCGTCCAATCAGATTCGTTTATTTGCGTGACGTGTTCTTAACGAGCAACGTCACTCTTCCGCATCGGAAGTCGTCTCCACAACAACACAGATGACGAACAGGAGAGCTGAGAATCTGTTCTAATCCACGGTAAAATCAGTTTTAGATTAACAAAAATACATAGACACAAGTCAATGACAACAGGCTGTCTCGCGCTAGCCATGTTAAATAAACTTTTCCGTTCTCTGCTCGCGCTGCGCGCGACTTGTCACTTTACCAACGTCACGTCTGCCCGTCGCTGATTGGTCCACTCCGCTCTCTGTTTGCTGTGGCTTGCTCCGCCCTGGAAATTTGATCCGCTCATTGGTCACCAGACTCTATAGCTGGAACGGCGGTGAGTCTGGTGTACCAGGCTAGTAAACAATAGCATTTTTGGTCCTAATTGAAAGGAGCTAACTATTTGATTTCAGACCATCTGTTAATTTACAATGGTCAAAACATTTTTTAACATTAGAAAAAAAATGTCTGAATTTTGCTTTGAATATGTCACCATACTGCTCAGCCTGTCTAGGGTTGCAACGCACAGACGGACAGCCATTTACACACATTCTGCACTGTCACTAAGTGGAAACAGAACCGATTCGGCCTGTACCTATGGTGCAAATGTACCATTTTGGTGACTTCTATCAATTAAAAAGTACTGTAGTACTAATTTTTGTAATTTAAAGTTGTAATTTGTGTTGTTTTTGGCAGCCATTTTAATTTTAGTCTGTCTTTTGGACGAAAATACTTTTTAGTCTTTGTCATATTTTAGTCATTTCAAAATGTGTTAATTTTAGTCTAGTTTTAGTCAACCAATATTCAAACAAGTTTTAGTCTTGTTTTAGTTGACAAAAACATAACAGATTTAGAGTAGTTTTAGTTGACGAAAAAGTTTAGACTAGTATCGGTTGACGGATACACAAAGTTTTAGTTAAAAAAAAAAAAAAAATTCAAGGTTTCCAACAATTTCGAATTGACAGTCAAGTAAACACTTATTTTCACAACACTTGCTTTATTTTGGTTCGATTTACACAATGAATGCAGTAAAATAATATTCATGCTTTGCAGGGCGGTACAAGTCATATGTAACTTACAATTTATTAGGAACTTAAGGAAACCGTTCTCCTCGTGTGACAAAAACCAGTCTGCACGAAGCATGCAGGGTCGTTACTCAAAGTGCCAAACAATACAATACACAGACCAGTAATGGGATAGCTAAAAAAAAACAAAAAAAAAACAAAAAAAAAATTATATATTGGACTCGAATATAGTCAACACCGTTATTCCCATTACAAGCACAGCTCATGTGCTAATGCTTGATTGAAAAGTTCCCTGAAACACTTTTTTTCTTTTTCACCACTCTTCAACATAACTGACATAACAACAGAACTCTTGTCACAAATCTTTGTCCATAACAGTATTGTCCTGGCTGGTTTTATAATTTTACGTGTGGATTTTTACACATTGTTAGGGCACATCAAACACTAACTCAATTTAGCACATGTAAGAAACTCACCAGGATAGGTTTGGTTCAACAAACTTTCCTCTCCTTGGCTCAATACGCATCGTACTCGTTTCCAACACCTTCTAGCCTAAAATAAAATGTGAATGACTAACTTTAAATGATCAGGGACTGTTATTTTTCTTAGACACCTTACTTGGAAGCTTCTGGAAGTTTTTTTTAGCGTCTACCATTGCCGCTCTCTCTCTTTCAAATGAGTGGGTTGATCAAGAGATGACGTACATTGCACTGTGGTGCATAGCCTAAACTCGACGCTCCGTTTACACCAAAAATGTGGAAAATACATATTAAAATGATAACGGACCCTTTGCTGAACAAAACTAGAGGCCTATGATATCTTAAAATGACTTGTAACAACTTACCTTCGCATAAACATCAGCGTGTCCAACTTTCATGTGCCGCTTGAGATTTGTAGTACAGGTATTTTCTCCACCACGTGTGTGGCCACAGCAGCCACACTTGTCTCCCACGGGGACAGTGCATTGTCGGATTACAGTTAGAATGCGATCACGAATCCTCACGCTTGCAGCCACCATTGTTGTTGATAGTGCTCATCTGCACTGCATCAGGGGAGGGTGGGGCCATTCGCAAGTCATATGACTGGTATGATGTTGCATTTTCATGCTGTTGCCGTCTCATCAGACGTAAATTGGCAATGTTTTCATCACGTTAGAGTCATCCAAGACGCGTTTTCGGCTCGTCATCATGACGTCATCGTCATGAAAAAAATGTTCGTTAATGAAATGTTTTCGTTGTCGGCGTCGTTGACGAAAACAACACTGGTTGTAATGTGCCAAAAATGTCAAAAATTTTACTTTTAGAGAGTTTAAGTATGACAATTGAGTCATTACCCTCGAAATCCAAGGTTTTTTGGAGTTGCGGCCATTAATACTGTATATGCCAGTGCTTCTCAATTATTGTTTGTTACGCACCCCCCAAGAAGAAGAAAACAACTACGAACTGTGTTTTTTTTCTGTGAAACTGTCATTAGTACATATTACACATACACAGATTATATTAGTACATTTTGTTTATTACAGTCAAAGAAAAAAAGAAACAGTGCAACTTCCAACGAAGAATGACTGGGCATTCTAGTGTTAACACATAGAATGCCCAGCAGAGGTCTATTTGGCTTTTCCCAATACAAATGCTCATGCTCCAGAATTCTCTGGGACTTCTATTAACACAATGTTAATGGAAAAAAAATAAAGTGCATTGTATAGCATGAAATTTAAACAAAACAAAAAAAATCCTTAATTACGTCGTAAGCCGAATACTGCAAACTTCCATACTCCCGTATTTCGTCTTCTTAGCATTCTGGATAACTTTCGTTTGTTTCATTGTCTCCATCTCTTTCCGCTGTGTTCCCTTTGCCGTCGCCCATTCACTTTTGGGAGACGCAGGGGGAGAACCTCTCTAGGCTCAAAGACAACTTTCTGGGATAATTCCCTCATTGATTGCCCTTACGACGATGTCGGCAGAAGACAATAACCATACCAAGTAGCACTTGCTGGATGGCTTATTGCCTGATGGGTTTTGTGGTTAAACGTGATAATACAACGCACGAAAAAAACGCCTATTCATCCACTCATTCAGCAAAGCACATTCTCTCACTCAACACTACCAGGCATGTGCACGCTGCACTCTTACGCATATAGAGAAAGCCGCTGGCAAATGTGGCAGTGCTCTCAACGCAGCCTTTCTTATTATCTCTTTGCAAAAAGTTGTTTTCAGTGTTTATTTACTCTCTTCATATCATTTGCCTGGTGCAAAAGGCATCATGGCTACTGTCACCTACTGCAATTACACTTAATTCTAGAACAGTCAACAAAAAAAGCATGTTCTCAAGGATCACACACCATATGCCTGATTTAGGCCAAATTTGACCCATACATTCGACAATGCTAAAGAGTGGTAATATAGGCACATGATGTCTGAAAAGTAATTGTGTTTTTGACAAGGATGAAAATATGCTGCAGTTACAGTCATATGTCATAGGTGTGCATTTGTATATTTAAAAATATTGCTGTGGTCAAGTGATATGTGAGCAGCCAGTATGTCTCGTCATGTATGTATTTATGTGTGTGTTGCGTTTCATTGGCACAGTACAGATCACCTGATCATTGGTTCACTGTGAGCTCTGAGGTCAGCAGCACTATGCGTATGACTCAAGGCTTCGCTAGTAGAAATTCTTTTCAAGAGGCAGCGGAGTGCGTAAGCCTCTCCCTTGTCCATCCTGTTGACTTTTCCCAGAATTCATGAATGATACAGTATTATGGAATAGGAAATCCTCGTGCATAGAAGCTTTAACTGCGTCATCGCATTTTAACACCCTCCAAATACTGAAATCCGGCCTTGACTAACAGTTTACCTGACATGAATAAGTCACTGCAATGATGCGCATGACACACTGAAAACAATTATGTATAGCTAAAAAAAATTTTTTTAAAATAAAAGAAAGAAAGAAATGGGCCACCTTGGCATTTCTAAAGAAATTAATTTTGCAGACCTCATAAAAGGTCTCATCAAAACAATAATAATATTATCAGTAGATGAGGTATGGGACATTTACAGTGTCCTGGATGATCAACCAACGTTACTTACCGTCGCAGTCATAAAATTGTTGAAGCTCTTTTCATCAGATAAACCTTTACATACTGTTGTTTTGAAGTCCTTCTTTTGTGTTTCCAGCCATGGTGACGACATGATTGTAACACCATTTGCACAGGTAAGCTTTTTCATCGCTAGTTAATATTCAGGATTTATTCTTTGGAAAAAATAATGACTATAGTCTCCCCTTTTTCCTTCAGGTGCTTGCAAGCCTAAGAACTGTACGGAATAACTTTGGTGCATTAACCAACCTGCAGCAAGACAGAGCGTCTAATAAGTAAGTTTGTACTACTCGCCACTAATGCACACTTTGTGAAACCTTGACACATCTGTTTCATCTGCCATGTGTTCACTCCCAATGCGGTTTTGTGCGCCCTCGTGTGTTCTCCAGTGGTACTACAGCAAAAGTGACAACAGCCTCACAGCATGTTGTTCTGATTATTTGCTGATAGTGAGCCAATTAAAATAAATTGGCGCTTCTTTTTGATCATCTGGTGGAAGAAAAAAAAAAAACACTCGTAGTCAATGTTATTACTTTGCTAACAAAAACCTAGCAAAGTACAGCACTTACACTTGAATAAGCCCCGATTGAAATTTTTAATTAAGTACTGTTAAACTACTTTAAATATAAATATGTTTATGTTTGTGTTTTTTTATTTACGTGTGTTTGCTTCCTCTATACAGGAGATCACCCATGTGCAACCCACCGCCAATCACCAAGACCACCTTTACAGGTTTGTCTGTCATGTCAACGTTATATCCATTGTGTGGTCAAATTTCATATGAGACTGTCTGACCTACTTTATAAGGGTTGTTGTGGTTCAATATTTCCATCTGTCTTTGACAGTAAGAACACACTTGTTCTTGAATGGGACTTTATTTTGACCCTGCATATAGTACAGAGCAGTACCGCTATCCAGCTCCACTTGTTTTGATGGATGAAAGTACTGTATCTCTTTACTCAAACAACTGTAGGGAATATCATTTTGAGATTGCACAAATGACTATGAGGAATTAACAGATTGAATACATTGGTCAGCAATTAAAGCCATGATATATTTTGTCACCAGTTATCCTGGTTAGCGCTTATTATGGAACGCGCCATAAACAGCTGTCAGTCAAGGTTTTGGGTGTTTACTTTATCAACAAATACCTGGCCCATTAATTGGTTTTAAGAATCAAATTATGTCATTGAGCACAAATGTTTAGGGTGACCATATTTTGATTTGCAAAAAGAAGACACTCGGCCCGACCTCAAGATACTTGAATTTTATTTGAAGTTTCCCTCAAAGATGCCTATATTACTTTAATATATTTAAAGTGTGCCTCCTCCGTCTGGATAGAAAATTTCAGTTTTATAAAAAAAAAATTGTTTAAATCAAAAAATTATAGCCATATATTATATAACCAAAGACACAAATTCAAATTATCAGAGGTTACTCAACAGGCTTTCTTTATTTCCCCCAAAAATAATCGAACGATAAAAATGCAAAAAACAACAACCTGGAATTAAATAATGCTAAAAAAAAATAATAATATGCAGACCCATGGAAATGTAGTACAGTCAATACACACACACAGTAGCCTATGTGCCAACTAAATATTTTTATAAATTACTATCACGACCGACAACTGTTGTTAACAAATTATCAATCCCACTCAATTGTTATTCCTATTCAATGTTCTAGATTGCATGCAAACATTAACCGAAATAAACTGACAAACGATTCAACAAGCATGTTTCTAAACGCAGCAGCACAAAGCTACATTTCCCATAATGCCTAGCGGGGCTAGCTCACGGACGGCTACCCTATTAGCGAGCACCGGTAGCAGAGGCAAAATCAAACATTGCTATTAAAGTTTACAATCATCGACAGCGCAACGATGTGTTACCAAAGGGATTTTACAGATCACATAATTACAAAGCTCCGACAAAAGTCAACACTTGCCGAAAAATGTAATTTTAGCAAGTGTACATACTGATGGCCTGTGAGCTATTTTCGTGACAAAGATTTGTTTGTGAATTTAGAGTTGACAGTTGACGCCATGATAAAGCCAGTGTGTGACTGCGCACGCATGCACAGATTTACATCCAAAGTAGAATAAAGGTATTTTCGACTTACTCTTTTGGTTACATGAGCATTTGAATATTTACGTATTGATTGTAATAAAAGTCTTAACAACTGGGCAGGCACACGTCACAGGCAGCAGAGTACCGTAGTACTCTGTGCAAAGCGTCAGTCAATTTCAACACATGCTAATTGGTCCTGTGAAAAATAATGAAAACCGGACATTTTCATGAATTTATAAAACCCCGCCGGACGCCACGAACAGAATGTGAAAAGTGGACATGTCCGGGCAAAAGAGGACGTTCCAAATGTTTATTCCTGGTCAAAACCAACCCATTCAGTAAATGGTTAAAAGGTGTCTTAACACTTCTGTCTACTTCCTCATCCACTTCGTCCCTTCCAGTCCCACTTCGCTCGCCTGACTGCTCCGCTTCGTGCTTTTTCTGCAGCCGCATGTCTGTGCAGCAGCAGAGTGGCCTTTCTGAGCACCCGGTGTCTGATGTCGCACTAGGCATGAGAAGAATGTCATTGACGTCAGTGCAGTCGCTGTCAGAAAGGGTAGCACCCCAGTCGCTGACACCCCATTTAGGCAGGGTAAATGGCCAAGAAAGAGGACACAAAAGACTAAGCAGGGAGAGGAAGAAGGATTATAGTGGCAGAAACGGGAGAAGGAGGATATTGTGAAAAATAAATGGTGACATAGGAGCTTCTCGCTGTTGAATGGGCATCCTGTTTACGCTTCATATGGCCGCAGTGATACTGTTACTGAATTGCAACATTATAGAAGATGACGCTATGTCGTGTCGATGTCATGTCATTTTGGGTACAGTGCATTTTCTGTGGACAGATGTCTTAAAAGTCATACAATTTGGTTTTGAAGCAGAAATATGTTGCAAAAGTCCATTGAAATTGATTTAATTGTCAGAATCTAAAGTTTTAATCCCAAAAATATGCTTTTGCCTGGCACGGCCAGACTGTTCTCCCTGTACTTTTCAAACACTGTGCGAATCAATCGCTGGAACAGCGGTGAGTCTGGAGTTCCAGGCTAACAAATATGCTTTTGCCTGTGGCCTTTTTTCATGTGGCAACAACGCACAAGGATTAAGCAAAAAATTATGGTGATAGACATGGTAAGAAAATGGTTTGAATTGACATGAGCTGAATCCCGATTTGGACTGGTTACTGACCAATTAAAAATATGGTGTTTAAAAAAATAAAAATAAAAAATAACTCCCATTCATTCCTATGAACAATTCAATTAAACTCACTAAATAAAGACTACTCACATGGATTATGCCTGACAGACATTTAGCAGGGAGGGGGCAGAAGTTTGCTGGAGATACGCAG
This sequence comes from Corythoichthys intestinalis, assembly GCF_030265065.1. Classification (NCBI taxonomy): domain Eukaryota; kingdom Metazoa; phylum Chordata; class Actinopteri; order Syngnathiformes; family Syngnathidae; genus Corythoichthys; species Corythoichthys intestinalis. Next base: position 18,181,495 of record NC_080397.1, on the reverse strand, counting down.
TCGGTAGTACACTGCCAATGTGATTTTAACACCCCAAACTCACTGCTCATTTGTTTTTAAAGTCATTTTGAAAATCTGATTAGAATAGGTTAAATATTTTTCATTTTAAAAAAAAAATCAATATTATAAAAGAGAAATTTGCCGAAGATATATAAGATAGAAAGCAATGTTTACCTTTCCAAAGTACTGTACTTGGTAAACATCCTGCATTCTAATGAATAAATTTGGATAATATATCGAAAATTAGCGCCACCACCCTGCCACCTGGATTTTAAAGCTGACATAAAAGCTGCTCAAACGGCAACTTTAATTTGTGTTTTTTAGTTTTTTTTCTCAGTGCAAATAAAATCTGCTTACAAAAGACTTTTATTCACAATTTTAAAAATTAAAAAACAAATTTTATAAAGTGCACACATTGCCGTACAGGGTCTAATATTCCATGTTGACACTGTACAAGGAGCATCTGGTTTAGGTGGAACAATATAGCGTTAGTTGAAATTTTAAATACAGTGGTACCTCGACATACAATCGCATTGTACGATCCTTTTGACATCCGACGTAAAATTTGACTCGTCACTTGCCCCCCCCCCCATCTACCTACACACCCGCTGCTCCGTTCACAAGTTAAGGTGACAATAAAAATGCTTTTGTTATTCCTTATTTTTTTCATAATCTATTTGTTCTACCTGTGTCTTATTTAATGCATTTGTGAACTTAGAACACATCTCACAGTATCCACATGCAACCGCCGTGTCCTCCCACCTCTGTTTGCCAGTGTTTAAGTTAAGGTGACAGTAAAAAGCACTTTTTAAAATTTCCATTTAATATTATTATTATTCCGATTTGTATTTATAATTCATTTGTTTTGCTATGTGTAATTGCAATTAGTGTAGGTTTTTGGGCTTTGAAATGAATGAATCGAATTATAATTTATTCTTATGGGAAAATCCCGCTCATCATATGACCATTTCGACTTACAAACCAGGTCCTGGAACTAAATAAATTCATATGTAGAGGCACCACTGTACCTGTATGAAACAAATCAGTGGCGGAACAAATATAAACAGGGATGGGTGCAATGACTGCCAACGGGCCCCTCAAGTGGACCGTGTGACGGAATTGGATGGTGGTAGGTGTGTTGGTGGAAAACTTTCCCTGGGGCCTCTCCACATTTTCGCGAGGTTCCTCTCATCAGACGAGTGCTACTGGAAGAGTTTTGACGGCCCTACCCTGGCCAACCCTTGCCCCCTTTACGCCCGAAAACCAGCCCCTATGACACTCGAGGGTGGCGGCACTGCCAGTCCCTCTCTCAATTTCGCCCCTGACATAAACTGTAATTCCAAAGCACTTAATTACCATTTGTAATTTACCATTTACACCATCATCCTCACAGACTATTTGATTTAAAGAAAAAAAATAGCAGATAACAATTCCCCTACAGCAACATGTTTGCTAACTCTGACTAAGATCGTCTAACAACGTCTCTATGTTTCAATATTATTCCTTGACGTCAATTATTAACTTACTTTTCCATTTAGACAAGGCTTTAACGTCAACTTGTGCGCCTCTAAGGATGTTTCACAATGAGTACAAAACTGCACTTGTGTGTTTTTCCCTAAATATCTTCTTCCACAGAAAAAGTAGGTCAATTTGTTAATTTGGAACATGGGTTTTGGCTTCTATTCCCTCCCTCACTATGTTGATTGTTTACCTCCTTCTCTGCGTATTTGTATGCTGATCATATACATGATGTGCACGCCCTCCTCGTACACGATATATGAGGGAGCTCCCATGCATCTCTTCAGATCCGCTTATAATCCAGTCCATGTGTTGTCGCTCTCCCTTCCCAATCTACAGTGCAGTCCTCTCAAGCTTTAGGTACAGCATGTTTTGGCTACCAGGGACGCCGAAGCAACAGCATCCCACCCCCCTGAGCCTCCTCCATCCCATTACACACACACAGCATCTGTCAGGCTAGCATGCAGGAATCTACCCTTTTGGATACCATGGATGTTTTTGTTTACACACGAGGAGGTTGAAGCAATATGTGCTAGTGTTACGTGCACTGTGTCTGAGCGTGGTTGCGCGTGTGTGTTTGGTAGTCATGTGAGGATGCTTCGACATGCATCCAAGGCGGTTGTGAGCCCCCCAGTCGGATACGGATTCTCTCCATCCTCTCTCCTCCCGGGCGCCCACATGAGACTGCTCTTCATCCTACTACATGACTGGAATTACACCTCTCGTATGAATGACATTGTGGAGCTGGTGAGGCAGGAAGTGGTGTGAGTGTGTTTGTTTTTGTGCTGGACTGCTCTCTGGCTTCTATAGCTATTTGTTGTTATCAGCTCTTAGCATCTGGACACACTTAATTTTCCTGGCTGACATCAAATCCCTCTGAATTTTCTAGAAGTGTAATAATCAAGGATTTGGGATTCCAAGGCCCTACTGTCTAAATGCCCCTCAAACCCAGACAGACACCTAAAAGCTGGACCATCCAGTATGAAGAGTCACCCATGTGTCTACTCGGGGTATCCCAGTTTAGCTGCGCGTGGGGTGGGAGACCCCGGGCCTGGGCCGTCCACTAACTCCCTAAAGCGGGCCCTTACTGACCCCTTACCATCCTGTCTCGCTCCCACAGAGGAGGCCTATCAGAAACTGGCCACTGAGACTCTGGAGGAGCTGGACTGGTGCCTGGACCAGCTGGAGACCCTGCAAACCAGACACTCAGTCAGCGAGATGGCCTCCAATAAGGTAAGAAGGATTCAAAATATTTTGGTGGACTTGATTTTCTCATGTAGGTATAATTTCTCATGTTAAAGATGTTTTCCTCTTTTGTTGAAAATATAGTCTAGGTTTTGAAGTGGAATGAGTATAAGCTCTGATGTTACTCCCTTCAAAAGTTGCTTAATGAAATTAGTCTACCTGTGTGCATTCTACTTGATCTTTCAGTACATAAACAACTTTTTTGAAAGGATACAGCACCAAAGCAAGAGGCACTGCTTAATGAACCACAAAGACCAAGCAACTCCCTAAACAAGTCAGGGACAAAGTTGTTGAGATGTGGAAGTCAGTGTTAATTTTAAAGAATTTCTGAAGATACGGTGCCCACCATATCTTGCAAACCAGGCACAGATTACAATAATTAACAAGGCACCACTAAAAACTAGGGAACATTGGAGGTGCTGCAAAGTTCCAAAGCAGAAGCTGGGTCATCTATGATGTCTATCTATAGGACTACAATAAGCTTTGTGCTTCAAAGAGCTTGGCTTTATGTAAGAATTGCCGAAAGAAAGACGTTAACTGTCGACCCAAAATAAGAGGTTATATTTTGAATTTGTGAGAGACATAAGGAAAGTTCTCTGGTCAGATGAGGCTAAATTTGATCTTTTCAACCAATATAAAAGCTTTGTCGGGTGCATACTGCACACCCATTACATCTACACACCATCACCACAGCAATGTCAGCATCACAACGTGGAGATGACTTTTAACAGCACTCACTATGAAACCGGTCCGATTCGAGGGAAAGATGGTTGGTCCGAAATACAGTGATAATCTGATGTTTCAGTGACCATGATCAAATTTTCAGGAGCTGAAGCGAGCTCCAATCCATTGTAATATTGTAAATATGTCCAAATATGTGGAACCTGGATTTGAATCTAGAAAATCTGCCCTAATTTGGACATGCTAATATTAATATTATTTTTAATATAAGCTAATATTTGGAATTGCGGGAAAATACTGAGATTTTGGAAAGTAAAGAGTAGTAGCCTGAATGTTGAAGGAAAAAGTCAATATTTTCTTTTTACAGGTACTTTTATTGTCTTAACAAACAGGAGATGACGACACACAATTCAGGAACAAAAAGAAAGCAATAATCACCTTAGATATACAGTGGGGAGAACAATTATTTGATACACTGCCAATGGGTTTTCCCATTGGCAGTGTATCAAATACTTGTTCTGCCCACTGTAGATACATTTATTAAGGAAAGAGTCATTTAAAGCCGGCCGGCCGCGACAAATTCTGCCTCGACCTTAGAATTCATACAGTTTATACCTGCCCTCTCCACGAACAGTGGAAAAAAACCAGGCAGCCTAGTGCCGCCCATAGCTAAACAAAACAATGGAAGCAAAAGTCCTTGTCCGCAAGCAGTACTGTACATAAACACACAGCTACAAGAAGATCATGTGCAACCATGTGAAAATAACAGATATGTTCAAGTGAATACATGGAAATATTTATCTACAATGTCCTATACGTATATTTGTAATTCTTAAGTATGTTAAAGAAAATCAGCTTGGAAGAGTTGTTGTTAGCGCGTCTGTCTCACATTTCAGCGTTCTGGATTCAAATCCAAGCTAGACTTCATGTGTTGAGTTTGCATGTTCCCCTACATGCCTTCGTAGGTTTTCTCTGGGTTCTGTGGGTTTCTCACGCATTCCAAAACATGCCCTGTCGGTTAATTACCTCCATGTGTAAATGTGCGAGTTAATCGTTGTCTGCCTATACCATAATAGTATGTGCCTTAGTTCAGGATGCAGTCTGTCTTAGGCCACAGTTGACAGGTAGACACGCAGGCTCCCCATAATGAGACAACTTTGATGTTGTGTCATACTTTAGTGCAATACGTTACTTCATTAAAGTGTTGGTCATAATGCTTGTAGGCTACTTGGCAAGCTTTTTTTCTTCTTTTTTTAGTTGTTGTTTAAAAGCTAACCTTACACATAGACTTCATAATGATATTGACGGGTCAGATTCGACCATCCCACAATCCACTTCAGATATTCGCAGTCGGTCACAGCGACACGTGCAGCGATCCAACGCCGGATTTATGTTGAAAAAGTACAAAAGCTGTCCCGCATACAAACAGGAAGGATTGTCTCAGGAGTGATTTGTTCGAGGATTCAAGGCAATTATTATATTTTTCGTATCATGCATGCATTTTGAAACGTTGTGAAAAAAATCAATGGGAGAAATTAGCCGCTATAGCATTGGCATTGTACTTTGCAATATTTACGTAAAATAAATGCTACCTGGACATTTTTTTGCTTTTAACCAAGAATCCAGACTCTTTTACGTCCATGTCTATAAAGAATTCAGGGATTTAAGCTTTTTTTAACAAGAATTTACAATGGAAAAAGCTCTTTGTTTACATATGGCGGCCACTAATTTCCTTACTGACTAGCCTCGTAGCAATATTTACGTAAAATAAGTGCTACCTGCAGTTTTTTGCTTTTAACCAAGAATCGAGACTCTTTTATGTCCATATTTATGAGGAATTCCAGGATTTAAGCATTTATTCACAAGAATTTTCAATGGAAAAAGCTCTTTGTTTACATATGGCGGCCGCTAATTTCCTTACTGACTAGCCTCATAGTTCGCAATATTTACTTAAGATAAATGCTACCTGCACGTTTTTTTTTGTTTTTTTTTTTTTTTGCTTTTAACCAAGAATCGAGACTGTTTTACGTCGATATCTATAAAGAATTCAGGGATTTAAGCATTTATTCACAAGAATTTTCACAGGAAAAACTCTCTTTACATATGGTGGCCGCCACATCGACTGACAGACTAGCATCGTACTTTGACATATTTATGTAAAATAAATCCTAACTGCACGTTTCTTTGCTTTTAACCAAGAATCAAGACTGATATACATCCATATCTGTACATAATTCAGGGATTTAAGCTTTTATTCACAAGAATTTCCACCGGCAAAGCTCTGTTTACATTTGGTGGCCGCCACATTGACTCACAGACTAGCATTGTACTTTGACATATTTACGTAAAATAAATGCTAACTGCACATCTTTTTTTTTGCTTTTAACCAAGTATCGAGACTGTTTTACTTCCATATCTATAAATTATTCAGGGATATAAGCATTTATTCAAAATCATTTTCACTGGAAAAGCTCTGTTTACATATGGCGGCCGCTAATTTCCTTAAAGACTAGCCTCATAGTTCGCAATATTTACGTAAATAAATGCTACCTGCACGTTTTTTTGCTTTTAACCTTTTAACCAAGAGTCAAGACTGTTTTACGTACATATCTATAAATAATTCAGTGTTTTACGCATTTATTCAAAATAATTTTTAACGAAAAAAGCTCTGTCTGTGATTCCACTCGGTCAGCTTTGACGGCCACGCCAACAATGCAGGCCCCCTATTAATCAGCCCTGCGCCCCGTGTCCCATCAATATCATCATGAAGTCTATGCCTTACAAAATGATCTCTTAATAATAATATGGGTAACAAATAATTATGAGAAAAAAAATAAAAGGAAGCACATGTGTAATGTGGCAAAGACTCTCCATAGCTTCCATTAACAACCCAGGCAAAACTTGCAGTATGTATTCCCAAAACTTGCTTTAGTTTTTCTGTGTCTATTTATCATCACACACTTTCATAACAACAGTTCCTTTCAGGAGCATTGTGGCATTTTGTAAGCTTTACACAAAACATATTTTAGCTAAAATAATATTTTTACGTATTTATTTAGCAGGATAAAATGTGTGACTGCTTTTCAGTATTCGCATAAGCAGCACCTTTGACAGCCTTATGTTATGGCCAACTTAAAATTCAAATTGTACTGTACGTCTACAGTTACATGCAGACTGTGTGTCCTCTCGGCAGATATGTCACTAATGAAAGCTGCTCATCTATTAGTATTGTTAGCACGTCGGCTCTACCGTGCCTGTGAAAATATCATTGTGCAGCCAAGAGGCATGCTCAGTCACCTCTGGGGTGTGTGTATGTGTTAGTTTTAGTGACTGTATGCATGCGTAGGGGTGTTTGCGAGCATGTGTGTGCGTGTGCCGCACACTCTGAATGCTAAGCAGCTGCAGTGATGTCACACCTTGTGATGTCACCAAGAAAGGAGAGGGGGTAGTAGGTGGTTTATGGAAATGGAGAAACAAAGGCACAAAAACTGCTGATGTCAACTAGTATTCACATGCATGAGCTCTAATAAACGCTGAAATACATATTGTGTTTATGTTTTCTTGTCCCACCGCCATCATCACCACCTAGCCTCCATGGCTTTACTACATCTGGTTGCCATGGCAACAGCTACAGGCTTTCGAGCAGCCATGCTATCACAACGTAGCTGATGCATTCACATATATAGACACAGCGATTCGTAGTTCGTTGCATACAGGAAAGCTGACTCCACCCATGCATTTGAGGTCATTCAATGTGAAAATTTCCACTGCATATTGATACACATACACTAATGTATGGATTGAGTCCTGCTTCAAATTTGAAAAAAAAAAAGTTATTTAATTAATAATATTTGCTTATAATAATAGTGTTTATCCTTGAACACTTAAGGGTGATTTTATTTTGAAAATATTGCACTGCAAGTGGGCAAGCATATGCAAATGAGGAGAAGGCTCTCAAGAACTTCCATAACAACTGTTATGGACAACTGACAAATGTTTGTCGATCATTTGAGAATGATATGTTCAGTCGAAATGATTTTATTCTGAGGAAGAAAAAGTCTTCATGTAAACCAGGCTACTGTAACAGAGTGTGACCTTGACTTAAGTTTCTAATTGATTCATTGATTGTTTTCCTAACTTAGTTGTTAGTTTTTAATCAATCTTCCCTATTGGAATTATTTCAAATGACGATCTATTTCAGCCTTCACCAAAAAAAAAAATCACATTTTGTTCAGAATATATTATTAATGCAGGAAAAAAAATACTGTTATGGCAACAGAATAAAACTAGACAATGTAAAGAAATCAACTGGTTTTATGTAGTGTAATTACTGTATTTTAGTATTCATGTGGTGAATATATTACTCCAAAGGACGTGACGTAGTAAGTGACGTCAGAATGGAGCTGGTGTGTGTTAGTCTTTGTGTGTCCATTTGGGCGTGGATTGTGCCTTAAAACAGCTCCTTTTGAGTGTTTTCATTTAGTGTATGTATTCTTCTTTGTGCTGTGCTTCTCCTTTTTTTGTCTCAGTGCTCAACATTCTTCCACACCTTACTCCCCCTGCAGTTTTCAGGCCATTAGCATCGGTCTAGTATTAATTGGGAAGTAGTGAACAGTACCTCACGTGCATGTGACAGGATGGCTGGAATTAAATCTATATATGTTAAAAATATTTTTAAAGGATTGCTGAAATTGTTTTAGATAGTGATACAGTGTCTCCTCTGGAATTGTTTTGTGAGCAGCTGGGGAAATTTTAATAAAGCTTTAATGACTAATATTTCTAATGGATTTCTTTTGTAAATATACAAAAATTATAAAGGTTATCATGAAATATAATTTGATAAATATTACATAGCGTGTTCTTTGAAATAGCTATTAATAGCTCAATTTCCGACTGATTTTCAAACAGCTTGGTTATTCATAAAAGTTTGATAAGCTGTAAACGCCATCCTTAAAAGTAATTATAAAATATTTTTCAACATCCAGCCTAAATCATAGTCACGTTATTTCAGTTTGCAACCGTTTGTAAAGCCGTCAAGAATTCAGTGAGTTAAGAGAATTTTAATGTAATAGGGCGGTAGGTGGCTCCCACACTTTTCTATAATGCGGGACTCCTGGGGCAGGCAGGGCCTCCTCTTCGAATTGGCCAGGGGTCGGCAGCCCAAAATGTTGAAACAGCCATATTGGACCAAAAAAAACAAGTATGGCTGGAGCCACAAAAAAATTAAAAGCTCTATATAAACCTTATAATGAAGGCAACACATGCTGTCTGTATCTACGTATATTAGATATATTAGCCTACTATCAAAATGATACATAAATACATAATGAGCCTTCATGATTATTTTTTTTTTTATTTCCCCTGCAAAGCATACTATAGAGAATGATGCACCACATGACTACTTTTTTGTACGATGCCGCCTATAGTTTAACATCATTACAATGCTCCTATAGAAACCATATTAAAAGAAAAATATTTCCCTCCCCCATCTTTTTCCATTTTCAAACATTTTTGAAAAAGCTGTTATTTACGTCGCTTATAGACATCTAGTCTTATATGCAGGAATGTGATATCTATGCCCTCCGCTATAGCCATTACGCAGTAGTCACTCATCGGCGGGATTTAAAAATCTAATCAAATATTCGGTATTTTAACAATTATTGAAAACAAAAACAAAGTAAATTTGATTGGGCGGCATCTAGGACATAGGAAAGTGGGCTGCGGCTTCTAAATAAATGTAGAGGAGACACTCAGATGTTTTCATTTGGAGACATTGTAAATTGGTCCCTACATTTTTGGTGTAATAATAAATATGAGGTAGACCTGAACGATATTCGAAAAACTATCATTGCGATATTTGGGGGGGGGGGGGGGGGCGATATATTGCGATATTATATTGCGATATTAAAACTAGAAGAATTTTCATCAGATAATTTGTATAATAGCTCTGTTTAGGATAGACCTGAATGATATGAGAAAAAAATAACATTACGATATACAATATATTGCCAAGGCGCCGCACTTACTTTTTGCATTGGCTACACTGGTTGCACCTAACTTTTTTCTTAAGGTGCACCATCACAAAATGTAGGCAGAAGGCGGGGTACATCCTGAACAGGTTGCCAGCCAGTCGCAAGGAACATATAGACACACAACCATTCACGCACACACTCACACCTACACAGGGCCATTTGGGGGCCCTAAGTAAAATAATGCAAAGGGGCCCATATTTTTGGCCCACCATTCCGTCACAGTGTATTGTGAAACCCATACGTGCAATCCAACCCATACATCCTTATTTTGTATATTAATCAGATTTTGTTGCACTGCATACTTCAAACTTCAAAGAAGTTAAGGAATAACTTTTATTTTTTTAAGCTTGTAATCAAGTAGCAAAACTCACAAAAGTCAAATAAAGCAAACTGTAGTAAACAAAATAGAATATAAATTAAACAATTGCCAAATTGGGGGCCCCCTAGTGGTCAGGGGCCCTAAGCAGCTGCATAGTCTGCGTATAGGCTGGGCCGGCCCTGCACCTACAGACAATTTGGAGTGTTCAATCAGCATACCATGTACATTTTTGGGGAATGTGGCAGGAACCCGGAGATAACCCACACAGACATGAGAAGAACATGCAAACTTCACACAGGAAGGCGGCAGCCAGAATTGCACCCACGATCCCAGAACTGTGCGATGGACGTGTCAACCACTGTCCCACTGTGTCGCCTTCATAATGCGAATTATTTTGAAACAAAAATAATGTAGAAATATGATTGCCTTTATTAAATGCTTCATTGAGTGAGTCCACTCAAATTCATTCCCACTTTGACGCTCACGCTGCCGAGAACAGCCTCTCACCTACACAATGAATGAGTTGGCACAGCACATTTCAGCCTGGGCTGCAAGTTTAACGATTAATACTGGGAGACCAGTGTGCGCCAATAAAGGCATACTGGTGCGGCAAAAGTGTATTCATGCTAACACGCCCTGTTCGAGTGACCATGGGCGGTGGGGGGAATCTGAGTTTCTGCACAAAACCACTGATCTTGTGCAGGCCCAAATATTCATAGCTCCGCTGTCATGTGAGCTCAATGTCAACATGTTTCATTCATAAATCCAAAGAAATGGGCTGATGGTTAAAGGGAATGAAAAAATCCTGCTTGTGGGTCAAAGGTGTTCACAGTTATTAGCGAGGCATCCCATCCTCTATCCAAAGTTCATGCTTGATCCTGTCCACAGAATTAAAGTGGCTATATAAAGTACCTCACTTTGGTCCAGTGCCTTGTGTATGCCAGTGTCGCTTCAAAAGGAGCTGATATTTTTGACCAAAGAGCAAATTACTTTTGGGACCTGGCTCAGACTGGTGTGACGCTTGGCAATTTGTACCCAATACACTGTCCTCACACCTCCTGTACCAACTAATCATACTTGTACTTACAGTGTGCGTTATATACTATAACAGGGAGAGGTGTGTGTTTGCATGTGTGTGTGCATGTTGCTTGTGGCCTCATTTGCTTATATGTAGCTGTAATTGATCGTCATTGTTTCAAAATACTTTACTTTCAGATGCTCACCATAAATATACAAATAGCTGTCAGTACTTTAACATTTAAGCAGTTAACTCATTCAGTTTTGAAAGTGCAGTCCTCCGTCATGCAAAATGAGCCACTGCACACCCCGTCACCAACGGGAACCATTGCTTTCGTTATCCTAGGCCTTTTGTTATTTGGTGAGAGTATTATGAAAATAGCTGCCGCATGTTTTAAATTCTTGTGTTTTTCAATCCTCGAGGCAGTACTTCATCACTATAGGTTAAATTAGTGTTGTGTTATGTATATAAGAAACATAGAGTATCCCACTACTCTTAAGGTTCTGAGTCGCAAAGTCTGATTAACTCAATTTTGAACATTGTGAGTACACGTTTCATAGATTCTCTGTATTGAACACAGCTTGCAAGTTATCAGTATATGTATATGTATTCCGGTTCCAAAATATTCTCGATTCCGATTCTCTTAATAGGCAGGGTAAAAAAAATTGCATAGTTTATATTAATTTCTTAACTTCTCTATTATTATTTTTAGTTATATGAACTTTCAATTGAATTGAATTGAACTTGAATATGATGAAGTTTCTTTCCACAAGAGTGCACTTTCACAAAGATGTTTATTTTTCAAAAGCTCACAGACAAAACATTTACACATATCCTTTTTAGGGATGTCCCGATCCAGGTTTTTGCACTTCCGATCCGATACCGATATTGTTTTGCACTTCCGATCCGATACCGATACTGGCCGATATCGATATCGGCCTATCTGAACATGTATTAAAGTTTAAAGTTATTTAGCCTCCTTACTTAGTTGTCAAACTCATGTTGAAAAGGGTTTTATCACTCTTGATAACAACTAGCCAGCTGAATTAGGTGAGTTTGAATAACACACAATGGTTGGTAACAAGAAACTGACCTGTTTATTCAGTGACAAACACAAAACATTATAAATGACAAACAGAAATGGCATAGTCAGTCAGTAAAACGTGCAAATAATATTGTAAACTGTCAGTGGAAAATCCCATACAGCCCCCAAGCTGTTAGATGCTTTTAATGTTTCGTGCATTAGTTACGAAAAATTGTATAAAAAGCCTCTCAGGTTTAAATAAACGACTATTTCAGTATCAAGTTAACATTTTAAAACAGTAAATAAAATACTCAACCCCTCATTCTGTATCAGCAGCTTTGAACTACATTCAATTAATTTAATTTTGCGAATCAACTGTTTAAGTTGTTAAAATTGCTCCCATTATTCCATAATTTCCCTTCTGTCTACTATTGACATGTGAAAGTTTTAAAACTGTTTTGAAGATAGATTCAAGTAAGCCTGTCGCGATAACAAATTTTAGTGTGCGATAATTTATTTAATATTGCGATATGCAATATTATTGCACCCCCCCCAATTTAAATTAAAAAAAAAATTACGATAACACTGTGAGAATACAGTATATATTAATAGATCATGTACACCCATTTAAACGCAATAAATGTTTACTCTTAAATTCAAACATACTTTTCAGGAAATCACAACTAAAAGCAATAGACCATGCCTCTTTTAAGTAAAAGACAACAATATTAATACTGCACAGAAACAGAAGAAATAAAATGTGTTTTTTAAGAAACATACAATTCCACTTAATAATTTAAGCATCTAGGCATATGAAAACGTTTCCCCTCATAGCTTCTGCTATGGCGTTCCATGTGTAATACAGTGGTACCTCAACATACAAAGTTAATTCGTTCCAGGAGCTTGTTTGTAAGTCGAAATGGCCGTATGTCAAGCAGGATTTTCCCATAAGAATACATTATAATTCCAATAATTCGTTGCACAGCCCAAAAACCCACACTACATCCTTAATAAATACTGGTGTTACTATTGCAAATAGGAATTACAACGAGCAAAACAAATAAAATATGAATAAAAATCAGAATAACAATTATATAATAATAGCAATAAAAATACGGTAATAATAATACAGTACAGTACCTGTAATAATGTAACGAATCGGGTTCTAATGTGGCTGACTTTTTTTGCTGCACCTGAACACACCGCGGGGCTGACGGTGAGCAGGAGGAGAGCGCTTTTTACTTTCTGTTTCGATCCTGGCGTCAACAGCAGTGGACACTCGACGAGTTGATGGAATAAATGATTAGAAACCTGACGAAGCTGGCGATTTCTTTGACGATGTTACCACAATAAGAACTGTCACCTTAACTTATAAAGACTGGTGAACGGAGGGGGACCGCCGGCCGAGATCGGCATTCTACGACCCAGTTCATGGATGCACACACCATGCTTATATTTAGCTATCATTCACATCTTCATTTCAATGGTATGCGTCACCTTTTCTTTTTTTTTTCTCCACCTGCACTAAACTTAAACTGCACTAAACTAAAAACAGAATTAAAATGCATTTTGCGTAGTTGGTAACAAGGAAGCCGAACTTTTAACTGCACGTCAGCCGCACGCGCGCACGCAGGTGCACGCGAGGCGATAAATCCCAGCGGAAAAATGATCGCCTTCATTTTTATTTACCGTGTGATAAATGGAATTATTGCATATTGCGACAGGCTTAGATTCAAGTCAAGATTTTGCCGATTTAGGAGTATTTTAGATAAAAAGTTAATAAGGTTCGCTTGGAAGGTTCACTACAACAGCCTACAAGGGAAGTCTCCTGCTTTAAGATGGCGGCTGTTTACTAACGCACCTAGTTTTTAATGCATGTGTATGTCGCTAAATGCTTGATTAGGTTGGTTTTATTAAAACTTACAGCTTTACCACCACGCTTGACTTTATTGTGGCATATGTTGCACTCTGCCTCTTCGTCTTTGTCGTCCTTTAAGGTGAAATGATCCCACACAGCTGACATTTTTACAAATAAAGTCTCTCGGTAAATTGGGAGACGGTAATGTAGTGTGGTGAAGGTAAAATGCGGACCGGACTTTAGGGAAACCAAAGCAAAAACTGGAATGGATTATGTATATCGGTGCTCTGGAAAACCTGGACCGGATTTTTAAAAAAAACTGGATCGGAAGTCTGGATCGGAATTTTTCCGTGTCGGCCGATCCGATACCGATCCGCATTTATTGCCCATATCGGCGTCCGATCCGATCCAAATATCGGATCGGGACATCTCTAATTCTTTTGCCTATGTTTTGTATGCTGCAGGCATTTTTGCATGTTATTGAGCTACCGCTAATGCAGAATATCAAAAAAATAACTTGAGAAACCCAGTCCAGATTCGCAGCGGGTACAGTATAAAATCAGAAAGAGTTTTGGTTGAGGAAAATTATCATATCTGCCTTCTCAGGTAGTAAGCGTGAGCGTTCTGGACAGATAGTGTCTCCTGCAGTGGAGAACACACGTTCACTGGGTGTAGATGAAGCTTGAATGAAAATATGTAAATATATAAAAATGTTTGAAAATATGAGAAAGTGAGCAAAAGTCACAAATATTGTGTAGGGGTTAGGTAGCTGTGAGCCGCTACGCACTTTATATACATGTACCTTGGCTGGGAGCTACGACGAAGCATTCGTATAAATTCTTCTATTGATTATAATTTGATATAGATGAGGCAAAATAATAAGGGTTTCCTTATCCATAAAACCGATTCTAAAACAAAAGATGCTTTTAATACTGTTGATTTTAACGTAGGTGGCAACGCGCTACTTAAAGTATGTAGCTACTTATGTAGCTACATTAGCCTGACTTAATAATACGACTTATTCTCGTAATATCTTATCCATCCATCCATCCATCCATCACTCCATCATCTACCGTTTAATCCGAGGTCGGGTCGCGGAGGCAACAGAAGACAGACATCGTTTACTGTATTGCTTACCTGGTTCTGACTGGTTGGAGGACCGGCGCAGCACTCAGCTATGCTACTCGGCACTTGTATTCCATGAAGCCGGAGGTGTTTAACCATATTGGTCATGCAGCCAACTTTGCATGATATAGCGGTGTTGCAAATGTTGTATTGAGCTGACTGGTCATTTTGTGTTGTGAGGTTGAGCCAAACTTTCGAGCGCTGCCGCAGTGTCCATGGTTGAAATCAAGTTGCAATGCACAAACACACACTTCATGTAGCTTCTTCATGGTGTTCGGCAGCTATTTTTTACGGTCGGTGGTCAGGGCATCGAAATAAAAAAAATTCGAACGGTTCTGGGAAAAGAGAAGTGTTAGTCCCGGTTCCCATCGAGCTCGATGCCCAACTCTATATAGCACTTTCTTTAAACTTATTCATTGCCAAATATTTCCCAGTCAACATGAATATTTAACATATACTGTATAGCAATCTGCGGTGGTGAATTATTTACATTTTTTTCTTTAATTTTTTGTACTTCTGCTTAAGGAGTTAAAATTCCCTCCTTTGAATAGTCTTTGTCTATATACTGGAATGCTGACAGTATCCTAGTGACTCAGAGATACATGAGTGAGCTCATCTCCCTTTAATATTGGATAACTTTAGTCACTGTACTGTACATACTAGCTCATGTGATCACACACATTTTAATATAGTATAAAGAATGCCTCAGCATGACGGTTCCGGACTGTATATTTTCCACAATTTGGGGCCAATCGCATAGTGGGTGATCTCAAATCTGCACCTGCCAGAGCCAATCAGAAGCATGGATTAGCTCATGCCTCACATGCCCATTGGCTGCCGTCCCGTCAGGAGCAGCCTGCGCGCTTCGCGGGGGAGACTTGTCACTCACATCCAGCCGAGCCTAGTAGGAAGGCAGAAAGACAGCCAGGCTGTGACAGAAATATTCCGTCACGTCCCCCTGTTTACCCTGCGGAGACCGATCCTTTGGTTGGTTCAATATCTGCATCCCCTCTGCTCCCTAAGGATGTGCAGTTGTCACCTTATGGTCCCATCTGATGTTTGGGCGAGCTACATTCCACCTGATGTCACTCGGCGGATGCTAGCAAGATGTGAAGTGCAATGAGGACGCTCTCTGAACTTCAGCTTTAACCTTCTGAACTTGACAAATTACACTTCCTCATTTGTGGATTTCGCCTTTGTTCATTTTTCCAAAATGCCCGATGCAAATTATTTGTTCTCTGTGTCCTGGGGATACATTAAGGTAAGATGTCAGACAGGTTGAAATTATAATAACATATTTGGAGTTAAAAAAATAAAAATATAAAATATATATTTTTTAACTTTTATTGTACATTAATTAAAACGCTTGCACAAATGGTTCTATTTTGTTTTCCACATTCAATTCTCACCATCACAATCAGTATAATATACTGTACTTGTCTTCAGTACATCTAATTGTAATATTTGTCCCCTTATTTGAGCTATATATTGAAAATTTGAGATACAGTATGTGTACATCATTGGCCATGCATTATCAAGTTTTGATTGAGAAAAAAAAAAGAAATCAAAAGGAAAAACTTGTTAACTTTACATTGTTAAAAAAAAAAAAAAAAAAAAAAAAAAACTGATAATCCTTGATATGTGCAGTATAAGTGTGAAGTATGTATGTATGTATGTATGTATGTATGTATGTATGTATGTATGTATGTATGTATGTATGTATGTATGTACTGTATATACACATATATGGATACACACATGGTATTTGAATGTATTCATTTATACAGTATATACGTATATATATTAAAATTTACAGTATATGAATGCAGAGAGAGAAAGGGCAAATGTATTTGTTAAGATAGATGATAATCTTTGTGGGGAAAATATAGTGTTATAATAAGAAGGTTAGAGGTTCTGTGGGTAGCTCCATGTCTGTGCGTCATGCAGCTTTTCAGGTTTGAATGAGGAAAAAGAAAGTACGGTAGTTATTATTCATTCATTCAGTATATGTATTTCTTTGAATCACTCATCAGTATTTCAGCATTCAGTTTTTCCTATTATTAGTCATAAAAATATTCTACATTAAAAAAGAAACAAAAGGAATCGTGGGTGTTATTCAGTAGGAGGTCAATACCGTATACAATAGTGCAGTAAGCGCTCTTAGCAGTGCCATAATGGTCTATTTAAAGTGATCAATACCGATTCATGATCTTTCGTCAATGTGCAAACATTATGTCTTTCATATCTTTAGCCTGAAAGAAGAGGCTTAAAAATGAGTTTAAAAAAACAAACTGATTGTTATGCAATTTTCTTTATTAATATCAAGCACTCTGTAAAATCCACTGATTTCAAGCACCCTCCATCCATCAAATCACAAAACCGCCGATGATAAGTGAGCTCCCGCCACTCGACCGAGTGACATTAACGAGGGACAAAAACTCCCTCTGACGCAGGAAATGCAGAACTAAACGTTCGGTACACAAGCAAGTAAACCAATTAAAAAAAACAAAAAAACTTTTTTTTATATTTATTGGTGTTAATGCTCAGTTAAGAAATGTAATTTATGCAAAATAATAGGGGAAAACTGACTCTCTGTTATATTTATACATCGTTAAGTGTGAATGTAATGCACACGCGATCAATCAATCAGTCATTATTGGGTTGTTCCTAAACAATAAATACATGAATTTAATACACTTGGGAGAACTGAATTCTTGAATTTGGTTGAAACACTTTGGAGAAGGTCCTCTGCTGTTGAAATGACAGCACTAGCAGTGGTTAAAAAAATATGGTTGGATGACTCTTTGGGGTTGAAAAACAAGCCTGATAAACAACTGGATGAATGAATGCCCCAGTGCTTTAGTTCATGTCTTTACTGCATGTTTTGTTCAAATTCTTCTTTGTTTGTGTCCTGATGTGATCCTATAAGGTATGGGTTGTGTTCTTTTCAGTTCAAGAGGATGTTGAACAGGGAGCTGACTCACCTCTCAGAGATGAGTCGCTCTGGGAATCAGGTGTCTGAGTTCATCTCCAGCACCTTCCTAGGTGAGCCATGTTTTCAGTATTATGTTTTAGATATGTCAGGATTAGAACATCAGTGTTTGAAATGTGGTGTTTTAAAGAAAGTTTTTTTCTTCAACTCACCTAAGCATGCATTCTACTTACAGACAAGTAACATTTTGAGACATTTTTCTTGTGTAATAACACAAATCTTTTTCCATGAATAAAATTATTTCTTAATATTGAAACTAATGTTTTTTTTCTTCCTGGTGAGGGGTGTCTAACAGATAATAATTGAGAAACTGTCTTGAAGTAACATTTCTGTGCAACTTTTTTTCTATTAGAATGTTGTTCTAATGTTTGTAATCTTGTGTTCTATTTTATCTTCAAGTTCTTTCTTAATTTTCTTTAAGCAGTTTTGGTGTTTTTCTGTTGTCCTTTCCTTTTCAGACAAGCAGCATGAGGTGGAGATGCCATCTCCTCAGTCTCAGAAGGATAAGGAGAAGAAGAACAAGCCCATGTCTCAGATCAGTGGTGTAAAGAAGCTTCAGCACTCGTCCAGCCTCACCAACTCCAACATCCCCCGTTTTGGCGTCAAGACAGAGACGGAAGATGAGCTAGGCAAGGTATCTTGCCTCTCACCCTCCTCTATGTTGCAGATTTATTGCAAGGGCGTCCAGAACATTTGCTTCATGACCTAGTAGGGTTCGCTGTAAAAGTAAAATACTGTTTGTCTCTTGATTTGCCACCAGGAGCTGGAACATGTGAACAAATGGGGCCTTAACGTGTTTAAGATTTCGGAATTCTCTGGAAATCGGCCACTGACAGTCATGATGTATACAATATTCCAGGTATCACTTTTTACTATCAGCCACCAAGCAGTTTACAATGTTTGGTTTTTAAATGATCTCTGATTTTTGTTTCAGGAGCGAGACTTATTAAAAACATTTAAAATTCCACTGGACACCTTTATCACCTACCTGATGACCTTAGAAGACCATTATCATGGCGACGTGGCCTACCATAACAACATCCACGCTGCTGATGTCACCCAGTCTACCCACGTGCTGCTATCCACGCCAGCGCTTGAGGTTCCAACTGCACACACACAAACACATTACAAGTAAACACTTATAGTACCCTTTTCCATGTGAAAATGTTTTTCATAACATTGAGACCTTTTTCTTCACCTCTTAATTGGTAGATGTGGACTTAATTAGCTTAATTAAATTTGAACATTTTTAAGTATTTCTCATCTTTCCCAGAAAATTAGCATAATTGTCATAAATCGACATATTTTCTTGTAAGATTTTGATATTTTCACCATAATTGTTTGCCTTTTTTTTAATCTAATGCTGTGACTCATAAGAGTAACTCTTTGTTGGTATTTACAGTGGATCCTCAGAATACGAGCACAATCCGTTGCACAGTCAAGGTCGTAAAGTGAATGTGCTCGTATCATGAACGTATTCTCTCCATAAGAAATGTGAATTCCAGTTAATGCGTGCAACACTTCTCATGACACGCAACCCCTCCTCCATGTTACCCCTAAATAATATTTCAAGGTATAAATTTAAGGCTAAATAATCTGAAAAAGAAATTAAAAGTATAAAAACAATGCTATTTTTATACAAGAACTTCCAGATTGTAGAACATATTGTAGAATAAGATTAGATCTTATTCTTATTTTGATCTTATTTAGATTCTTATCTTCTTAAGAATCTAGATTGTAATACGCTTATACTCTTTACAACGTTCGCTAACATACATTTTTTTCATGTTTTCTTATCCTGTATTTGCTTTGTTTAAATTTCGAGCATTATTTTCTTTTTCTCACCACTATCCAAAATTCTAGGGCTGCAGCTATTGATTAATTTAGTAGTTGATTAATGTATGAAATAGTTAGTTCGAATAATCGAGTAATCGAATAAGGAACATAAAAAATTTAAAATACCTGAGCTGAGCTTCAAACTGTATAAAAAAAATAATAATAATAAAGAAAAATTGGCTAACTTACATAGCAAAAGTCCGCTAGCTTAAATGCTATCAAATGCTAACTTTTTTTTTTTTTTACTATGCTTTTAACAAACGGTTTAAACACATATTCCCACCAAATACGGCTAAATCATACCCATAAACTAAATTACGAATGCATTTAAAAAAACATTAGCTCAAACAAAAACCTAGTTTATGTTAGTCTCAACAGGGAGCATCTGGATTCAGCCATGTGAAATGAGTTATGTCATATTCACTGTTGCCACTAGAGGGCAATGTATCCACCCAAATCAATTAAACTAAATTGTATTGTATTGTATTGGCCCGAATATAAGACAGCCCTGATTATAAGACGACCCCCTTTTTTTAAGACTCAAGTTTGAAAAAAGACTTTTTGTAAACCAAAAGTATTTTTTATCCAGAAAATAATTACAGTACTTCGAAACAAATGATTAAAACATTATATTTGAGAGAAAAAGCATGTTATTTTGCCTCATTCAAATCTTAATATCTGACCATTTAAATATGTAAACTAAATTGCAATCACATTCTTAAATGAATGGCTTCTGGTTTTTTGAAATGTAAATAAACCAATCTATTGTGATTAAACAACAAAATTGCAATAACTGCATTGCATTAGCCATTAAAGTGAAGTCTAACTGTAACTGTAGTCTAGAAACAAATCTGAATAAGGAAAAACATTGCAATAAAATAATGCAAACTGGTTAAACTTGAGAGTAGCTGAAATCTGTCATGACAGAACATCGCTTCAGTGATATCTGGCGCCATCTAGCGTCGTGAATGGGTATAACGTCTGGACCGTAAATATAAGACAACCCCCACTTTTTCAGTCTTATGTCAATGCAAAAAACACCGTCTTATATTCGGGCCAATACCGTACTTTCAAAACAAACCATTACAACACTTGCCTGGGACGGCCAGACTGTTCTCCCTGTATTTTTCAAACACTGAGAGAATAGTCTGGGACCCAGCCCATTAACCGCCTCTCTCGCAAGTACAAAATCAATCGTCAAATCTGATTCATTTATTTGCGTGACGTGTTCTTAACGAGCAACGTCACTCTTCTGCGTCGGAAGTCGTCTCCATAACAACACAGATGGCGAGCAGGAGAGCCGAGAATATGTTCCAATCCACGGTAAAATCAGTTTTAAATTACCAAAAACACATCAACACAAGTCATTGACAACAGTCTGTCTCGCGCTAACCATGTTGAATAAAATCTGCTCTCCTCGTATGTTTACTTCCGTGCGCAAGTCCCTCGTCGTGTTTCAATGTCACATCCGCCCGTCGCTGATTGGTCCACTCTGCTGTCTGTTTGCTGTGGCTTGCTCCGCCCGGAAATTTTATCCGCTTAATGGTGGCCAGACTCAATAGCTGGAACAGCGGTGAGTCTGGAGTACCAGGCTATTACAACACCACTTTAGTTAAATGAATACAGGAAACAGCAAAATTGAATTCTAATCTTTTTTCTAATTGAATTACTCGAGTTAATCGATTAATCGTTTCAGTACCATACTACAAATGTTCTATCAAGGGAAAGAGGGGCGCAAATGGGATATTCTGTTGACGTGAGATGCTCGTATGTCCCTTACCGGGATGCTGAGACAATTGGGGAGACAAAACAAGAGAGAACTTGCATGCCACCTGGTGGGATGCCGAGGCACAAGGACACACCAAGCAAGAGAGAGGCTTTTCTTGCGCTCATATAGTGAAAAATAGCTTTCTTAATGAGACTCATTTTCTCTTGTGGCGATGCTTGTATTGTGAAAAACACGTAAGGTGAGGTTCTTGTATCATGAGGGTCCACTGTTTTTTTCAGAAATACATCTATATTAAATTTTTAAAAATACATCTTTATTAAATTTGAAGCATTTTTTTCATTGTGCATTGTTCCTCAAATCATGATAATTTTTCATCACTTTCTCAGTGTTCTTGTGAAGAAGTATATTCTTTTCCGTAACGCTGTGTACACGAGGAGAGGCGCATACACAGACACACATACGCACACACGAGCAAATACGCATCAACGAGCAAGGAACAATAAGTTCAATCAAACCCGAACTCGCTCCAATCAATGCCTCGTGCTTGTGAGTATATTTTTAACCATCAGATTTCTGCCCCCCCCCCCCTCCTTTTCCCCCTGTCTGGCTGGTAGGCAGTATTCACAGACCTGGAGATCCTGGCCGCCATCTTCGCCAGCGCCATACACGATGTGGACCACCCGGGAGTGTCGAATCAGTTCCTCATCAACACCAGTGAGTCTAAAAGCAGCACCGTCTTAGCAGCTACATCACACACAATGTTCACCAAATATGTACGCGTTTGAGCAACTAGTCGTTTTTACAATAAATGATTACACATGGGAGCAAATTGTTTTAATTTTCAGTTCCATTAGGTCTTTTTTTCTTTAACTGATTTTATACCATTTTTGGTCACTGATTTGAAATCTGCCTTCAGTTTTTTTCTTTTGCTGTATGCTTTAGTTTTCAGGCAATCGGCGTTTTTTCTATTGATGGTATTTTACACAGATTCTTCATATACTTTACATACACTTTATGTTGGCCTCCCCAAGTCCTCAATGTCTCGTCTGCAACTTATTCAAAATGCTGAGCATATTACCCCCGTGCTATCATCACTCCACTGGCTTCCAGTCCATTTTAGAATTGATTTCAAACTTTTACTGTTTGTTTTTGATTCTATTAATGGGCAGGCTGCATCTTATCTATCGGAAATTTTAACCTTTCCGTAACTCTGGCAGGACTCTGCGTTCGACCGGCCAGCTTTTTTTACGTGTTCAGAGGTCGAAACTTAAACAGCGGGGAGACCGATCTTTTGCGGTTGATGCCCCCAGGCTCTGGAATAGCCTTCCCCCTTCATCCGCACCACTACGAATCTAGGTCTTTTTAAGTCTCGGTTAAAAACACACCTTTTTAGACTTGCCTTTTCCCCAGATTAGAATAGCCTGGTTTTATTTTCTTAAGGGTTTTTTAATGTTTTTGGATTTTATCGGTTTTATTGTTTTATTTGCTGGACTTTTATCGCAATGCGCTGTTTTTGTCTCATTTCTTTTTTTTCTTAATGTCATTGTATAATACGTTCCTGCTTTTTATTTGTCTTGAGCCATGTTTTTGTTGTAAGGCACTTTGAGGGCCTTTCAGGATTGATATTTTCACCCTGTACTAGTTTAACTTTTCAGTCCTTTGCATAGCTATATATGTTTTTCTGAATCGTTGTCAAAGTTAGATTGTCATAGGTGACTGCACTTTGGCAGTAGTGCAGTACAGCAAGTCATGCTGTCCCTATTGTTTTTCTCCTGTATCTGCAGTTGTCTTAAACATGGCATAACTGAATTATTTTTCTACATATTGTTACTATTGGGCTATTTTGTAAGTGCAATATATATATTCACTTTTGTTAAAAAAAAAAAAAAAAAAAAACTATCAATTTGCAATAATTTGCATTGCACAAAAAAAGAATATAAATCTTAATTTGAAAAAAAAAAATTAAAAAAAAAAAAAAATTGAGCATACAGAAAAAAAACAAAGTCCAATTTGTATTAGGCACCCGAAAAATTACATAAGAACAAATGTTTGCATCAAAGCCACAAATTTTCTTTTAGCAAGTGTTATAACTGAATATTCACATTCACCCATATAGACCCTACTCACGTGACGTCACAGCCATGCCCCCGCGCCATGTTGTCCGTATACTCGTCATGTTAATGCATTAGCGCTTCGTAAATTCCTCCTATTATGGCGTGTTTTTCTGCTCATTAACATTAATAATCAAAATGGTGAAGTCGTGTGTGGCGGTCGATTGCAAAAACAGAGAAGATAGATGGAGAGACTTGAAGTTTTACCGTATTCCGAGAGACCCGGAGAGGAGACCGAGATTGACTGCTGCAATTCGACGAGAAAACTGGGCTCCAAACGACTACCACAGATTATGTAGTAGTCATTTTATATCTGGTAAGATGCATTTAATATATATTTAGAGGGTTTTGGGCTGACAACCACAATTAAGATCATTGCTAGGCTAATCGCCGACAACATACACTCAGACGTTGTGAATGAACTACCGGAAAATATATAATTATAAGGGGATAATCAGACAGTTGTCATACAATTAATTTACAATTTCACTATTGAGGTCAAAAGCCAAAAAATACATTCAACTAGGGACAATCTGGAGTAGTGCTATCGCACTTCATATTTATTACATATTATATATGTGTGTAGTGAGAGTGCTATCGCTAAACCATTTAAACATTAAAAGCCCTAGCTCCATTGACAAATGACATGAAATACATTAGACTTGACAGTGGATGTTAGCAAGAACAAAAGATTTTGAATTGAGAATTTCGTAACTCACCTTCCCGAGCACACGATAGATTCCTGCCGAATTTTCGTGGACGAGGACCTGTTTCACCCAACCAGCAACGAAGTATTTATTAGCCTCCAAGCTCTTAAAGTTTTTCAAACTTTCGTGAGAATAGGCTGATTTTGTGTGGAAAGATAGTTGTAAATATCAGGGTAGCTAGCAGATGTCAGGCAAAGACGGCAAAAACAGCGGGTCGAAAAACATCGATTTAGGCATCAAATATGGATCTGGCGAATGGATAAACTGAAGCTTTTCCACATAACGCCTTTTATGCAACGCATCCAATGAGTTTACAGCGTCAGATAACACCGGGGCTTCCATGAATTGCTCTATAACTTGCACGACTAATTGAAAACAATGACAATAGGTCTAAAAAATACGGACAATATGGCGGCCGGATACAGCGACACGTCATTTTGTGACGTAGGTGAGTAGGGTCTATAGTCGATTGCAATTGGACTGTTCTGGTTGTACTCATTTCTTAACTGGTAGGTTGGGACCAAAACATGTAGAGTGGGATTGCAGACAGCTAATAAAAAATTGCTGTTATAATTATATTCAGGTTTTCTTCAGTACTGTACAGATGCTTACAAACGCTCAAGTTTCTACACAGAAGATATTACTGTGGGTACACCATCAATTTAGTGTCCCGACAATGAAATGAGCTGGATGAATGAGAGTATTCAGTGGCAAACGATGTCCACGTTTCAAAGTACGTACATTCTCACCTGTGTGCGTGGGTAGTCACGTGTGTTGACAGGCGACCACGTGCTCGCAATGCGGTGGATGGAGTTCAAAGTGGCTCATCAATAGTGCTTTTTAGCTTCAAATGAACATCATTAGCCTCTCACGCTAAAAGCTCTTCTGGGAAACTAAGCAGAGTCACTTAAAGGACAGCTCGCTTTAGAAGCTGACTTGAATGAAACGGCACGGCCTTTGCAAATGACTTCAAGCAATGTTATGTTCATCCAACCGTCATTACTTACAATGAATCTGGGAAATCTTCACATTTTTTGACCAAGGCATTCAATTGTTGTTGTTGTTGTTGCTTTAAGTATGAGCATGTAACTAGTGTATACGCTGACTATACAGTACATATATTTATATACAATAGGTCCACCACATCCATCAATCATCACCTATTTTTTGTCAAAGCACTTACCCATTTATCACTGTTTGCTTCATTGTTTTTATTGCCTACTAATGTTAGTGTACTGGTCACAACTCACACTTGGTCACAACTCACACTTTAGACTTTAATTGAACTGACTGATAGTAGATGAGTATTTGATATTATATGGGTATATAATATTTGACAAGTACCCCTTTGAAAAAATACTTGGCTCTCCAAGTGCCGTCTAGCATTGTCATTAGTACTGAAAGATAAGCATTCACTGCCATGCTTCCCAATTCAAATGAATTGGACATCTGCCACCGTTAATTACCAGCCAAACTGTTTTTTTTTTTTGTTTTGTTTTGTTTTTTTAAACCTTTTTAATAACCTTGAATGTCATTTTACCAAGTTTGTGCAACAGTTTTAATTGAAAGTGCCCAGAATATAATTTTCAAGCCATTTTATTTGGTCCATTTGGTCTTGTTTGGATTCTCATTCATCTGCAGCTGACTGGCTCCAATTTGAACATTCAGGATTTAAATTTCAACTCTTTGTTCTGATAGGCCATCGGTGGAATGGGAAGCTTGTGGGCCTTGGCAATGCATGTGTTGACTTTGACACATTGCATCACTTTCTTCAATGATACCAAGCTTCGCTATTTCACAATGATAGAAAAATACTATACTACAATAATAATATCTTGACACTACCGCTTCAGTTGGGTTCCGTGTGTGAATGCGCACAGAGAGGCGTATTTCAGTCAGGTGGCAAGGTTTTTTCTTTTGGACTTCCCAGTTCCAAAATGCTTAGAAATTCCTTATTTCCACTTAAATAAACTATTCACTCACTTGACACCGACAAACAGTCAAAGTGACAAAGATGGGAACTGGCTGTGTGACAAAAATATTTTACTAAACCACACAAAATGCACATGTATAGATTAAAATAATTATCTATTTACTGTATGCTTAATGTGGCACATTTTTGTTTTTTTCCCCTCGACAGACTCTGAGTTGGCGCTGATGTACAACGATGCATCAGTGTTGGAGAACCACCACCTGGCAGTGGGCTTCAAGCTTTTACAGGAGGAAAACTGCGACATCTTCCAGAACCTCACCAAAAAACAACGACAATCACTGCGCAAAATGGTCATCGACATTGTGAGTGCAAAAACACGTCTGTCATTTCCCAATGGAAAATTATATTTTCTATTTGTCTGTCTGTCTCCTTTGTTTCCACTAAAACTTGCTATCTTGATATATTGTATCATAATGTGCCTCTTTGTGTCTTAGGTGTTGGCTACGGACATGTCTAAGCACATGAATTTACTGGCTGACCTAAAAACTATGGTGGAAACCAAAAAGGTGACCAGCTCAGGAGTCTTGCTGCTGGACAACTACTCAGACCGGATACAGGTCTGCTCTCAACTCTCCTAAATGTAAAACATGGGCCATTTAAAGTATTTAATGAAAACTATAGAGTTGTATTTTCTGTAGGTCCTGCAGAACATGGTGCACTGTGCCGACCTGAGCAACCCCACCAAGCCTCTGCAACTGTACAGGCAGTGGACCGACCGTATCATGGAAGAATTCTTCAGCCAAGGCGATCGCGAGAGGGAGCGGGGCATGGAAATCAGCCCTATGTGCGACAAACACAACGCCTCCGTGGAAAAGAGCCAGGTAAGTCTTGATTTTGGTATAGTAGAAGTTTAAGAAAAATCTAAAAACTGTGAAAGCTAATACCTGCCCAGATACATGCAAGCACAACAAAACAATAGCTATCTAGCATATCATAACACCCTATCAGGAAGATTACAAAGCATCTGTGCAAAGAGAGCAGGGGTAACTGGCATCAAGAAATTGAACATGCTTTAGTGGATAAGTACACAAAGAGACCAAGGAGGCCAATTGTTGAGTGGATCCAAGGGTCACTCCAGGATCAGGGGACAACGTTAAATTTGGAGCATATGCATATAAGAAGCTCATCAACAATGGCCTTATACAGTATACGCACTGTTGAAGTACACCACTATTGCAGCCTGCGAGCAATGTACAGTGGGTCAAATAAGTATTTAGTCAACCACTAATTGTGCAAGTTCTCCTACTTGAAAATATTAGAGAGGCCTGTAATTGTCAACATAGGTAAACCTCAACCACGAGAGACAGAATGTGGAAAAAAAAGAGAAAAGCACATTGTTTAATTTTTAAAGAATGTATTTGCAAATCATGGTGGAAAATAAGTATTTGGTCAATACCAAAAGTTCATCTCAATACTTTGTTATGTACCCTTTGTTGGCAATAACGGAGGCCAAACGTTTTCTGTAACTCTTCACAAGCTTTTCTTACACTGTTGCTGGTATTTTGACCCATTCCTCCATGCAGATCTCCTCTAGAGCAGTGATGTTTTTGGGCTGTCGTTGGGCAACACAGACTTTCAACTCCCTCCACAGATTTTCAATGGGGTTGAGATCTGGAGACTGGCTAGGCCACTCCAGGACCTTGAAATGTTTCTTACGAAGCCACTCCTTTGTTGCCCTGGCTGTGTGTTTGGGATCATTGTCATGCTGAAAGACCCAGCCACGTCTCATCTTCAATGCCCTGGCTGATGGAAGGAGATTTGTTCTCTCAAAATCTCTCGATACATGGCCCCATTCATTCTTTCCTTTACACAGATCAGTCGTCATGCTCCCTTTGCAGAAAAACAGCCCCAAAGCATGATGTTTCCACCCCCATGCTTCACAGTGGGTATGGTGCAATTCAGTTTTCTTTTTCCTCCAAACACGAGAACCTGTGTTTTTACCAAAAAGTTCTATTTTGGTTTCATCTGACGATAACACATTCTCCCAGTCGTCTTCTGGATCATCCAAATGCTCTCTAGCGAACCGCAGACGGGCCTGGACGTATACTTTCTTCAGCAGGGGGACACGTCTGGCAGTGCAGGATTTGAGTCCCTGGCAGCGCATTGTGTTACTGATAGTAACTTTTGTTACTGTGTCAAAGTCCGTGTTGCCCAACGACAGCCCCAAAACATCACTGCAACGACAGCCCCAAAACATCACTGCTCTAGAGGAGATTTGCATGGAGGAATGGGCCAAAATACCCCGGGTTATGAACAGGTTCCGTTCCTACGCTGGCAATGTAACCCGAATTTCCGCGTAAGTCTGAATTAACCCTTTAAGTATGCCTAAAAAAAAACTCAAAATAACTATCCAAAAACATGTATTATACGTCATTGTACTGTCCTAGCTAAACAGCGCGCTAAGCTCTGAAATGACAATGACAGACCTACGTGTGGTTTGCTGACTTTATAAAGCTGCTCGTCACCTAAAAACTTGTAGAATGAAACTAAAATAAAAATGAAATTAAATCTGTTTCATCTTCAAAAACAGCAATTCAAATTTCCGTTTATAACTAGCTGCTGATACAGCAATAAAATTCCACACAAACGATTAACATGTATCAATTAGCATCTGCACATCATCAAAAACAATCACATAAACTCGTCCCAAATATTCGACCACAATTTAAAACGCAAAATAAACTGTGCAAAAGGTGCAGTTTAAGGGTATTGCTGACGTTGATGCTTCACAAGCGACAAATGTGTGCGCAGGCTTGCAGGCGTTCCCCTTTCTCACTCGGCTGTGGGACTTCTTCTTTGGAACAAATGCGCTCTTCTTCGTGTGTGCAAATACGTTCTTCTTCGTGTGTACATGCGCTGTTATTTGCATGACATTACTAATACCTGCTGTACGCTTCGGCACCAAGATAAAAGCATGTATCACGAAACAAAAGTCAACATTATAAAAAAAAAAATAATAATAATAATAATAAAAAAAAATTTTTTAAAAACGAAACTCCGGCGTCCTGAAGTGGAAATCACGTAAGTCGGGTAAGTCGTGTACAAACATATTAGGACAAGTTAACCACCCCATTGACTTTTCAAGGAAAGTGGTTTTAACAAATCGGCTGCCATTAACGGCGATAGTTAGTCCAATCAATTTTGAGAGGCATCATTGCTAGTCAAAGTGGATTGAATTTCTGTTGCCATTAGTGGCAGCCAATCAGTTAAAACATAACAATACTCAATGCCATATGTCTATTTGCAATGGTCATCTTTGTGTTTTATCAACAGATCTACCTGTATTATACTGTATGCAGAGGTTGCGCTAGACATTTTCGTTGTCTGTCATTTTGACTGACAAGGTCATAAAAATCCGGTCATTATCTATTTTTACCCGTCACTTAAATTTTTAAAATGATAATGATGACATATTCAATAGTATTTAGTTTTCATTCATTTTTAATTAATATTGTAACGCTTGCTTGGCGGCGAAAAATTAGACACGGAAGTCGTGGTATTTTTCTCGCTCTTTTTACTCTACTTACCGCCAACAACACCATCAAAACAACAACTCCGCCCCCAAATAAAAAGAGGCAACTATATAGACCCCAATCACCAACGTCACACAATGATCTTAATTGTGGTTGTCAGCCCAAAATCTTCTAAATATACAGTGGTACCTCGACATACGATCGCTTCGAAACACGATCTTTTCGACATCCGACGTAAAATTTGACTCGCCATTTGTTTCTACATCCGACGAAAAGCTCGAAATACAACGACATGGCAGCACCGCAGACGAATGCACGACGGATTTTCTTGTGTGACAAATCGACACAGGTTTAAAAAAAAGGTTGGTACAGGTGGTGAAACAAGGAAAAAGTTGACGCTTACCTTCTAAATGAAAATGCAAATTACAGAAAAATATGAGCGTGGGCTGGGCATCCGTGAAATGGCTAAACAATAAATCTCCACAGTCCTCCTCCGACCATCGTTCGCCAGTCTTTATAAATTAAGCTGACAATTCTTATTGTGGTAACATCTCCATATAAATTGCCAGATTCGCCACGTTTTTATCATTTATTTCACAACTTATTCAAGACAAAACACCTACTGTGTGCTGCAATTGATGGTGTTCTCAAGAAAACATTAAAAGTGAAAGTGAAACTCTCAAGCTCACCGCTCTCTGTCTCTGGCACGTCAGCCCCGCGGTGCGTTCAGGTAGCACATAAAACGTCCGCCACATTATAACCCGATTCATTACATTAATACAGGAATTATTTTTATTATTTTTATTATATTATTCCGATTTTTATTTATAATTTATTTGTTTTGCTTTTGTAATAGTACCATCAGTATTTATTAGGGATTTAATGTAGGTTTTTGAGCTGTGTAACGAATTAATGGAATTATAATGTATTCCTATTGGAAAATCCTGCTCGACATACGACCATTTCGACTTACAAACAAGGTCCTGGAACGGATTAACTTCGTATGTAGAGGTACCACTGTATATTAAATGCATCTTACCAGATATAAAATGACTACTACATAGTCTGTGGTGATCGTTTGGTGCCCAGATTTCTTGTCGAATTACAGCAGTCCATCTCGCTCTCCTCTTCGGGTCTCTCAGAATACGGTAGAACTTCAAGTCTCTCCGTCTATCTTCTCTGTTACTCCAACCAACCGCCACACACGCCTTCACCATTTTGATTATTAATGTTAACGAGCAGAAAAACACGCCGTAATAGGAGGCATGTACGTAGCGGTAATGTGTAAACAAGACGAGCTGACACACAATATGGCGGCTCCAGTCAGGGGGGGGGAGTTGTGACGTCATGTGATTGGGGTCTATACACAGGCGGCAATCTAGTCCACCAATTGGATGACGCGCTGGCACACCGGGTGCACCAAAAAGAACCTCGCGTTGATGTGTCAATCACGGTGCCGTCGTCAGACCCCGGTGACGCTACAATATTCTGACAGAATAGCCAACGACGTCATGCATTAAGAGAGACAATAGCTAATTAATATGCTCACTCGCCACCCTGTGGTCTGGGGTGTGAATTGCAACCTGTCAAAATGACAGACGGACTTCAGTTTTTTCCGTCACCGTTTTAAAAAACCGGTCAACGACGGAAAATATTCGGTTAACGCGACCCCTGACTGTATGTATGTTGTATGCTAAACACCAGCCTGGTCTCGTGCATTTTTAATGGACACCCTGTCTCATGTGCAGGTGGGTTTCATTGACTACATCGTGCACCCTCTGTGGGAGACGTGGGCCGACCTGGTGCATCCGGACGCTCAGGACATTTTGGACATGCTGGAGGATAACCGGGAATGGTACCAAAGCACCATCCCCCAGAGCCCCTCGCCCACCCTGGATGAGCCCGAGGACGGCGGGCGTCACCCGGGTGGGGACAAGTTCCAGTTCGAGTTGACACTGGAGGAGGACGGGGAGTCGGACACAGAGAAGGACAGCGGCAGCCAGCCGGAAGAGGAGGAGGAGGAAGATGAGGACGAGGAAGAAAACAGCTGTACGGACTCCAAAACACTCTGCACGCAGGACTCGGAATGCACTGAAATACCTTTGGATGAGCAGGTGGCTGAGGAAGCAGAAGTAGCAGAGGAGGAGGAGGAGGAGGACACCCCCTGCTCACCAACGTGTGTTGTAGAGGAAGAAGAAGAGGTGATAGAGGAGAAGGAAGAGCAAGAGGAGGAGGAGGAGGAGGAGGAGAAAGAAGTGAAAACCCCTGACACATAACAGTTTAGGGTGTGGGGAACTGTTCTTCTTAGTAATGATTATTTATAGAATTTTTTATTTGGAGGTCAGCGGGGTTGTGGGTCTTTTTTATTACTTGCCCTGTCCAGACACCCCTCTCAAAGCTCTTCTCGACTGTATCACACAGGCAAAAACATGTGGCTCAAAAACCAGGCGTGTACACTAGGCCATTCGAACCATGCTTGAGTCCATTTGGCATCTTAAATCCAAAGTGTTTTCTGCTGATGTGTGCGCAATTTTAGTGCACTTCAAAACAGAGGTGTGCAGCTCTCACGTACGTTAAGCTGTCGCTCCACTCGCCAGGTGATAACCATCACTTTGCAAAACAAAAGTAAAAGTAATTAGGAAAAAAACATATAAACATACACATATTTGTGGTAAAATAATTAATGTGATCACTCCTCTGGCCAGTTGTTCCTAGTATTTTTCATCTTACACATTAGAAATAAACAAAATGACAAGAAACAATCAGTGTACACATACATGTGCAATTTCATATGATTAACACAGATGGTCCACTTGACAGTTCCTCACATTAACTAGCAACTTAATAGAAATTAACATAAGACATGTCATGCAGAAAGAAAAACTTAACAACTTTATTTCCAATCCATAGACAAAAAAAAAAAATAAAAACCCTACTGAGCTAAAAGGGAGTGTCAATTCCAGCACGGTTTCGAATGGCCTTTGAGTTCAAAAGCCCAACAATGGAGAACAGAACAGGCACAGCAAGCACACGGCCTCCTTTGAGCCTGAACATGACAACCAAACGTCTGCTTCAAATGTGCCCAAACAACAACACTCGCTCACTATTTATTTTTATTTTACTCAGGAAAACTTTGTATTCCTGTTCAAACTGAGGTGCCGTGTTTTCCCTTTCTGTTCTTCTCCTGCGTCTGAGAGGGTGTGTGTACGTGCGATGGCCTTTAGAAACACATTTCGGATGTGGAAGTCTTCCTTGCAAAGCGGAGCGATGCTGTCTTTTTGTCTTGTCGGCTTCAGATATTTTCTACTGAGCGAGTGTGAATCTTGAGGTCTTGTTTTTTTGGGTGTTGTGTGGGTGGGACTCTTCTGAGGCATTTGCACTTGCTCCGATAGCATTTATACTCCTTACTATAATCCCACTCAGCTAACGTGCTAGGTTTTTTTTAAACATTTTATTTTGACCATGGAGGAAGTGAACTTGGGGGAAAAAAATAACTTGGAAAAAAAAATAAGTTGGCGTGGGATAAAGCCTTTAACTTTATTGTTGCCTACAGTTCTTTTTGAACACATCCTGAGACAATGCAATGCTTTGTAGTCCATACAACAACAAAAAAGCACTTTTTCCCATTTTAATGAATTAGAATTCAACATGACTAGTAACCATTTTTAGCTTTTAGTAGATTGAATTATTGTTTGTTTAGTCTTTTATTGGTATATCTCTTCCCATTTGTTTTCTCGTTTATTCCACTGCATTCAATCCAGTGGCGTCTTCGTTTCTGGACAAGACAATCAGTTGTGTCTGCTGCACTGACACCTTCACTTATCACCTATTTTATCTCTTCATTTTATTATATTATTCTTGTCTTCTTCACATTTAAAAAAAAACTCATTATTTCTTTTTCCATATCATTTTTCATTTCATTACATATTCAATTTATTGCTTTTAATTTTTTTAAATATTTATTTTTCTCTCAATTTATTTCATTCATTTGATTAAAAATATATTTATATTACATACATATAAACAGTAAAGAAAATAAACACCTTCCTATTTTGCAAGTTCTCCCACTTAGAAATCATGAAGGGGTCTGAAATTTTCATCGGAGGTGCATGTCCACTGTGAGAGAGATGATCTAAAATGAAAAATCCAGAAATCACAATGTATATTTTTTTAACGATTTATTTGTGTGATACCGCTGCAAATAAGTATTTGAATGCCTAAGAAAACAAATGTTTTTGGTACAGTAGCCTTTGTTTGCAATTACAGAGGTCAAACGTTTCCTATAGTTTTTCACCAGGTTTGCACACATTGGCCAGATCTTGGCCCACCCATCAGTCAGGTTATTGGGCTGTTGCTGAAAAACATGGAGTTTGAGCTCCCACCTAAGGTTTTCTTTTGGGGACTGGCTAAACCATGCTAAAGCCTTGTTACACTTCTTACGGAGACACTCCTTGGTTTTCCTGGCTGTGTGCTTCAGGTCATTGTCATGTTGGAAGACCCAGGCACAACCAATCTTCAATGCTGTGACTGAAGGAAGAAGGTTGTTCACCAAAATCTCACAATACAGGGCCCCAGTCATCCTCTCTAATACAGTGCACTTGTCCTGCCTCATGCGCAGAAAAACACCCCAAAGCATGATGCTATCCCCCTGTGCTTCACAGTAGGCATGTTGTTCTTGAGATAGTATTAATCATTTTTCCTCCAAACGTGGTTGGTGGAATTATAACCATAAAGTTCCATTTTACTCTCATCTGACCACAAAACTTGGTCCCATCACTCTTCTGCGTCATCCAAATGGTCATAGGCAAACTGAAGATGAGCCTTGATATGTGCTGGTTTAAACAGGGGAACCTTCCGTGCCTGCATGATTTCAAATCATGACGTCTAGTGCATTACCAACAGTAACCTTGGAAACAGTGGTCCAAGCCTTTTTCAGGTCATTGAACAACTACTGTCGTGCAGTTCTTGGCTGATTCCTCACCTTTCTTAGGATCATTGAGACCCCACGAGGTGATATCTTAAATGGGGCTCCACTCCGATTGAGATTGACAGTCATGTTTAGCTTCTTCCATTTTCTAATGATTGCTCCAACACTGGACCGTTTTTTCACTAAGGTGCTTGGCAATTGCTCCGTAGCCCTTTCATGCCTTGTGGAGATGAACAATTTTGTCTCTGGCGTCTTTGGACAGCTCTTTGGTCTTGACCATGTTACACGTTTGAATCTTAGAGATTGTATGGGGTGGACTGGTGAGTTTATGGTGCAATCGACCTCAGATAAGTGCATCAGATTCAGGATAACACATGGAGTGGAGGTGGACTTTTAATAGGCGGACTAACAGGTCTTTCAGGGTCACAATTCTAGCTGGTAGACACGTGTTCAAATACTTATTTGCAACTGTAACACAAATAAATTGTTTAAAAAATCATGCATTGTGATTTCTGTTTTTGTCTTCTTAGATTATCTCTCACTCAGTGGACATGCACCTACGATGAAAATTTCAGACTCCTCCATGATTTCTAAGTGGGAGAACTTGCAAAATAGCAGGGTTTTCAAGTACTTTTTTTCTTCGCTGTATTTATATATATATATATATATATATATATATATATATATTTTTTTTTTTTTTTTTTTTTTTTTTTTTTTAATATATATACTTTTATAAAACATTTGATTTTCATCCAAATTGCTAACATGTCTCACGTACTCAGTGTTTTATTTATTTACCATTTTGTCCTAATTTACACACATTTATGACTAGGTATTATATATTTTTTGTCTATTTAAATCATATTAAGGTGGTACAGTAAATGGGTCACTGGAGCATGGACAGACTTGCCAGTTCAAAAATCCAAATTTTACCCCCCCCCCCCCCCCCCTTCTTTGTGTACATAATATAAACAACAGTTACCAAAAAAGGAAAAACACACTTGAAAACTGCACACTGATTTCCTTTCAGTTTTCCCTCACTCTTTATTTTTATTTTAGTGCCAAATTCTTTTCTCCCCCTCCCTTTTATTGTCACGCTCACTTGACGCCCTTACATGGAATACGATTTGTTTTTTGTTTTTAATCGCTGTTTACAAACATGATATTTATTGTTGTGTATATACGATATAGTAGTTAATATTATTAATGTTATTACTATCATAACGCCGTTTGTTGTAAATGGTCGACTCTTAATCATCCCTTTTGGTGATGGTGTGGCTGTAATCATGTACCTCTTGTTGAGAGAATGTGTTTGAGAGAAAACAAAAATAATACGGTTTTTAAAAATGGTTGCTTGGGTAGGGGAGGTAACCGAGGCGGGTATGAGCCAAATTGTTTTATAAATAAGCAACTGTTCCTTGGCCCATGGGCTGTGCCTTAAATTCAACACTCACTGACGCCCATTTTTCTTTCCTCTCCTTCTGCTGCTGCATTAGTGATTTACGGTGGCCTACAAGGATGGAAAACAAATGTTCATGCCGTGGTGGGGTTGGAATCCTTGCACACGTCACGGTTACAATGTCTGGATAAAAAAAATAGGACCGTAGTGTCATCTTTTCCTTTAGGCTTTTACCTTTAGGGATCGCCACAGTGACAGCCTTGAATTTAAAAGAAGCTTATGCTATTTTTTATAATCACTTTTTTTTTGAAGACACCAAAATTTGCAGAGACTGATCCGACACATTAAACATACCGGTACATATTTTTCTTTTAAATGTCAGAAATAAATAAATAAGTAAATAAAATAAAAAATCAACAGCTTTGTCAGTTTAAGGAGAAAAAAACTTTTTTTTTTTTTTCAAAATTCATCTGTTTTTCATGAAAAACAAAATCATAAGTTTTACCACAAATCATTTACTACACTTTAAAAGAATATATACAGTACTGGTAAAGAGTATTGGTACCCCTGCAATTCTGTCAGATAATACTCAATTTCTCCCAGAAAATGATTGCAATTACAAATGCTTTAGTAGTAATATCTTCATTTATTTTGCTTGCAATGAAAAAACACAAAAGAGAATGGGGGGGGGAAATTAAATCATTTTCATTTTACACAAAACTCCCAAAAATGGGCCGGACAAAAGTATTGGCACCCGTTGAAAAATCGTGGGATGCTTCTATAATTTGTGTAATTAACAGCACCCTTTACTTACCTGTGGCATATAACAGGTGGTGGAAATGACTAAATCAAACTTGAAGCCAGTTAAAATGGGTTAAATTTGACTCAACCTCTGTCCTGTGTCCTTGTGTGTACCACATTGAGCATGGAGAAAAAAACAGAAGACCAAAGCACTGTCTGAGTACTTGAGAAGCAAAATTGTGAGGAAGCATGGGCAATCTCAAGGCTACAAGTCCACCTCCAAAGACCTTAATGTTCCTGTGTCTACCGTGTGCAGTGTCATCAATAAGTGTAAAGCCCATTGCACTGTGGCTAACCTCCCAAGATGTGTATAAGAGTGTCAACCCGTACTATCCGTCGGCGTCTGAACTAAAAGGGACTCTATGGTAGGATATCCAGGAAGACCCCACTTTTGACCCAGAGACATAAAAAAGCCAGGCTGAAGTTTGCCAAAACTTGCCTGAGAAGACCAAAAACGTTTTGGAAAAATGTTCTCTGGTCAGATGAGACAAAAGTAGAGCTTTCTGGGAAAAGGCATCAACATAGAGTTAAAACGGGGAAAAAAACAAGGCCTTCAAAGAAAAGAACACGGTCCCCACACTCAAACATGGCAGAGGTTCCCTGATGTTTTAGGGTTGCTTTGCTACCTCTGGCACTGGACTACTTGACCGTGTGCATGACCTTATGAAGTCTGAAGACTACCAACAAATTTTGCAGCATAATGTAGGGCCCAGTGCGAGACAGCTGGGTCCCCCTCAGAGGTCATGGGTCTTCCAGCAGGACAATGACCAAAACACACTTCAAAAAGCACTTGAAAATGGTTTGAGAGAAAGGACTGGAGACTTATCAAGTGGCCAGCAATGAGTCCAGACCTGAATCCCATAGAATACATGTTGAGAGATATGAAAATGGCAGTTTGGAGAACGCACCCTTCAAATCTCAGAGACCTGGCGCAGTTGGCCAAAGAAGAATGGTCTAAAATTCCAGCAGAGCAGTGCAAAAAAAAAAATTTTTTTTAAAGACATTGGGAGTGGTTTTTCAGTTATTTTGTCTATCGGTTGTGCTATTTGGCTGAGGGTGGCAATACTTTTGTACGGCCCATTTTTGGAGTTTTGTGTAAAATGATAATGATTTAATTTTGTTTTTTCATTCTCTTTTGTGTTTTTTCATTGCAAGCAAATTAAATGAAGACATGTACTTAGTACCAAAGCATTTGTAACTGCAATAATTTTCTGGGAGAAATTGAGCATTTTCTGACAGAATTGCAGGGGTGCCAATACTTTTGGCCAGCAGTGTATTAGGATTTTAAATTGACATCACTCAAATTCAGGACAATACAGAATTTGAAAAATGATCAAATTCAACCCAATACAGATCATTTCTGTACAACCAAAAGCAGTATTGACTTTTCTCAACAGAACAAACTTTGTCAAAACAAAATGAATGAAATAATAGCAGCTAAACGATGAAAACCATTTTCATCAATAAAATATTGGATCTTTCACAACATGAGCATTTGTTTTGATTTTTGATAGACGTGGGCCACCATAACGATTGCCTCACCTCTGTATAAATTGCCTTTTTGTTTCACTTTTGAAGCTAAACTTTTCTTCAAGAAAAGCACACCGGCTCAGTGACGCACACACATACACACGCAGACGCACATGGGTGCATGTTCAGCCGCTGCTGCATTAAATTTGGCTGAATAACTGACAATGTATGTGCGTGAGTCGCTAAGGGACACCTTCCTCGCTTCCCTTCCTGGCAATAGAACCTGACACTCCGGCCAACAGAGACTCTTCTTTTGACACATATACTGTAGACGCTCAACAGCCCTGGTCCAATGGAAACAGTCTGTTCCTCTTTTTTTGTGTTTTATTTTTTAATAGTATGAAAGGAAAACACAAACTGTAACTTAAAAAAAAGATGGGTAAAAAGAAAAAAGGTCTTCAGGACAATTATTTTTGAGGGTATGTCTTTAGAATGCCAACTTGTCTGAACGTTTCACAGGACAATTCCAAATGTTATTTTATTGGAATCCTTGTTGATTGCAGTCTATTGGATAGCACTGTAGAGCATATGACTTTATGTATAAAAAATAAAAATAAAAAAAACACATGAAAAAGAACTTTCAAAAAGTTTTTATATGCAATGGATTAAATAAAAGCATGGGTTGATTCTGCCTACTCTGGGTATTCTACTTTTTTTTCTTAAATTATAGGAATTGGTTTTTGTTCATTCGTTTTTTTTTTTTTATTATTACATATCACATTTCAACAGCATCGACTTGTTTTGAAGCGACAGGTGTTTCATTTGGAGACGATGTTTAAACTTGCTTGGCACCATGACACTGTTGGATAGCTGCTTGTGCCACATTCAAAAACTGCTCTGATTTCAAGCCATCAGCCACCTTGCTGTTCTCGACAATGTGTTGGAATATACAGCGGGAGGATTGACGGTCGTCACATATGGATAAGGTGGCTGATGGCTAAAAATCCAAGCACTTCTTGAGCGCAACACGAGCAATATCTCACTCATCTGCACACGACCTCAACCTTCTACCTACTCCTTTCTCCTTACTGTAACTTTGCCCAACGACATTAAAAACAAAACAAAAAAAGCGATATTGAATAATTTCTCGTGACACACCTGACGATCTTTCGTAGCACACCAGTTGAAAAACATCTACAGAATGTTCCTATTTGATATGGTCATATTACTCTTTTCACTCCATAGACACAATCTGCACATGGCTGCATAACATGATCATTTATGCACATAATTTTGGCTGTGATAGGCATATGAGTTGATAGTTCCGCAAAGTACCTTCAGTCGATATGCTGGGTTCATGTGTGTCACCAGATCTGAGTTCCCAAGTTGGAAAATCGTTCTGATGTGATGTAAAGTCGTAATGCAGGAGAAAAACATGGTTGCTACAAAGAGGAGTAGCCTATTTTAATACTCCAACAATACCTCAGAAGTTGAGCGACTGTTTCGCGCTTTTTTTGACACCCTGTTGTCACGGATTACTTAAAAAACTAATTTAATTACTGATTACTGATTAAACCTCAAAAAGTAATCTAGTTACTTTACTGATTACTTTATTATCAAATAACTAAGTTACTTTAAAAGTAACGTTTCAGTTACTTTTTACCTATTTTTCTCCTTTAGCTGCCTCAACATAAAAATGACCACGGAAAAATGTCATCGTATTTAATTGAATTTTTTACATGAGGCTTAATATTGGAGTTAGCGGGGGTTTAATTAGTCAATGGAATTGATTTCAACCACCATTGACTCTCGCTAGTTTAGCCACTCCGGAGCCCTGAAACTAACAAATAACTGACAAACTGCACGGAATTTGTTCAAATCCACTGAAGGTACTTCGCGGAACTATCAACTCATATGCCTATCACAGCCAAAATTACATGCATAAATTACTATATTAAAGAGCCATGTGCAGATTGTGTATATGGGGTGAATAATGAGGGCGTATTCTGTAGATTATGCTATGTAGACTTAAAACTCCAAAGTATATATATATATATATATATATATATATATATATATATATATATATATATATATATATATATATACAGTATTTTTTTTATTTTTTTTTACCGGTGAAATGTATACTGGGGCATCAGCCCCAGTGAAATATGTCCGGCGATGCCCATGGCGTCAAGACTTTATCTTTGCCCCGTGCAATGGATCTACAAGCTAAATAACATAGCACAACCACACTA
Source organism: Corythoichthys intestinalis (assembly GCF_030265065.1). Taxonomy (NCBI): domain Eukaryota; kingdom Metazoa; phylum Chordata; class Actinopteri; order Syngnathiformes; family Syngnathidae; genus Corythoichthys; species Corythoichthys intestinalis. The sequence continues at coordinate 18,140,979 of NC_080397.1, read as the reverse complement.
AATGAATGAATTGAATCCTTTGAGATTCGTAACGTTTTTTTCGTTTGCGTGGTAGACATAATTCAGACTGTTTGTCAAAGTTGCTGCAGCGTAGGGTTGCCAATTCCCTGAATAAAATAAGGGACACCTTATTGGCTTGATAACCATCACTTTTTAATTATAATTATTGTATGTTGAAAAATGATTTCTGTTTTAAATTAATTTTATCATAATACTTTTCCTCAAACATGAATTAATTAGGTGTACATTTGAGTGACATAAGCACATGGAAAACCAATAATTAATAATGTTAATAATTATCAGCAATGTATTTTTAATGCCAGAAAAAAAAAGAATCTAGAATAAAATGTATATCTGTCTGTTGTGCGTCATTTAAAACTGTATAATTTAACCCTTAAGGTCCTCAGCCTTGTGTGTGTTAGTGCAGGTGTGTTCGTGGGTGTGCATTTATCCGTTTTTTTTTTTTTTAATACTTTTTTAAAAGTGCAGACACAAAGTTAAACTGAGGTAAATGATAATACGGGACAAAGTGCATCCCTTATAAGCTTACGGGACGCATACTTTTGTTTCGGAATACGGGACTATTCTGTTTTCAAGGGACGGTTAGCAACCCTTGCACAGCCCTTAGTTTATGGGACGTACAGAACTGTGGCAACTGGCAACCTGGACGATGACTGGAAAGTGGTCTCGTGATTGGCTGATGAGGAACACGGAAGCAACACAGAAACAAATTTCAGAACAGTTTTAGAAGAACTTCCAAAAAAACATGTTTCTTTGATTTCTATTGAAATATTATGGCCATTTCATGAATAATCGAAGTACAAATCCTACATTGTGCACCTTTAAATAATAATTCTGTTGATCATACGTTGGGAAGACTTCTGATTTTCACTGTTAAATTTTATTTATTATCTTTTCTAGATGGACCATAATTCTTAGACGGTTTCGTGAATCTTTAATTTAAAAAAAATTAAAAAAAAAAAAAAACATTTATTTATTTATTTATTTTTTTAAAGTATTCTTAATAATAATTCTGTCAAACCGGAATTAAAAAAAAAAATGTATATTTCTCACTGGTAAGTTTTTTATTTTTTTTTTTCATTATTACTTTTGTCAGATTCAATATATTTCTGTTATTGTGTTTTTGTTTTGTTTTTTTAATTAACATAGGGCTACTACAGGGGTTGGACAAAATAGTCGTTGGTGGTTCATACATTGTGTATTGTTTCCAAAGGAATTTTAAGCCATTTTTCAGTTAGAATACACTCTAATGCTTTTAGAGACGATCGCAGTGAAAATCGACGTCTTGATTGAATCTCAAAAACTGACCATAAATGTTCAATAATGTTGAGGTCTGAGGATTGTACCGGCCATACGAGATGCTCAACTTCATTAGAATGTTCTTCATACCATTCTTTCACAATTATGTTCAATGATTATGATGCCAAAATTTTAGGTGTTTCCATTATTTTGTCCAACCCCTGTATGTTGTTTTTTTCTCCTACTGAAATAATATGTAATTGCAAATCTACGACAGTAGATGGCAGTGGTGCTTTCACAGAATACATGTATGGGTTTTTTTGTTGTTGTTGCTTTTTTTCACTGAGCAGTGAGCATATGCACATAGCATAGAGATGTTATGAAGTACAGTGAACAAACCCTCAAGAGACAACATGAAAATGTTGTTTTCTGGGATGTAAAGAAAGACAAAGAGAGATGGACATGAGACAAAGAAAAGTAGTGTCCTCAACTCTTCACACTTTCAGGCAACTCTTACGGCTTTGGCTACAGCTGACATTTTTTACGCCCAAAAAATATAACTCGATCATAGAAAATAAGTAAAAAACAAGAGTGAGGGAGACAATGTAATTCTAGTAGCTCAATAAGCATTTTACATTTCTTTCGAATCAGGGCCGGCCCAGGCCATTTGGGGGCCCTAAGCAAAATAATGCCAAGGGGCCCATATTTTTGGCCCACCATTTCGTCACAGTGTACAGTGAAACCCATACACGCAATCCAACCCATACGTCCATATTTTGTATATTAATCAGATTTTGTTGCACTGCATACTTCAAACTTCTCACCCCAAATGATTGTCAGTACTTACAGTAGATGGCGCCAAACCGTTTTCCAAAAGAGGAAAAGAAAGAAGTTAATGAAGAACTTTTATTTTTTAAGCTTGTAAGTATCAAAACTCACAAAAGTCAAATAAAGCAAACTGTAGTAAATGGATGTTTGCACAGATAAACGGCAAAGCGCGCCACATTATTCACGATGCTCTATTAACAACGTATAAAATGAGGTTGCCAGATTGGGGGCCCCCTAGTGGTCAGGGGCCCTAAGCAGCTGCATAGTCTGCGTATAGGCTGGGCCGGCCTTGTTTCGAATTCTTGAAAAGTGATGTTCTACCGTCTATGAGAGAAGTCTTTGAATACTACTATTATTGATAAATTATAATCACCAAAAATGAACCGTTTTACTCATTATCACATACAGTCATGTGAAAAAATTAGGACACCCCAGTAAATATTCAGTTCTTTATTAATAAATGTTCACATATCAATGTCTGATCTTGTTTTTCTTTATCTCTGGAAAAGAAATTGATTTAATTGCAGGTAAAAAACAAAAAAATAACATTGTTTTACTCATTAAACCAAATATATCAACAAAAATGCATATTCCAACTGAGGAAAAAGAAAAAGACACCCTACCACCTAATAGCTAATTTTACCCCCTTTGGCTGAAATTACTTCAGTGAGACGCTTTTTGTAACCATCTACCAGTCTTTGACATCCCTCTGAAGAAAGTTAGCCCCACTCCTCAACACAGAATACTTTCAGCTATGAGATGTTTGAGGGGTTTCTTGCATGCACAGCTCGTTTCAACTAACCCCACGGCATCTCAATGGGATCAAGATCTGGGCTTTGACTCGGCCATTCCAGGACTCTCCATTTCTTCCTTTTCAGCCAGTCCTTGGTGGATTTACTGGTATGTTTTGGGTCATTGTCATGTTGCAGGGTTCAGTTTTGCTTCAGCTTTAATTTTTTCACAGATGATCTCACATGTTCCTCAAGCACCCTCTGATCCATGATAGAATTCATGGTGGATTCTGTGATGGTGAGCTGGCCGGGTCCTGATAGAGCAAAGCATCCCCAAACCATGACACTTCCACCTTCATGCTTAACAGTTGGTATGAGGTTCTTTTCCTGGAATTCTGTATGGGTTTACGCCAAACATGTCCTCTGTTCCGGTGTCCAAATAATTCATATTTTCGATGTCTGTCCAAAGAGCATAATTCCACAAGTCCTGGTCTTTGTCTACATTTACTCGGGCAAAGTTCAGTCTGGCTTTTATGTTCTTCTTGGAGAGCAAAGGTTTCGTCCTTACACACCTCCCATGAAGGTTAAACTTGTGAAGTCTCTTTCTGATTGTAGAGGCATGCACTTTCACATCAACAGTAGCCGAAGCCTGCTGTAGGTCCCGTGATAACATTTTAGGGTTTTTGGAGACTTCCATTATCATCTTGCGGTCTGCTCTCGGGGTGAACTTGCTTGAAGGCCAGACCTAGGCATGTTGGCAGTTGTTTTGAATGTCATCCACTTGTAGACTATTTTCCGGACAGTGGAATGGCTGATTTTATATTCTTTTGAGATCTTTTGAAATCCCTTACCAGACTCATAAGCGTCTACAATCTTCTTTCTGAAGGCCTCAGACAGCTCCTTTGATGTCACGATGGTTTTTTCCCTCACTTCAACAGTCAGGTACACACAAAACTAAATGTGAAAAGGTTTAAATAAGGCAAGCCTCCTTAGAAACCTTAAGTGAGATTGAATCTGGGGGTGTACTCATTTATTTATTTCTAACTTTTTTCTCAGTTTTAATTGTTTAGTTCTATTACTTGAATCTCTCAAGATTGTTAAAATCATGGACGGAGTTTGACTTTTGGGGTAGGGGAAGCACAACATGTTGATGATTCTGAAACGCAGTGTCAGCAATAAAATTAACTTACAAGAATATTTATAATAATAAGTTAAAATTGAGCGTTTTGTGTTTCCCAGCATTCTTGAGGGGAATTCCAAATCAGGCTGCTTAGGCTATACTTTTCGCCAAGCTCGTCATCCACTGAACATCGTACGCCCACCGGTGTCGTGCCAATGTAGTTACCCCAGTCTGGGTGGAGCCACTGCGCTGCACTGATCTGCTTGATTTCTGTGTTTTGGTGATGTAGTTATCTACAAAGTTTTAAAACATGGCACATCCATTAAAAAAAAAACAAAAAACCAACAACTTTTTTTTCTGTCGTATAACGTAACATTCATACTCAACATAAAAAAGGCAATGTTTCACTGCTTTACTCACAGAATGACCTAAAACTGTTATTACAAACAGACTGCAACCAAATACAATTGGCAAACCTCCCCTTTATTAGCTCTAGTATTAAGCACCATAGCTGCTTCAAAAACCCAATGATAGCATGTACCTTGAAAGCCTGGTGGAGAGGTATGGAAATTACGCAATCACAACAAGCCCCGTGTAAATTCTCACCAATCTGGCACAACCCAGACTTTGGAGTTAATAAAATTCCTATTTATTTCAGCGCATGGGATGATACGGGAATAAACCAGTTACAGCATTTGTTTAAAGATAATACATTCATGTCATATGAAAAAATAATGCAAGATTTCCAGATCAAAGGGGTCAATTTCCTGCAATACAATAAAATCAGGGCAGCCATCAGAAGCAAATTTCCATCACTAACGGGTACGTTAGACCCACCACCTTTCGTAAATAAAATAATAAATATACATCCTCAACAAAAAAAAATACTTTCAAAAGTATATAAAGCGCTCTCATGTAACAACTCTACTTGCCTACCAATCGAAAAATGGAATAACGAACTTTCGGTAACATTAGATAATAACTATTGGTCCAACATCTGTAAAAATACATTTATAATGACAAAGAATAAGAACCTTCAGCTTATACAGTTCAAAATACTGCACAGATGGCATATTACTCAATCTAAAATGCACAAAATGGGGTTCTCCCAATCCGATAAATGTACAAACTGCAACGAAGATACTTCAGATACATACTTTCATGCTCTTTGGCAATGTAAACCAATACAAGATTTCTGGGCACAGGTAACGAAGAAACTCTCTTTCCTATTGAACTGCAGGATTCCATTGTCTCCAACTCTTTGTCTGCTTGGCGATCTGAATACAGTGAATATCTCTATCCATCAAACCCGTCCACTACTAGCAAGTCTAACGATAGCCAAAAAAACAATATTGTTGAATTGGAAAAACAAACAAAACATTAGCATTAACCAGTGGCTAAATCTAATCATTGAATATATAACATTAGAGAAAATATCTGCCAAACAGACAAATAAAATGGACAAATACGAACAACAGTGGGAAACGGTCGCAAGAATGATGAACATAGAATTAGGATTCTCTCTCACCTGCGAAGGAATGCCACAAAAATAATAAAAATGTACACATAAATTGATGTATGCGGGGTGTCCAGGGAAGTTGTATGCATCCTTCTGCAGCTGGAAACAGGACATGTTTAAATCCAAACTGTTTTGTACACTCCCAACAGCATGTAATAAATACACTTTCTTCCTTCACAGTTTAGTCGGTCAATGGGCTTATTTTACAAGGATACTCATAGACAATTTGGTTTCCAGCTGCTGGGGAACATATGCAACTTTTTTTTGGAACACCCTATATATTATCAGACTTGGAACAATTAAGGAACTATGCGTAAATAATACACTTCACCGGTCCTTGGCATACATCTAATGGTGTTTGATAAACCTCTTCTTCTGTCAGCTTTACAGGTGGAGTTTGTTGGCGTCCTGCCCTGGGCCGTCCCGTCGCCGGTCTTGGCCCCCGGGATTTTCGGCCGGGGCTTGTCTGGTTGCGTCTGGCTGTGCGGGGGTCCCGTCGGGCGCGCGCTGGTGTCGTGGGCGGGTGGGGGGGCCGCGCGGGTGCCGGTCCGGGGCCGCGGCCCTTCCCCGGCCGGCTGGGGTGGGGTGGGGTGGAGTTGGGGTGGGGGCCGGGGGGTGCATGCGGCAGCCATGGTTCCCTCCCAGGTCCGCCCGGCCGGAGCCGCGTCTCCCTGTACCGGGTGCCGGGGAGGTGCCCTCTGGTGTCATGCCGCGCGCCCCTCCTGGCCCGGGGGTGGGTTGTGGGGGGCGCGCTTCCGTCCCCTTGGTCTGCTTCCGGCCCTGTCCGCCTCCCTGGGCCGCGGCGGCCGCTGCTGCCCCCCGGCCGGCGGGGTCGTTGGCGGGCCTCTTGGGGCCCGCGGGGCCTTGGGTGAGGCTTGCTGTCCCTTGCCGGTGGGGTGGACGTCCCCTGGTCGCCGGCGCTTGGTGTGGCGCCTGCTCGGGGTGCGGGGTGGGTGCTCGGTGGGTGGGGGGGGGGGCGGTCGCGGAGGCGCCATGGGTGGTCTGGGGCGGAGATTGATCGGGGCCCTGACGCCTCTTCTGCCCTGCGGCCGGTGGTTCTGGTGGACGGGGCCACGCCCGCGGGAGCCTGCCTCTTAACTCACGCACTTCTCACTTCGGCACTGTAAATATTTTTCACCTTGGCACTTACATGCTCATACATTTCTCCGGGGAGAGTTGGGACGGGGCTTTACAGTCCCGGCCCGGCTCCCCCCTGTTTTTAATGCACCACACACCAAGGTTGTGGGATGGTTGGGACCTGTTGGGGGTGGGGGTACCTCACGGCTGCCTCCTCACCACAGGCCCCGCCATCTCTGCACCTTTTTTAAATGCACCACACATCATACTCCACAGGAGAGCTCTGGCAAAGGGCGGTGGGACGGGCGGCTGGGCAGAAGCTCCATGCTGCGGTCCCACTGCCCCAAGCCAAGCTCTCCTATTTTAATGCATACATTGCACTACCCTCCCCTCACACCCCCTTCACGGTGCTGGGTGATGGCTGCCAGTCGGGAACCTGGCAGCCACAGTAATAGGGTGGTAGGTGGGTCCCACACTTTTTTGATATGGCGTGGCTCCTGGGGTGTGGCCTCCCCTCTGCCTCGGCTGCCGGCCGCGGGAGTAGGTTGGGGGGTCGGGTCTCCGATCTTGCATCGCCCCGTGGCAGTTCCTGGGCGTTCTCCTGCCTCCGCCTTCCCCTCTCTTCTCTGGCTGGGCATCCGCCCTGCGCTCCGTCGCGGGTCGCTGACTGGGCGCCGGTGTATCAGCGGGGTGTCGCCTGCACCGGCGGGGGACCCTGCCTTGCCTGGGGCTTGGTGGGCCGCTGGGGGTCCCGTGGCGTGCCGTGCCGGTTGGGGGGCTGTGGCTCGTGGCCCGGGTGGGCGGGCGGGGGTGGGTGTAGGCGTGGGGTTGGTGATGCGTCCCCTCCTGCCATCCCTGAGGGCCGGTTGATGGGTGCGCGGGTGGCCCGGGGGACCACCCTGGGTCCCGGGGGGGGGACGATGGCTCCTTTGCTGGGCTGCGGGAGGAGGGATGGGCTGCGCATGGCCCCCCGCCCCCGCGCCCGCCCTCCCTCCCTCCCTCCCCGGGCTGGCTGGGTGGGGGCTGTGGCCCTGGGTTGGCGCCCGCGCGGCTTCTCCGCCCGTCTGCGTGGCTGTCGCGCGCCCGGTGGGGCCTGCGTGCTGCTGGATGTGGTAGGGCATTCTCGGGTCGGGGGTCCCGGTGCCGGGATTGGCGATGCGGCGGCGTAGGGTTGGTCGCCAACGGGCTTACTCATAAGAGATTCACACGATTACTGGGTTCTAGATCACAGAACTGATTTGTGTACACTCTACCCCTTTCAATCACTTATCTTATAGGCTTATAGACACCCCCACCCCCATTCTCCTCTTTCACTGGCCAATAGGCCCCCACATGGTGTAAACCGGAAATACATCTCGCTGACGATAGCACCAGCATATTAGTAACTAGTTTAGATGTTCAATGTATTTCTAGTTGTTGTTTGTGTATGTGTTTCTTTTCTTTCTTCTCTTGTATTTCTTTTCTTCTGTCCCCCCATAATCCCTTCCTGTTCGCTGCTTTGTCATAATAAAAAGGTATTTTGAATGATCACAATGGGAGTATGTCAGACTCTCAATGTGAAACATTAAAACTGTTCAGAATCTGGGCACTTAGACTTCCATTCTCTGTGTCAAACAGCTGAACAGGACAGGTTTAAAAAAAAAAAAAATAAAATAAAATAAAATAAAATAAAACTGTTATTACTGTAATTCAAGTCCTTTATGGAGTTTCTCCAGTTTAATAAGCGTCGATGTCCAAAATATATAACTGTGGTTCTTTTCTGGCTTCAATTGTTTAAGTCGACATAACTCATAACTAATGTGTGTGTGTGCGCTTCCGCAGCCGGTGGCACAATTTTTGACTGAGGTAACTACACTGGCAAGACACCGGTGGTGGCTATCTTGTACAATTAGCGTCTTTAGTGGGGCAAATTGAAACTGCTCACCATTTTGACGGTGGTCTCTAGCGTTTCATGGTCCACATTTTCAATCTTTGGTTCTTGCTCAGTAGTTGTTGTCGCTTTTGAAAGCTTAGGTTTGAAAAAAATTACGTATATCCATCTTGCCTCTTCGGTCCACAGATGGTTTTGGCTAAGCAAAGTAAATGACAGTCTAAGGCAGGAGTGGGCAAACCGGTCCTCGAGGGCCGCAGTGGGTCCTGGTCTTTGTTCCAACGAAGCCAACACAGATAGTTTAACCAATGAGGTTTCAGCAGAAATGAGAAGCACCTGACTGCAATTGACTGATTGCACTTGTAAAACAACAGATTGGCGAAAAGGTGTCCTCTTAATGGGTTGCAACAAAAACCCGCACCCACTGCGGCCCTTTGTGGAATAGTTTGCCCACCCCTAGTCTAAGGTGCTAGTCACATGATCTGTTCGAAAAATAATTTTGACCATTATAATTTTTTTTTGTTTTTTTGTTTTTGCTCATTTCATTCATTCATTCGTTTTATTGCTTGACAACTATTATACACAATATTTTACCGGAACTTTTTTTATTTTAAAATCATATACTTTAGAGGAAAGTCAATTACATGCAATGACACTTTTAGGCCACCGGGGGGGGCTTGCCCCCTGAAAATCCGCTTATGGCTAAAATTGATATTAAATATCCATATGACCAAATATGTTTGAAAAAACAGAGGCTTCCATAGGGTGTCTTAACTTTTTCACATGATTGTATATTCAGCAAACCAAAGAAAACAATATTTAGTTAGTTATTCTCCTCACTGCAAAAATAATCAGCAACTTGCAAAGATATAGCACACTGCAAAAGGTGCTTGTGCAGGCTCACCACTAAGTGGCAGTGGAGATTCACCAAGTAAATTGGAGGCCCAAAACATGCCCAATAAAGATTAGCAAATAAACACACTGGATCCTGGCAAACCGTTGAATTAGTTTTATTTCCTACCCTCTTGAACACAACCTCCTTGCATAGCCCATCGGTTGTGCAAAACACCCTGCTCTAAAATGGACACAATCACATCTTAATTCGTGGCTATGCTAACATGATCAAACACACCCACATACGCACACCCACACATTCACACATGCACACGGTCTCAGTAATTATTTGACAACACTGTAGTTTGACACGACCGATGTGGGGACGGCTCTCTTTTTTCCCCCTTTACAAAAAAGGTTTACATAAACAATATGACACACACACACATACATACATACATACATATACAGTAGTCATATGTAATGGAGAGACTATTTACAGGCATTTCAATTCATAAAATATTGCACTTATTGGCCCATTTGCACGTCACGGGGAGCGCTGCAAGCATGCTTTAAAAAAAAAAAATCTGTAGCACTGATATATATATATACGTATATAGTATATGTATATACAGTATATATATGTATATACAGTATATATATGCATAAACATATATAAACATACATATATATGCATATATACATATATATATATACACATGTTTGTATGTATGTCTCACACACACATTTACTTTCGTAATACTGGGATATAAATCTACTTGCGAGGTCATGCATTTTCCTGCTGTTATTTTGTCAACTACACAACAAAGCTGAAGGAATCGTTTTTTGTTGTTGTTGTTTTCATCTTGTTTAACATTTGTCTTTTGGCACACATATTTCATAGATTACAGATGTTCTAACAGAACCGTAAAGGCCTTGAGGATATTCAAATAAGCTACAAATGGATACAGCACACTTTTGCAGAGCCTTCATAGGCCCATTAGTAGGAGCTCTGGACCCAAAGGAAACTATGGCTGTCAATATCCCCCCACACACACACGCACACACACCCCTACATACACGCACACGCACCATCCCTATTGGTGTATAGTACACTTCCTGTAATGCGCCACTGTTACACATCCAAATTAATGCTGACGTGCATCTGGTCTTTTTAAAGTGAGCACGTGATTGGATTTTTTGGGGGCAGCATGCTATGTAGACCCATGTAAAAGGGTCTCGACAGAGGACGAGGCGTAGATAAAACAAAAACAAGACTGAGGCCGATTTGGAGATTCTAAAAGGCCACATTTTATGTCTAATTTCCCTATATGTTCATTAACATACACACATAACCCAATTAGATTAAAGAAGAGTTCACTTTACTTTTAGTGGATTGTTGAATTTGTAGAATCTATGGGGTACCTGACCACTCATCAAGTTTAAAATTAAGCAACTAAGTCACTTTGTTTTTATGCTTGTGTGTGAGCCAGTTGTTCTGATTTTTGCCTGAATGTGATGTCACAATTAGTTTAATTTACATACGCTCTCCGCCAAGCTAAGCTAGGCTGACCAAACAATTCCACAGAGCTGCAATCATGTCAAAGTTTAAAGAGTGTCAGCTTGGATTATAACCACATACTTAAATGTTAGGCTAAATTGTCTATCACTACACCAAGCGAGAAAGTAGAATTTGGCCATTCGGAGGTTAATTGTTGCCTCCATGAAACTGCAATTGAAATGTATGTTTATAATGTATATTTACCAGTGATGGATTTGTATAAGTCCAATTCTTTTGTAGTTTGAATTAGGACATTTTTCATCATACCACAAAAAGTTGATTTTTGGTCAATCAATTTTTTTTTTTACTAAATAATCTGTTAAGGGGTCAGACAAGTAATGTCTGCTGAATGCAAGTTGATCATTTAGCAACACTGAGTGCCTGAAGTGCCTCACACATGGAAACGGAAGCCATAACAATAATTTTAACCATATTAGCGTGCTGCAATTTCTCCTTTCAGTATGTTGATGGAAAATGTCAGATGATGTCATTATGACATCTGGCAACCATTTAAGATTGTGAAAACGTTTGCATAATATATCTCCTTTAAATTGAAGTTACATGACGTAGTCACTAAGGGTTTAAGTTACATTTGGATGCTTTATGATGAAGTGGACAACAAACATGTAGGTTATCAGTTTCTCTAAGAACACATCCTGTAACTTCTTATTTGCTCACGTAAGAATGTGACACAGGTTAGTATGGCAGCATTTTAGTAAGTCTACCACTAAACGGTCCAAGGGAGCTGGGTTTGGGGATGGGGGGCATGAACACAGTACACGAAGTAGAACTAACAGTTGCAGCTGGGCTGCTGAGGGGGCGGAGCACTGTCAGTCAGTTTGGCGGTGGGTGCTCCCGCGGTGACGGCCGGGTCGCCGTCCAAGCTGTCGGACATCTTGTCGCAAATGAGGTCGACGAGGCGCTCAAAGGTCTGCTTGACGTTGATGTTGTCCTTGGCGCTCGTCTCGAAGAACTCAAAGCCTTTGTCAAAGGTCAATCGAGAAAATGGTACGTTAACATAGAGTTTCCTGACACCATTTGTGCGATGTCTGTTATGACATTGGTTCTTCAAATTGTTACCCAAAATCCAACTAAGAAAAAATTAGACTAACATGGGCCTTTTCATCAAAAACTAGAGGGTTGTATTCCTGAAGTTATTAATATAACTAGGAAAAATACATAGTTTTTCAAAAATAGTAAGAATTCTACATGATAAACTTCATAATAATCATTATCATAAAAACTATCAAAAAACTATCAAAAAACTATAAGATAAAATTATAATTTCACAAGTAAAAACATTCTGATACTGTAGAAAAATACAGTGAAAAAAAAGTAAATAAACATAAGAGGAAGTAAAGTTTTATAATAGAAATTAAGTTAAAATATTACGAGGAAAAAACTTTCTTTAAAATATTTGGAGAAAAATCTCAGTAGTTATTACAATTATTTTATTGTACTGCACACAAAAGGGGCATGCAATTTGTTTTGAAAGGTGACCTTGAATCAAATTCCTTTTTTCTTTCATTGTATCATGCATATCATAGGTCAAAATGTGTGTGTGACCTGGATGAAGTTTGTCACTCGATAAAGAAGTAGATTTCAAATCAGTGTCATATTGATGTCACCCCACACCTTATTATACCATCCCACTTTGTGCTTCCTACACAATCACTCACCAATGGCCACACAAGAATTTAGTACAAACATTTGCCCTGCGACACACAAACTTGCCAAAAGCCAATTAGAGCCAAGAGTATAATTGTAAATATTACATTTTCAAATTTTAATCCGGTCAGGACTTTTTTTTTCATCCGAATTGTTGCAACAACCTGATAAAATCAAAAGGTTCTAAAAATTATGTATAAAAAAACTAATGCAAAATACATAATAAAATAAAATCATGCTAGGTCCCCTTCAAAGTTTAAGACTTCATACACAAACTTATACAGTACACATACATTTGTATCATTTATATAAAAGTTTATAAAGACTTTCGATTGTTTTAGTTTTACATTAGCATTTATAATAAGGTTTTTCTTACACACAATTTCAATAATTATGTTGTTAGCTGTAACGTATTCATTCCGATACATTTTTTGGCTTTCATAGTTTTAGCGTGACAATAGCATTGAACAAAAATAATTTTTTGACACACATTTTCAGCAATCTACTTCAAATGCTAAATACAGATATTTATGAGTTATAATCTGTGTCAAATCAGTGTCAATTTTGTGTCAAAAACTAGGGGGTTGTATTCCTGAAGTTATTAATATAACTAGGAAACTATGGAAGGAACTATGGAATGAAACTAAACTACTAGGAAAAAAAGGGCGTTAGAGTGAAACGGTGTTTCTAACAGCGTTATTTTATTTCAGTAGTGAGTAATCTAATTAATTAATTTTCCCGTCTTTGCAATGCTGTAACCATTACTGAGGATGTGAAGGAGTTACTACAATTTGGTTGAATGAAGAGCAAGTTGTCTGATTATGTCATACATTTGCCTGGCTGCTTGCCCTTGAGAGCGCAGCGCAGGAGGGGGGAGGCGGGCAGGGAGTGGCAAATGTGATGATGATTGGCTTGGTGGCTCAGAGCGTTAGTATAGCATTCGCGTTCTCGTTAGCATTTACCGTGGCTAGCGTCATCTTAAACTATCAGGCAACTTTTTTTACGTACATATAATTCGTGGGTCCAGGTGGGTATAATTAATTGTTTTCCTGCTGAGTGTGCATTATCATAACTAAGTTGGCGTTGTCCTTGTAGACGCTACAATATAAATATATATATATATTTTTTTTTTTATTACCAAAAATAGTCACCCTGCCCTAAACTTTTCTTAAATGACATATCCATGAATCCTTATGTAATGTTTTTTAATCTCAAAACAATTAGAGTAAAGACGGGAGAGGCAGGAGATTCAGAGCCTTACCTGCATGTTGAAAAAATATATATATCAAGGGTGTGGGTTTGCATAGGGACGGTAGGGACATAACACTACCTACGTTTCAGGATGCTCAAACTGTCCCCACCAACTTTTAAGTAATCTTATTTGCATTATACAATGAGTTCAGCGATAAAGGTAATTTAGTTTGTCTTCCCATGTGTTGTTAGAATAGAATTAAACCTACCATTATTAAGTGAATTACTTTCATTATGTTCAGACTTTATCTGATTTACCCCTTTTCATTTAGTAGTGCCGGTCCATTTTTTTCCCCCTCAAACGCACGTTTGATTGGCTGATGACTAGAACCCCCACATTCACACAATCCCGACAGAAATGCATGTCAATATGCCGCCTCCACCGCCTCATTGAAGAGGAGAGATATTACTAGGTTTTTTTTCGGCCAGCAGTAGCAGCAGCCACTGTAAGCATTGTAAATATAGTATATGTCAATGTTGTGGAGTTGGGGAAAACACCACTATTTTTGCTACTGAAAGTCCAACCTGCATCAGAGTTAACATAACATTAAACTGTGTGAACGTTTTAACCTGTAACACTCGAGTAGAAAGCTGCTTAGAGAGGTGTCTTCCTGTATGTTTTTTACTCTCAAATTTAATTCAACTGTGCAATTTGTGCATTTATTTATTAATCAAAATGTATTTATTTTCTACATCATTAAAAAATATACATACAGTGGGGAGAACAAGTATTTGATACACTACCAATGGGAAAACCCATTGGCAATGTATCAAATACTTGTTCTCCCCACTGTATATATATTTGCAGCCTATATACATTTTTTAACGCCCCCCCCCCCAAAAAAAACACACACAAAAACACAACCAATGTAAATTTCCTTTATATGATGCCAGCATTTTGAAAAATGACTTTCTCCCTATGAAAATAATTTTAATGTTTTTCATTTTTATGTATTAACCAGCTATTTTTGAGAAATGTACTCAATCTGTTTGGTCCTTTTAATGTCACGTCCCCAGCAAAAAAATGTACATGCAGGTTATGCTGTAATAGCGTCCCTACCAATGTTGAGACCAAACCTATGCCCTTAAAATATATATTATGGGGGGTAACGATACACACAAGTCATGGTTCAGTACGTACCTCGATACGGAGATCACAGGTCGGTGCGGGTTCAGTACAACAGGAAAAACGAAAAGGCTTTTTTTCTTACAGCATTTGAAAGAAAGTCTGTGTACCGTTACACTCTCATAAAGCTGATTTTTTTTTTTTTTTTTTTTTTTTTTTTTTTTAATGTAAAAAGTGTGCCCTACGGGTTTTTTTTCCCCAAAGGGGTTGAAAAAAGATCTGTCCTATTCAATCAGTTTCTATAAACATATTTGATGTGAAAGATGTTATAGAATGTATAATGCAGGGGTCCCCAAAGTAAGTATTTTTTTTTTTTTTTTTTTTTTTTTTCCCCAATAGTGTTATTTATTTCCTGGCTTTTTTCTGTGAAGAACCCAGAGAAGGTTATTGGGTTTTTATTTATTTAATTAATAGCGTTAATATTATATTATATTATATTATATTATATTATATTATTTACTTTTGTTCCGTGAAGAATCCAGAAAGGGTTATTTGATTGTGGCTTTCTGAAAAACAATAAAATTTTACATTTAGGCACTCCTGCAATCGTCACACTTTTTCTGTTACAAACTGACCCCGGCCCCTCATCAGAGAAGGAAAAAGTTATGTGGCCCTCACAGGAAAAAGTTTGGGGATCCCTGGTATAATGTAAAAACGTATAGAACCTGAAAAGTAACATTAGTTACTTTGCTGAGTAACTAATTACTCTTTTACAATGAGCTAACTGAGTTACTAACTCAATTACTTTATGGGAGAAGTAATTTGTAACAGTAACTAATTACTTTTTTAAAGTAAGATTAACAATACTGGTTATAGTACGCTTCAATTCCAAGTAAGATTTTTGTCACACTTACCCAGCTGTTCCGCCAACAGCCTGCCGCTATCCACCGACACCACTCGTTCCTCTTCCATATCACACTTATTTGCAGCCAAAACCACTTGTGCATTATCCCATGAGTATGTTTTTATCTGGGTTGACCTGTACATAACAACAAAAGGACGTGACAGTCGAACAACTAAGCTGTTTTTCAGGTCGCAGGTTTGCTCTTCAGCACGAACAGTTGGATGGACAGGATGTGAAGATGGCCCGCCATTTGGACAGGTCATGGGTCAAACTTGCATCATTGTTTGTTAGTCAGTTTGTTGTGTGAATCATTGCTGATTGGGAAGGGAAAGTGGGTCGAGTGCTGTTCTAGGCTGCACATGTTCAAATATTTGTAGGTCAGTTTATTCTTTTCGCGACTTCTGCAATACTTTCAGTTTTTATTTCATCCTCTCTGTATTGAGAAGTGAAAAGTAATGAAGAATGCTAGTCACGATTAATAATAACAGACAATTCAGGGCCTGAGGATTTTGCATCCCTTCCGATCCAAGTCAGCCAAATCTCGATTAATGGATGAGCGCTAAAACAATTTTCCTGTGATGTGGGTTTTCTTTAGTGTAATTGTTTTTTTTTGTTTGTTTTTTTGTTTTTTTTTCATGCACGATCTGCTTGGAAAACGCTTTTGGAAGACAATAAGAAATATTAAAGCTGTTCAATGTTTACGACAATCAATCCCTGGATCCTCTGAATTCTCAATTTTTTTCCTGATCATATTTGGGGTCTTTCCCATTTTAAGCAATTTGTTATAGTTGTTGAAAATCATTTTTTGTAAATCTCTATTTTAAATTATTCTTAGTTCCAAAACCATGATACTGTGGAACTGCCAATGTTTTTGTTTCAGTTTTTTTTTTTTTTTTTTGTAGCACTATTGGACATTATTTCCATGGTGAAATGGTCTCCAACATAACACCATATTGTTGTTGTTTACCATTTACGTTACTTTCATACCATGCAAGTATGAGAGAATGTAAACCACTAAATAATACAACTACAAATAAGCCATCCATTGATAATCTCGAAGGAAACACACTTGAGAGAAAACACAGGAATGTCACCTAATGGTGTTATATGGAGAAGGTATTGCTGTAGCATTACAATGTGTTTCTACTATAATAGTTTATACTTGAAGAGAACCTCGGACTTCAAGACTTGTAGGCTCTAATAAGCCACAATTGTTGTCTTTTACTAAAATACAGTATGTTATTAGAAAAACATAAAATATTGCCATTGATTTAAAAATCTATAATATTTAGTACATGTTTTGACCTACGGAGAGCGCCATGTTTTTATACCTGCAATAGACTCTCGGGTTGATGATGTAGTTTGTTAATGTTACTTGACAAATACTACCGGCCACCAGGTTACTGAAATTCCTTCTACGCGGCGATACGTCCAACACGTGCGCTCATCAGTTAAAAGCGGCGAGTACTCACTATTTGTGTTTTTATTGACTTTTGTTACCTTTTCATTGCCTCAAAATACTTTTTGCATGTGTTTCCCTCTTATACTTTTAACCATTGTGTTGTCTTGCTCTAAAGCAGATTGTTGATCTGTTGACCACATTAGTCACGTAGCATATTTAAACCACCCTTATTTGATATTACTATGTTTAAGTATTTTCTTAAGGCATCTTTAGTATGTTCTATCTCAATGCATCTAAACAAAACAAGCTGAAAGCTAACGGTAGTACTTTGGGTGTCAAACTCGCCTCTTGTAGTCGTTTTGCCGGTGCAGCACTTTTGGCAGAACACCGTTTTTTTCCTTCTCTCATCTCGTCTCATCCCATCTTTCCTGTTGATTTTGCTGCTCCATTTGTGAAATATCGAAAGTGCTGTCATGCTCATTAATGTTCCTTTCGGGTTCAAATTGAAAGGGTTGAACAGATGACATGTTTATGTCGCTAGAGTCATACTCTGGAAGCCCGGCTGCGTAACCATGTGATGTCACCGCCCAGCGACATCAACAACATTGGCGACCTACTAGTTAAACTAATTTTAAAAATTGTATAAGAACAAAAACATCAAGAAGTGTTCCAATGTCAAATTATTTTTGTCAAATTATTATCTTTTAAGAAAAAGTCTTTCTATCCGTGGATCCCTTTAATATGTGAACATGACTTACAGTGACTGGAAATGTAATTCATTTTTTATTTTATTTTAGTTTTTACATTTTGTTCCCAAAGAATTCCATTTGAACTTCAAATTTCCCCACTTTCAGGGCTTTGGTGGTTCCACCGTACTTAGTCAATAAAAATTCCTGCAGCAACAATGCATCAGTGTGTGTGCAAAACTGACTGTGACTCAGTGAGGCGCATTGAGAGAAAGAGCTTAAGGAGCAAATATATCCTTTAGTGCTGCAGTCCGACTAAAAAGTAGGACAGAGAACACACCGCAGCCTTGGGAAGAGCATGAGCACGAGAGACCCAAACAGGCTGCGGGACGGCCAGACGTGTGACATACTCTATGTATAGCTTACGTAGAGCGATGTACTATGTGACTCACTAAGAAAAAAAAGCATTAAACGGTGCAGCGGAACTAAAATCAGAATATGTGCATGTCACAGACAGGATATGAAGACGTCACACGGTTTAATTCAGGAGCAGCTGAGGGAAGAATGGTTGCTATGGCGATCCCTTTTTGCTACATGACGCAGGGTGCAGTGGAAGATGGAGAAAGCTGAGTGGGAGGCACAAAAAGTCAATATATAGTGTTTACTCCATTGCTATATGGATTGTAATGTCACTTAAAATAAATATCATTTTGACATCATTTCAGCATTACAGAATCATATTTAGCCCTTTGAGTGTTAAAACAAGGAACATAATGATCATAATAGAATGCAGCTGAGTTTTGTGCTCATGTTTGGTTAAACATTTTGACTGCTAGGAGAAAGGAATTTGGAATGATGAGCAATCAAGCAATTAAGAATGATGTTTTTCACCCAGCTGTGTGATTAGTCTAGTAGCCCTGTATCTCTTCAGTCTAAAGTGACATTGGTCTCGTGCTCTTCTGTATTGTTTTCTGTTTTTGTCAACATTCCTTCAGGTCTTCCAGGTTTTGTGCTTCAACTTGGATTATTACAGTCACTGTATGTAAAAGGAGGAATCGGATTCTGCCACAAAAACCATATTAAGTGTCATTTGGCGCCACTGAAATGATGGGTATGGCGTGGTCATTGGCCTTAACTCATTGGCTGCCATTGACGGTGATAGATGGACCAGAATTTCTCTAAAAAGAAACAGGTTTTACATTAAACACATTGTAACTTTGGTATATTACCGTTAACAACACTGAAACTAAGCACACAGATCAAGATCCTTCTTAGTATTCTAACAGTTTTAATGTTTTCATAAATGAATACATTGGTTGCCATTGATGGTAGTAGACATTGAATCCATTTTGACTAAGAAGGGCCAGCAGCTATTAAGGGATCACTTCCAGCCCTTGCAGTCAAAATGGAGTGGACATATTTTGCTGTTAATGGCTCTGAAACATGATCATTCAATGCCAGCCATCCAAGTTAAAATGGATTTAATGCCGGTGAATGAGTTTTAATAGTGAACATCAGTCCAACAAACTGTGTTTGTTTCAAGTGCTGCAATTCACAACATTTGCTCATCTGATTCTGCTGACATTGGCTTTGTTTACAAGAAATGCAAAAAATGAATAGGCAGCTAATTCCAAACAAGATAGATCGTCAATAGCAATTCGCAAATACTGCTAAAGTGATTGTCGTTAACATCATGTTGCAGGAAATACAGTAAATATCGACTAGGTGCAAAATTATGGCAACCGCTGACACGTCTAAAGCACCGATTAATTTGACAGTAAGAGAACATTTTTCAGAATGAGCATTAAACTTATGATCATTAAAAAGAGGCTATATTCCTTTCAGGCTGCGAGGACATACATTTTAATTGCTGTGTTCCATTTCATCACGTTACAACAAAGTAGTGAGTGAGTTTTTACACGCTTTCCCTGTCGATGCTCCGGTTACAATGTGTCTGAAAGTGATCAGATTTTATTACATTAAGTCATATTAAACACATCAAATCATTTTTTTCCGCTTGGTGTGTGTTCTAGTGTTGTGTCAATTAATAAAGAGATTGGGTTCTGGAACAACATTATTGTTTTGTCAGGCAGCACACATATGTATTTTGGGACACGACCCCTACATCTCGCTTACTTCTTTGTTGTAACATGATGAAACAACCAATAGGAATCAATAATTATGTCCTTGCAGCCTGAAAGGAATATACTGTAGGTTGTTTTTAATGCTTAAAAGATTTTCTCTCGCTCTCAAATTACCAGCGTTTTAAACTGGAAGTACTTGAGCAAACCAGTGACGGAACAAATGTGGGTGCGATGAGTATATGCGGGCCCACCGAGACGCTAGTGGAGAAATATTCATGGGCCACTCCACACAATTGTGGGCTCCTCAAGCAAGGAGGAAAGACAGAAGTTAGCTCGGTACCCTCAAGATGATCGTCTAACGTGTAGGCGCTGTTAGTGGAAATTTATTTCAGGGGGTTATTTTAAAGGGATCCTCTATTTTTAAGACAAGTAATTCTTAAAAGATGAATGTTAGTATGAGTTATAATAATTTGATATTAAAACCCCCATTCTTGTTACGTCGCAGTGCGTGACGTCACTGGTCCCGTTGCTGAAATTCCAGCATGTCACTCGTTAGCTTTCCCAACATGTCGTCAGTTCTACCCTTCCTATTTGAACCAGATCTGAAAAGTGAAGAGCAGGACAGCACTGTCGGTCGTTCACAAGACGAGCTTCAGGGAAAAATGCGTGCAGCAAATACCCTAACCCTAAGACAAAAGTTGGGCAAAACTGGTGATGCGAGAGTGTATGCTGTTTGGAACTCCGGTTGGGAGCGAGAGTGTATGCTGTCCGGTTTTATTAGCAGATATTCAAGGTAAGCATATTGCGTTTTCAAACTTATCCCGATATAATTATGTAGATTGTTAGCATCCAGAGCTGTCGTGTGCTTTACATACAGTACAGGCCAAAGAGCACACCTTGTGTAATCCATGTCTTGTACATTGTAACGCGTGGTATCTAGGATACGTGTATAAAAGTACCAAAAAGGGGAGAAGCTTCCACTATGCACATTTATTCACAAAAAATATTTCCACCTTGACCACTCTTCACTCGGGAGCTCAGCAGTAAGCAAACACGCGTTCCCTGACGAACTCCAACATTGTTGTGAGGTCCACGTCAGAGTCACTGTCGTCACTGTAGCGTGCCATAGTGCTTTAATTATTTAGTATGATTTGGGGAAAACTCCCACGAAGAATAGTCAACATAAAAGATAGTAATAGCAATCCAAATCCGCGTTTTTTACTCACTCGAAGATCCAGGAATTAGACCGATCCAATTGGCAATGTCGCAGCCGTCGATTCCACAAAAGCCGCTGCGGGACCGACAAATCAAAAAAATTGACAGATTCGAAACCAATATTGCAGACGTGGTGGGACCGTCGTATCCAGAAAATAGACGGATCCCTTACTTGACTGAGGATCCAGGAAAAATGCTCGGGCGCCAGTTGTAACGCGTGGTGGGTAGGGTACGTGCATACAGGGACCAAAAAGGGGAGAAGCTTCCACTTATGTACATTTATTCACTAAAAATAATAATTCCACCTTGACCACTCACTTCACTCCCCTTGTTTCCATTTGACTGGAAATGGCATCCAAAAGCAGCACATCGTGGCATTTTACTTCGCGAGTTTAGGCAGCAATAAGCAATTGTTTAACACGCTACAAATTTGGAAAGATAAAATATGGACTGAATATTATAAAATACTGCCATTGATTTAACATTTTATGTGTTTCTAACAACATATTTAAGTACAAGAGAACAATTGTGGTTTATTAGAGCCTACATGTATTTAAGTTGGAGGATCACTTTAACAAAAAAACTATACAGTGGTACCTCTACATACGAAGTTAATTCGTTCCAGGGCCTTGTTTGTAAGTCGAAATGGTCGTATGTCGAGCAGGATTTTCCAATAAGAATACATTATAATTCCATTAATTTGTTCCACAGCCCGAAAACGTACACTAAATTCTTAATAAATACTGATTATAATTCTATTAATTTGTTCCACAGCCCGAAAACCTACACTAAATTCTTAATAAATACTGATGTTATTATTGCAAATATCAATTACAAAAAGCAAAACAAATTATGAATAAAAATCGGAATGATAATGCAATTATAGTTATAATAATTATAATAATAACTGTAATAATGTAACAAACCGGGTTCTAATGTGGCAAATGTGTTTGCGTGGTGTACCTGAACGCATCGCGTGGCTGACTCGATAGAGTGAGCCTTTTTAGTTTCACTTTGTTTACTTGCTGCAGGGAACACTAGGAGTGTTGTGTTGCATAGGTTGATGGAATAAATGATTAGAAACCTGACGAGGCTGCCTATTTCTTTGGCGATGTTACCACAATGATAATTGCCACCTTAACTTATAAAAGCGAACGGAGGAGGACCGTCATAGTCCGTCTACGGCTGTATTGTTGATGCGCACCCCACGCTCATATTTTTCCATCATATCTATCTTTATGTCAATGGTAATGGTAAGCATCACCTTTTTTCCCTTTTTTTCCACCACCTGCACTAACATTATTGGACCTCATGTTGATTTCTCTCACAAGAAAATCTGCCATGCCATCTGCTGTCCGTCTTGCGGGAAAACAAACTGCTGTGCTGTCACAGATCGTCATATTTTGAGCATGTCGTCGAATGTAGAAACAAATGGCGAGTCAAATTTTACGTCGGATGTCGTAAAGATCGTGTCAAGGTACCACTGTATTACAGCTTCGCACATCATCTTCTTTCTGTTTGACCCTCCCCTTGCTCAACCACACCCCGTTTACACCCGAAAAGGCCAGTGAAACCTTTTGTTTTATACACTTGTTCAAATTCCTCTTTTTGATTCTGTCTTTTCCATTAGTTAGTCCAATAGTTTTCAATATGTTTTGCTGGTTTCATGTTTTTACATGATTATTATTATCATTATTTTAATATATACATTATGCCATTTAAACACGGTCAAACGTACGTTTCTACATCAGCCACAAAGAGTGGTGAAGACTGTATTTCATTGACAGACCAACACTGACCTAGTTGCTGTCATGTTTGTTTTTTTATCTCTGCTCTAACCTATTTGTGTAGGATTTTCATGTTTTTCTCTTTATACTCTGGCTTCCTCTCACATCCCAAAAAGTGAATTTTACCATAATTAACTACTCTAAATTGTCCATGAGTGAACATGAGTCTGAATGTTTTTTTTTTTTTTTTGTTTCACTGCGTGTGTCTTACAAATAACTAGCGACTAATCTAGCCTGTACCTCATCTCTCACCCAAAGGCAGCTGAAATTGTCTCAAGTTCATCCTTAAATCTGATTAGGACAACTGCGATAGAAACGATTTTGTCTTGATAAGATGCAAATACTGTAGGTGTCTTTGTGATTTAAAATGTGTAATTCTTACTTCCCAATGTGTCCTTATTTGAGGTTATGACATTGTTACCAATTACAATGCAATGTCATATAGAGATGACTGCCCAGAAACCTGCTTTCTAAAAATGGTTTTGGCCATTTTTAGACTCACACAAAACTTGAACTTGATCATTAATGCATTAGACATTTAAATGTCCATTATGCACACATACACATCAAGCCAGGATAGATGGCGGCCCAAAAATGAAAGCCAAAATAACTGACTTACCAGTCTTGTACAGCGCCGAAGGATTCCTCATTGGTGATGTCGTACATGAGGATGAAGCCCATGGCGCCGCGGTAGTAGGCAGTAGTGATGGTCCTGTAACGCTCCTGGCCGGCTGTGTCCTACATACACATACACGCACATACAGTCATACAGTATGTATGCACAACTGTCCATGACAATCTGATTACAAGAGAGCTTTAACTGTACAGGATGCAATGCGTGCATTAAGTTGCATTGTCTGTATTATGTTCACGATGCAGACATCATTCTGCTGAGTGCCTCACAATAAATCTGCAGTGATATAAAACAGTGACTCAATTTCAGCATCTCCTCGCAAAGTTCAGCCATGCAAGCTGTGTAAATAGAACATTAAGAACAGCAGCACATTGGAGTTCAGCTGGTGAGATATTTTGGGCATAAAGTAAAAGTACTTTCACAATACTTTACATTAGCTATACGGGTGAAATCGAAAGTCGAGCAAAGTACAGAAATTCACCCCCATACTTATTCAGTATTTACACTAGTAAATTATTTTGTGTGTGGTCAATACTGAGTGAGCTAAAAACTGCTTGTACTGCAGTTGGTGGAAAACCAGCACAGTGGGAAAACAAGCCACAAACCACATTGAAAATGAATGCCGGCCACTGCATCTTCTGGCTCCAAAAACTCAATGAAAATGCTAATGTTGACGCTTTGATGTGCTTGATTGTATTCAAGGAGGACGTGTTGGCAAGGGCTTTTTGTTTACTCCTCATCCTGTTTGCCACAGGTTACATAATGACAACACGAAGCCTGCCGTTTGCGATGGGCAGTTTGTTCCGCCCACAGAAAAGTGTATTTTTCGGGGAGCGTCTGTCTGGGAATCATGATGGACGACTTTTTTGGCTGCTCCACTTGGCGCCACTTTGCTTTCCATGTGCGCATGGCTACGATCACAGTGTGCTGGCTGTAGCTAGAGGCCCACTCTGACCTTCACTCTGCAGAAATTGAGCTTGCTGCGCATACACACACACACACACACACACACAGTTATGACCTTTTAACCGGCACTAGCAATGACACAAAACAAATGCACTCAGGACATTTAAAATGCATCATAGACTGTGTTGTTGCTATCTTATACAAGATTTGAGGAGCACGTCTTTTTCCTGAGATTTATGGTGATTTCTTATAAAGACAAGAGCATGACTGGATGTTTTTTTTAACTGCTGAGTCGTGCAAATTGCAACTCAGTGAAAAGCTGTGCTTGACGCTCACAGCAAATTATTGCAAATAGCTGAGACCATCAAGTGGAGAACGGGTGAGTGGAGGCATTTATTTGCAAGAGTAATGATGTATTGAATGAAATCCAACGATTAGGGTTTACAGACTGCTATCTGTGTCCGTATGCTGACTTTGTCAACTATCGACGTAATTAGTTAATTACCTGCCTTTTTTTAAAAATTGCTATTTGCAAAAGTGGTTGGTCCCTATTACTTTTGTTCTAAATTATAACCTACCCTGAGGATCCAAAGAGTCACAATCATTTGGCTGCCATTACATTAACATGAGGCATACTGCAACTGTCTGTTCAGTCTGAATCCAATTAGAATCGAACAAGCCAGTGTTTTAAAACAAAAAGGAGGCTTTATAGCAATAAAAATGCACAAATCCTGACAAGACGGTCACTACTTTGTTGAAAGTGACTTTAGAGATTTGAATGTCAGGAGCTGGCTAATTGCTGCAAAATAGTCCAGAATGACACTACAGCACTATCTTGACAGTAACGTTAACCTTTGGTGTGAATCTGAAATGACGAAATAGAAAGAAGGTGATAGAGAAAGAACAAGACAATGTGCTTCAGCATCTACTAATTAAAAAGCTTCAGATAAATTTCACTTCCACACACTCACACACAGAGAGAGGTGTCCGTGTGTGTTGTTCCCCTCCCGCTGGGAGCCAAGCTAACACTTACAAGTCTCCTTGCAGAAATGTTCAGACTTCCATCTGCCTCCCCACTTTCAATGAATGTCAAAGCACAGAGAAAAAAATGCAAGATCCCCAGAGATGACTTTTTTCAATCAATAACAGAGCGGATGCGCCACACCCTGCTGGACTTTTTACTAGATTTTCTTCCAGTTTTATCTAGTTAAGAGTCATAGGGAAAACAGAGATCATGGTCTAAAACCACAGCATTTTTCTTTAATGAAACACGACTAATTCTAAATTTTAAGTGCTGACCTTTAAAATAGAATTTATTGATCGATCCTTAAAAATGACACAGTATGAGATGACATCAGATGAAAGGGTTGTGTGGCACATTGTAATGTTTCCTTCAAAACACATGCAAGACAGCAAAAGTCACCTTCTGGCCAGCTGAACCTTAAACAAGTATTTTAGAGGGGTATAGCTTTTGATCAAGTTAAAAAAAAAATCTTTGAGGTTTAGTCGGCACCATGGCACAATGAAGGGCCATTGATAGCCTCAACATTTCATACCCATATCTGCAGCTTGATCCTCTTGTCGTTTTTGTACACCGTCTTCACTTTGAAGTCGATGCCCACGGTGCTGACGAAGGCCGAAGTGAAGGCGTCATCGGCGTAGCGGAACAGGAAGGAGGTTTTTCCTACGCTGCTGTTGCCGATGATCAGCAGCTTGAACATGTAGTCGAAGTTTTGATCACCGCCCTCCCCCTTCCCTTTTGCATCCTGAGTAGCAGCCATCTGCAATGACAATGAAAAGAAGATGAGAAGGTACTCAGCAACATCATGAAAAGGATAGAAAGAGACTACGGTTCATTTTTAGGCACAGAATGTCCTTAATTTTTATTCTTCCACATCCACCAAAGAGTGGCTGGCTGGCATTCAAAAGGCCAAACAAATACATCATATTTTTGTCAGCCGTTCAACCTTGGCAGATGTCTGAGTGTCATTTGAGTTTATTAAAATATTTTTTCTTAGCCCGCCCCCAGCAACCAGTTTCCGTGACAGCAAACTGTCAATAACACGGTTTGCTGCAATTTGAAATTTAAAATTGACAAAGAATTATGTCACATTTTCAATTAATGTAACGGCCAAAGAAAATGGCGTTGTACCTGATGAGATTTGTGTTTCATCTTTAACATTTCAGATTTAATTTTTTTTTTTTCTAAATGAAGAATGAAAAAAGCCATAAACACAAATTATTTAATGAAAGTGATTTTACTCGGGTTTGTTTTGTAGGTTTGGTGCTTAAACTGTTACAGAACACAACATTCTGTGTGTCTACAAAAATCAAAGTGCTCTAAATTGGCCGGCACTGAGTGAGTTAAATTTCAATTTTTGACTTTTTTTTTTTAACTTTTGTTATCATATATTTTTACATGTGATTTTAATATTGTACTAATGCTTAGAGTTGGGCAGAATTCATCAGGCACGATGGTTCAAAACTAAACACAGTATATGATCAGCAATATCAGGTAGATCCTCTGCCCTCAACAGAGTGTCACCTACAGACAGTGTTGTGTAGTAACGCGTTACATTTAGTCCGTTACATTTACTTCAGTAACATTGAGAAAAATGTACATCTTACAGTAGCTTTACCACGCAATAATTTTTACTTTTACTTGAGTAGATTTGTAAAGAAGAAACTCTACTTTGGGCTACACTAGTCATTACATTTTTCCGCTTTGTTGTACATATTGGCGTTATTTCCGCCAGAGATGCTGACAGTGGCTGTCTCACTTTTACCATGAGACGTCGCAACAATAACCACATGACTCCATTATACCAATCAGAGGTAATAAAGCTTTTCTCCACTCAGAAGGCGCTCATGCTCTGTGGACAGTTGATGTTTGAAGTGTTGTTCTGGTCTGAATTAAATGATTTTTGTGTCATCTTTTTGGCATAATATGGTCATGTAATAGGTAACAGTTCATATAGATGTTATGCTGAGAAAAAAATATACCATTATTAGTTTTTCTCAATTGGTTTGGTACGTTTCTCAGATCAGAATTGAAATTCTCAAAACTACTTGTTCAATTCTCACATGTCGCACCAGTAGCAAAGTAACAGGGGTTACCTGCAATAGCTAGTTTTTTTTTTTTTTTTTTTTTTTTGCAAAATACCTAGTCTATCGCTCAAAATTAAATTTCTGTGTCAATGAACATGTCAGTGCTGTCAGAATGACAAATCCTTGTTTCTATGTGTACTGACAAGACACCCAAATTGCTTAGTCATGCTCTCAATTGAATAGTTACTCTGGTGGAAGGCCCTGATGCTGAAGATGGTGTACGTAGGTTTTGATGAAAATTGCAAGTTGAAAATGGCAAGTTATACCTTTGTGTGTGGGAGATTGATGGCAAAAAAACTGGACAAGATTCAAACCTTTAGTGTTTTTACAACGTCTTGACAGACCATGTCATTGCGATACAGAAAGCAAAAGACAACATTGAGTATCACAAAGAAAAAAGAACATAAAAGCAAAATTAGAAATGTGAACATACGACAACTGGCCAACTACTGTAAACTTTGAGTGCTACATGTCGGGATTCCCCCCCCCATTCTTTCTACACATCTTGGCATTCCTCCCTGTTGGGCCACAAATTTTCATCCACTTCACAATGAATGTCTTCTCTTGCTATACAGCATGGAAATGCCTTATCCGGCTTCTGCAGGCATCTGCTGTGATGTCACTGCATGCTGCAATCATGGCATCCAGAAGAGTCATCTGAGTGTGAAGCTGGCGATCATACACTTGCCATCTCCATGTGGAGAAAAATTCTTCAATGGGATTGAGGAATGGAAAGTATGGTGGGAGGAACTCCATTACCATTCTGTTGTGGATTGCAAACCATTCCCTGATTATGTTGTAGTGGTGGAAACCCATATTGTCCCAAACTATCACAAATTTTCGGAAGTTAAAATAAGTTATGTAAACTAAGTAACGAAAATGCTTAGAAATAAGCACACACGTGTTGATTGATTGATATTCTGACAACATGTTCGTCTATTTTGCATGTAAAGACTTATAAAATTAAGTAATGTTGTGGGTGGTGTGACTATTCAATAGAGACCCATGATCATCCATTTTGACCATCATGACAGATGCAACTGATAATGTAGGAAACAGCAGAATTGTACAAAATCATTTGCATGGATGCACAAAAACATCTGCAACTTGCTCAAAGGAATGAGAAACTGTTTTTTATGTGCACTAGTAGTAATACGATGTTGTGAGTATGGAACAAGTAGTTTTGAGAATTTCAATGCTGATCCGAGGAACGTACCAAAGCAATAGCGTACTGCACGAATGCTATTTTTAGACCGCAAGGCTGCGTGACGTCATCATCGTAAACCGGGAGGAGGTCAACATAGAAGCGCGCTCGCATAAAACCCATGCTAGTACTGCTTGTTTTCTGCCGGTAATCTTTCAAAAAAAGAACATGCCGAGTAAACACTGCTGCTATGGAACTTGCAGAAACGACTCTAGACATTACGACATATGAAGGATGTTTTATTCATACGTTTCCCGAAGCCAAAAACTCAGAGGGGAAAATTGTGAACAATGGATCAACTTGTGTGGACGTCCAAAAGACCAGTTTACCGCCAGCAAGGGGAAGCCATTCACCTTCATATGAAGTAAACATTTTGTTGGGGGCCATGGTCCTACAGATGACAATGCTGATCCATTGCCTGCCTGCCTGCCTGCCTGCCTGCCTGCTCCGAAGATGTAAGCCATTTTGATATTTTTACTTATTTTTAGCCTGGCATTTTGGCATGTTCCTTCTGTCTAACAATGAATGACCTGAAAAAATCAAAATGGAACCTGAATGTCACTGTTGTTACCTTTTCTGATGTCAAGAAAACACTTAAGTAAAGGGGAAGTGTAAATAAATTAATAAAGATTTGTTATAAATGAAAAAATTAAGTGTTCACTGGCTGTCACTGAGCATCATTTGCGATCGTTACACAAAAATAGCTATATAAATTAGCCCCAAGAACGGTCAGAGGATATAAAATATAAGAAAGACAGGGCATATCATCGTAAAAGATAGCTTGCTGAAACAGGAGAATCTCAAAGTCAGTCGCGTAAGGCAATACACACTAGAAAAAGGTGTCGATATAAAAGCTACCTCTGGATCAGGTCAGCTCCATTTCCCGACTTCTTTCAGCCCTCGACACTCAAGCCATCTCTTTAAGTGAACATTTGTATGTTCTTCCACATCTCTACCAGTAAATTTGGTACCAGGGACATCATTTTCGGACAGAATTGGTAGGTTTAGGTCAGTAAACATCTCGTTCTTACACTATTTACATGCATCGAGCATGAGGGACAAACGCAAGTTTGACCTCCCTAGCAACAGTTGCAAACGTCATGAATATTAATGAGCAAAGGTGACGTGTTACGTGCAGTACGCTATAGAAAAAAGAATCGAACATTGTAAGCAGTTACTCACAATGTTACTCATCACTTGAGTAGTCTTTTCAACGAATGCTTTTTTACTTGTACGTGAGTAAAATTTTGGATGGCTACTTTTATTTTTACTTGAGTGATATTAGTAGTAGTAAGGGTAGTCTTACTTGAGTAAAAACCTTGGCTACTCTACCCACATCTGCCTACAGAATGATTGATGTCAACACTAACATCGCTACATCTAACTTGCTGGGTCGTACAACAGCCACCTGAGATAGACATACAGTATATCAACACAGACGCACACACACGAGCAGTCATCTTTGCTCCAAGGTGAATTGTCCAGGCTACAGCATCGCGTTCAGTGGTACTAAACATAAATAGTCTTGCTGTCATTTTAGAAGATAAATATATAGCAGTCATTAGCACTTCCTTCTATCAATCGAAAAAAATACATACTTGCGAGGGCTACCAAAGAGGAGTTAGCTATTTTCACAATTGTTGTGTTATATAAAAACGGCAAGATGTGATAAGAATGGGGGGAGGGGGCATAGGAATTGGGGGGGGGGGGGGGGGGGTACCGGCTAATGCTAGCAATCTGTCTGCGAGGTCATTTTATGACGAATTGTGAAGGATTCATTGATGAAGCTATAAATAATGCTGATAAACAAACCTGTCTCCACGGCCCTTGACTCGGGTTTGCTCTGTGTTAAATTCTCCTCCTTTTATTAAATGTTTGTTTTTCGTCTTCTTTCTCTTCCCCCCCTTCGCGTTCCTCGTTGGATATGCTGAAGCAATTTCAGCACCAGGGAGCTGTTCCGACCACCTCCCCCACCCTTCTCTCTTTTCCTCTTCCCCACTCCCTCTCTCCCGTCCTCCCGCCGCGGCACGAGCATGCGTCGGTAGTCATTTACAACAAGAGCTTGACGGGAGTTGTAGTTTTCAGTTGGCTCCGACACGGAAGTTCGGCCGCAACCAAAAAGGAGAGCGTTAACTACTGTTCCCGGCAGGCACAGCGGTGCATTGAGTACCCAGCTGCATGATTTACGATGGCGACGCGGTGAAAGAAAGAAAGAATAAATAAGCTTTTTATGGCTCACATGTCATAAATACGGTCCATGTACTTGATGGGTGTGTTTTAAAGCGTGTGTCGTCCTTACCTTCCCGTACAAGTCCATGTTGTTGTCGTATTAAAAGAAAACAGAAGTACAAAACGGAATATTACGTTAATGCTTAAGATAAATATGCATTGTTCTGGTGGATCCGAACGTCAAATAAAGTGTGTGGTTAAGAGGGTCCTTATCAAGCTTGAGGGTTTTGATAGGACGATTTGTCGGGCGAGGTTGCTTATTTGCCGTCTTTGGTCAGAGCCGCCCACCCAGCTTTGGCGAAGTCACTCAGCGGGTAGTACGCAGCACGCAGTATTTGGTACTCAAGCAGCAGGCAAGGTAGGCTGCACTAACAAACCTGCTTCTTTGTCTTCACTTATTATGGAATAAAAAGCACATTCAATCATCGCTTCTGTGTACTTTTACTTTTTGTTGCTTTTTAACCAAGCTTGCGGTCTGTTTTGGCAGTCGGTTGTGAAAAGGGACACGCGTAATGATGGTGCGTAAGAAGAACACACTTCAAAAAGTATCAATTTTTTAAAAGGTTATAACCAGAAAGTGCAAGCGTTTAGTTTTTCTAAGTTTCGTGGCTCAAAAAAAAAAAAAAAAAAAAAACTTTTTTAGCGCCCTCTGTATTTAGGTTTTGGAACTGCCTAGTGGCAAAAAGTAAATGCCAAGGGTCAAGATAAGCGCAACGGTGGGGCAGATACAAATTAATCAAGGAAACACACCCTGTCTTGACATACGTTACGTGCTGTATACACAAGTCTATCAGTCAAAGTCACTACAGTACCTAGAATCTGAACAATTTACGGTTGTTTTCTTAAACTATCCATTAAATCTAATCTATTCCAACAATCAAGAGAATGTTTGTGTTGTTATCAGGGACAGTGACTCAATAGCTGTTGTCTCACTCTTTGTTCATATGTCATCAAAAATACATTGCATTACTCTTATTGGATGAGTTCTAATGTTCCAACATCAAATCTCAAATTGCTTAAAAACAGACACGAGATACACCTTAAAGCAGGGGTCCCCAAACGTTTTCCTGTGAGGGCCGCATAACTTTTCCCTTCTCTGATGCGGGGCCGGGGTCAGTTTGTAACAGAAAAAGTGTGACTATTGCAGGAGTGCCTAAATGTAAAAATGTATTGTTTTTCAGAAAGCCACAATCAAATAACCCTTTCTGGTTTCTTCACGGAACAAAAGTAAATAAAATAAAAATAATATAATAACATAATATAATATTATACAATATAATATACCGTTTTGGCCTGAATATAAGACGGCCCTGATTATAAGACGACCTCCTCTTTTTCAAGACTCAAGTTTGAAAAAAGACTTTTTGAACACCAAATTAATTTTTATACAGAAAATAATTACAGTACATCTGAAACATATGATTATACAATATATTTGAGAGAAAAGGCATGTTATTTTGCCTCATTCAAATCTTAATATCTGAACATTTAAACATGTAAAGTGCAATCACATTCGTAAATGAATGGCTTCTGGTTTTTGAAATGTAAATAAACCAATCTATTGTGATAAAACAACAAAATTGCAATGACTGCATTAACAATCAAAGTGAATTCTAACTAACTGTAGTCTTGAAAGAAATTTGAATAAGGAAAAACATTGCAATAAAATAATGCAAACTGGTTAAACTTGAGAGTAGCTGAGATCTGTCATGACAGAACATCGCTTCAATGATATCTGGCGCCATCTAGCGTCGTGAATGGGTATAATGTCTAGACTGTGAATATAAGACGACCCCCACTTTTTCAGTCTTATTTCAATGCAAAAAAACACCGTCTTATATTCGGGCCAATACAGTAATATAATAATAAATAATAATAACACTGTTAATTAAATAGATAATAACCAAATAACCCTCTCTGGGTTCTTCACAGAAAAAGCCAGGAAATAAATAACACTATTGAAAAAAAAAAAAAAAAAAAATCAAAATGCTTGTTTATTGACCGAATTGTTAATTGTATTTCTTTATACAGGTAATGTTACTTACGGGTAATGTTTTAAGTAACATTTTATGATTCTCATGCTTTAGTTTAAAAATAGCCAAAACATTGTACAATAAAATAAAACCTAAATGGCTTGTGTCTCTGCAACCTCAAAAACCTCTCGGTACTGCAATCTCTTTGCAGTCATTTAAAATGCTATATTTTGCCCTCCTTAACCAATGCTCAGAAAGGGACACGCTTGCTACAGGTTTAATTTCAGAACTGTATAAAGACTTGTAATTGTAGAAAGCAAAAAAATGTAGATATTTTTCAAAAGGTTTCTCTTAAAGGATGCTCCTCAAGTCATTGAACAGGTTAACGTCAGTGAGTTTGGAGTTTTTCTCCTAGTGTACCAACGAGGGGTGTCCTGATCGCATATTTTTGCGTCCGAGTCACCTGATCTTGAGAATCTCCCGATACCGAGTCCCGATCCGATCCCAAACTTTTTTATTTATTTAAATTGCAACAAAAGTTCCAAACAGTACTTTTGTGTTTACACTACAGTATGTCTTCCGCTTTTTCTGGGAGTGTTGCAGAGTATAAAACATATATATTCTTGTTTGTTTTGGCAATGCCATTGTATTTCTGGATTATTTTGTTACATTTTAGCTCTTAAGAATTGAATTTTTTTTTTTTTTCAGTCCTTTTCACCCGATCTCGATCCTTTGAAAAATGACCCAATCGGCCCAATTTCCGATCATGTGATCGGATCGGGGCCATCCCAAGTACCAACAACTGTTATAGCTTCCATTGTATTATTTGTAACAGGTCAACACATTTTATTGTCCCATCTTAAAATTTAATTCAACATAATCCTTGATGACATCACAGCCTTGTTGTTTTATGGTGGCTGTCTCCCACCTAGCCAAAATGCCATTTATCAAGACCATTCAAGAAGTAGCAAAAAACTGTTTATAAATTTTTGGAGCAATACAACCCTATGAACACTCGCAATTTGCTGTAAGGGAAGCAGACAAAAACTTGCCTACACATTTGGAAGTGTTTTTTTTTTCATTTGTAGAATATTCAATGGAAGACTCCATCGAAGTGATCATGCAGGAATATGGGACGATTCTCCCTTTGAGCAGACCTCATCCTGTGTTGTCTGCTTGCACGGGTGCTCTGTTAACAGGCCTCTACGGAGTGTGGAGTCTCTTTACCATGCCCGGCTTCCGCAAAATCCCATCCAATCTGAAGGTTCCTAAAGTTTTGTTTTCCTGTTTGCTTACCAGTAATTTGTTTAAAAATCAATGTAACAACAGGTAGACTTGCATATTAGTAATCATCTCCTTCTTTCGATGTGGAGTGTTAGGTATTTGTGAGCAAAATGGAAAGTGGTCTGTTACTTTGAATTTACTAATTGTAAATTAGATACAGTAGAAATTTCGTTGGACATAATGCAGACTTTTCTCCCCACTGTCAGATAAAGAAAATATGCTGATCTGGAGGTGATTGTTCTTAAGTGAGTTGCCATTTGATGAAATTATCCTTCGCTACATTTTTATTTCCACGTGCTTACGAAAGAAATGTATTTTATGCAAGAAAAGTAGCATATGAAGGCAAAGTTATACTGGTCAATGGAGAGGCCAAAACTTGCTGGACCCAATCTACTAAGACCTGGATTCCAATTTTTCATTTTTATGGTATTTTAATTTTATCCAAGGAATCTAGAACATGTTTTTGTTAAACCAAACATTTTGATGTAATTGCCATATAGGGCGACGTCTATCAGTGGTAGAGTAGTCGTTCCAGAGGTTGTGGTTCGATTCTACACCGTAGCGACCTCGTCTAAGTGTCCTTGAGCAAGATACTGAAGCCCACATTGCTCCTGATGCTTTGTCATCATTACTTAAATTACTAGTGTCAAGGTGCTTTGAGTGCCTTAAAGGTGGAAAGGCGCTAAAAAAACTAACTCCATTTACCATTAATATGAGTTCACATTAGATTGTGCAGGTGCACCTGATGATGTATTCAGTGTGTGTAATTCATAGATTTCTGTGTACTCTTCTCCAGGTGCCATATTTGCCCTCCAGTAAAGAGCAGACGCTAAACATTATGAAACTGCTTGAGGGCCGCACTGGTCGCTTAGCAGATCTGGGATCAGGAGATGGGAGACTGGTGGGTAAGACCCTCTGCCTAAATTAGTTGTATGCATTTTTGTGCGACATATCCATACTGTCCTATTTTCTGGTGGTAGCACATCACCTTGGGCTTGTTTCGAAGCAGAATTTGTCCGCAATCAATTGCAACCCAAAATGAAATGACATATAGCATATTGATTGCATTGGCTTGGCAGCAGAAGTCTACGCCTCCCATCAAAGTTGAGAAAGCACAGGGGGTCACAGTAACAATAAGCCAGACAGACACACTGTAAGGAAATGACTCCAGAATTAGCACAGTAAAGATTATTTGAGAAAATGTCCGGCATCAGCCTGTTGTCATGCATGCCATCATCCTTCAGAAGTGAGCAGTAAAAGATTAATTTTATACATATTTCACTTTTTCATTGGCTTCTCCGAACCCTCATTAAGTTGGGTTGTTAAAAAAAAAAAAAAAAAAAAAAAAAAGAATAAACAGTAACATGTGTAAGGCAAACCGTTTTGTGTTTACAATTTAAAGGCGTTAACTTCCTACTCACTTAAAAGCGTGGCACAGTTGCAACAAACACTTTTAGGCACCTTTGTCTTTCATCATTCAAGTTTGGTGTTTCATTACTTTTACATATAGTCAGTGTCTAACATCTTTTTACTCATGACCTCAATATCAAAGACTGCTATAATACAGTTGAAATATTGCCTGTAATAATTATATATAAAGAGCAGTGTCCCAGAGGCACACATCCTACATTCCCTTGTACGTTATGTTCATTCCATAGGGGTTCATGTGCACGTTCAAAAATTGTGCTATTTGTGTATAGGAGGCTTGAAATACTCTGAAGGTGTGAATGTGAAACGGAATGATTGTTGACCTTTGCTGATTGCGGTGCAGTCCAGGGATATATAAATTTAAACTATTATCAGACTTATGGTAATTTGATTTTGTAATGTTTCAGGTGTTTGCTGCCTCGTCTGCTGGCTTTAAGTGTACAGGGTTCGAGATTAACTCCGTTCTTGTCACATATGCCAGGTCAAAGGCCAGCTGGAACGCAGTGCCTTCTAGCCAGGCTGTCTTTGTTAAGAAAGACTTTTGGAGGGTAAATACATGGATGGGCATGTTTGTTGTGTAAGGCTTTTTGTATTAACATTTTGTTTCATTTTATTATAGATTGATTTATCACAATATGACAATGTGACGGCTTTTCTCGCTCCAGGAGCGGTGAGTTAAGTTTATGGTCATTGTGGAGCAGACGTGTGTAGTAACGCGTTACATTTACTCCGTTACATTTACATGAGTAACTTTTTGAGAAAAATGTACTTCCAAGAGTAGTTTTACTAAGCTATACTTTTTCCTTTTACTTGAGTAGATTTTTGAAGAAAAAAACGCTACTCTAATGGCTGAGTTACGCTTCTGTGGCAGACCTACGCCGCCAAGACAGACCCGATTTACGACCCTTCGCCGTCGCCTGACGTACTGTACATCTCCTCAATTTTCTGACTTTGCGTCACGTCAACGCCTGGAGACATGGCGCAAGTGGACTGTGGTTGGTCCGCTCAGACTGTTGTTTCCGGTTCAGCGCGAAATCGCCGCCATTTTCAAACGTTGTTGTGCTACACGAAAAAGTGGACCAAGCCGACAAGAGTATCATCACAGAGGTCCGCAAGAACGACAAC
Organism: Corythoichthys intestinalis; assembly: GCF_030265065.1. NCBI lineage: Eukaryota > Metazoa > Chordata > Actinopteri > Syngnathiformes > Syngnathidae > Corythoichthys > Corythoichthys intestinalis. The sequence goes on along the minus strand of NC_080397.1, from coordinate 18,104,225 downwards.
CTCTACAATGTCTCGTGAAGACATTATAAAGATTGCCAAATGGCAAACAATTCGTGAAGATCCACATTCAAGCGTTCCCTCTGGCATTGTTTATTTTTTTTTCTCTTGACATTGATTAACCGGAAAAAAACTAGAGGAAGTCGACAAGCGTCCCCCAAAACCGTACAAATACAATGCCACACCCCTCTAGTGGCTTGGCGGTGAATTACAGAGCAACGCGTTCCCTTGCCGCAGAACTATCGAAGAAGCATAACTCAGGCTTTACTCTGCTACTTCGGGCTACACAAGAGTCGTTACATTTTTCCTCTTTATTCTACATATTAGATTTATTTTATTATTATTATTATTTTTTTTTTTTTTGCTAGTGATGCTATTGCCAAGAGTAACGCTACTAATTTCAACAATGACACGTTGCAACAATAATCACATGACTCCATTACACCAATCAGATGCAAGCTTGCCGTTCTATGATCACGCAAGACTGATCCGGCGATACAGTGTATCACAAACGTGAGTACACCCAGGGCCGGGGTGGGACTCATTTTCGGCCCTGGAATTTCATGCCTCAGACCGGCCCACTCATTTAAAATTATGTCATTATGCATACACGTGTTAAGTTCAGTGTTCTCTAAAGCCGTGTACTGTAATTCTGTGTATTCCAATTCAGTGCAGGTCATGGTTGTTTAACAAGGTGGCTTTATTTTAACAAGTGCAACACAACATATTTTGAACAAATTTAAAAATGGATTTAAAAAAAAAACTATATTAAATGATACATTTGAAAAATAAATTAGGCCTGTCAAATGATTAAAATTTTTGATCGAGTTAATTACAGCTTAAAAATTAATCGTAATTGATCGCAATTCAAACCATCTATAAAATATGCCATATTTTTCTGTAAATTATTGTTGGAATGGAAAGATGAGACACAAGATGGATATATACATTCAACATAAGGTACATAAGGACTGTATTTGTTTATTATAACAATAAATCAACAAGATGGCATTAACATTATTAACATTGTTAAAGCGATCCATGGATAGAAAGACTTGTAGTTCTTATAAGATAAATGTTAGTACAAGTTATAGAAATTTTATATTAAAACCCCTCTTAATGTTTTCGTTTTAATAAAATTTGTAAAATTTTCAATCAAAAAATAAACTAGTAGCCCGCCATTGTTGATGTCAATAATTACTTACACAATGCTCATGGGTGCTGAAGCCTATAAAATCAGTCGCACCCAAACGCCAGCGGAGGGCGGCAAAACTCCATAAAGCACAATTAACAAGTGGGCATGTCATTGTACTGTCATTTAAATCTGTCTGAGCAGGGCATGTGCGTTAATTGCGTCAAATATCTTAACGTGATTCATTAAAAAAATTAATTACCGCCCGTTAACGCGATAATTTTGGCAGCCCCAAAATAAATGAATAAATAAGACCTTTTCTGCAACATCAAATATTAACAAAATGAGTGCTTACAGATAAAACAAACATAGCAACATAACAATATGAAAAATAAAGAATACGTATTGCACATTGTAACAACTTCTAATGATACTATTATCCATTTTCCATTTCCACTTTAAAAACGCCACGTAATTGATTATATTAATTCTAATGTTCACTCGCTGAACGACATGGCAATCCTACCTTCCAGCTCTGCACCTGTGGTGTGTTCATTATGGCTAATGCTTGCTGCTACATATCCCTTGTGAGGTGCTACAAGAAGCCAAAGTTTCCACAATTACATATTGTCGTATCACACGGTGCAAGTTGCATTTTATTCGCCATCTGGCCTTACCACTTTCGTTGTAATCCTCTGTAGTTTGAGGCAGCAAGGTCGTTGCATGAAAAAAATTAGCTATTTTCGCGCATTTTGCCGATTCTTTCACGAGTGCTTTTCTCTTTTTAATTCTTATTTTTCAGCGCCACCCTTGCTCTTTTTATCCATCCAAGCACCGAGATAGCAGCTAATTTGGCTCAATACAGACTACAATTAGGGGGCGGAGCTGCATGCTGTATTTTTCGTCTGCACACGTGAGGATGAGTCTGGAAAAAAAAATAATACTGTTTTTTTTTTTTTTTAAGACGGCCCACAGGGACAGCGGTAACAGAATGTAAGTTATACTCAGTGACACTGTCATAAATAAATACCAAACAAAAAATGATAACAGTGTAATTTTTTTTTTTTTTTTTTTAACAAAACGCGGACCGGCCCATCTGGCCGGCCGGCCCTTCTGGAATTGTCCAGAAGCTCCCGATTAATCACTGTACTGTACACCCCTCGCATTTCTGCATATATTTAAGTATATCTTTTCATGGGACAACACTAACAAAATGACACTTTGACATAATGAAAAGTAGTCTGTGTGCAGCTTAGATGATAAAGTGAATTTATTTTCCCCTCAAAATAACTCAAAATATAGCCATTAATATCTAAAACCCCTGGCCGCAAAAGTGAGTACACCGCATGGGAACTACATACATCCCTAAATGTCCAAATTGAGTACAGCTGGTCATTTTACCTCCAAAATGTCATGTGACTCGTTACAGGAGTGCTGTCAGCATTGCTGAAGAGATTGAAGAGGTGGAGGGTCAGCCTGTTAGTGCTCAGACCATAAGCCGTACTCTACGTCAAACTGGTCTTCTGAAGATTGTTCACAAGAAAGCCCACAAACAGTTTGCTGAAGACATGCCAACAAAGCACATGGATTACTGACACCATGTCCTATGGTCTGCTGAGACAAAGATTAATTTGTTTGGTTCCGATGGTCTCAGGCATGTGTGGCGGCGACCAGGTGAGGAGTACAAGGATAAGTATGTCATGCCTACAGTCAAGCATGGGGGTGGGAATGACCCCCCCCCCCACATCTTCAATCTCTGCAGCAATGCTGACAGCACTCCTGTAACAAGTCACATGACATTTTGGAGGGAGACTGACAATCACTTTTGTTGCCAGAGGTTTAGATATTAATGGCTATTTGAGTTATTGTGAGGGGAAAATAAATTAACTCTATTTCATAAGCTGCACACAGACTACTTTTCATTGTGTCAAAGTGTCATTTTGTCAGTGCTGTCCAATGAAAAGATATACTTAAATATCTGCAGATATGCGAGGGGTGTACTCACTTTTGTGATACACTGTATGATCCTTTTAATTTCATAATAGTGACTATGAAGGAAATACAGTATTCACTACTCAAACTAAGAACTTTTTTCTCCACTAGAGGGCAGGGCACTCATGCTCTTTGGGCAAATAATGCTTCATTAGGCAAGGCAAGGCAAGGCAAATTTATTTATATACCACAATTCAACACAAGGCAATTCAAAGTGCTTTACATCACATGAAAACCATAAAAATCACATTTAAATCAACACAACGTAAAAACCAAGACAAAAGATCGCATTTAATCACAGAATAAAAATAAATAAATGAAAATAAAACAAAAATAGAAATAAAGCCAAAACTACTACTAATAATAATCATTGAAATCAGCAATGGAGATATGCACAAGAGGAATAGAAGGCAGGTAGATTGAAATATATAGACAGTTATGGATATGCAGTGCTAAACAAAAGCGTTTTTAGCCCTGATTTAAAGGAGCTAACGGTTTGAGCATACTTCAGACGTTCGGGTAACTTGTTCCAGAGGTGAGGAGCATAATAACTAAATGCTGCCTCACCCTGCTTGGTTCTGGTTCTTGGAACATGCAGAAGACCCGTTCCAGACGACCTTAGGGGTCTAGATGTCTCATAGGAATCTAACAAGTCAAGCATGTATTTTGGTCCAAGGCCATTAAGTGTTTTGTAGACGAGCAGTAGTATTTTATAGTCTATCCTTTGACTCACTGGAAGCCAGTGTAGCGATTTCAAAACCGGTGTAATGTGGTCCAGCTTCCTTGTATTTGTGAGGACTCTGGCTGCAGCATTCTGTACTAGCTGCAGCTTCCTGACTGATTTTTTATCAAGACCTGTAAATATACCGTTGCAGTAGTCCAATCTGCTGAAAACGAATGCATGCATAAGTTTTTCCATGTCTTGTTGAGTCAGAAGCCCCTTAATTCTGGTTATATTTTTTAGGTGGTAATAAGCGGATTTAGTGACGGACTTTAGATGGCTATCAAATTTTAGGTCTGAGTCAATAATTACGCCAAGGTTTCTGACTTGATTTGTAGCTGTAAGTGACATTGTGCTAAGTTGGCTGCTTATCTTTGACCTTTCCTTTTTTGGCCCAAAAATGATCACCTCTGTTTTCTCCACATTTAACTGGAGAAAATTCTGGCACATCCATTCATTGATTTGATGAATGCATTTACTCAGGGAGACTAAGGGACTATAATCATGTGGGGACACAGAAATGTACAGTTGTGTGTCATCTGCATAGGCGTGATAGGAGATGTCATACTGTTCCATTATCTGAGCTAACGGAAGCATATAGATGTTAAATAAGAGTGGTCCAAGAATTGACCCTTGAGGGACTCCACACGTGAATTTGGTTCGTTCTGACTGATAATTTCCGATTGACACAAAGAAATCCCTATCATGTAAATAGGATGTGAACCACTGAAGAATAGTGTCAGTAAGCCCTACCCACTGTTCCAATCTGCTGAGTAGTATGTTGTGATCAACCGTGTCAAATGCGGCGCTGAGATCCAATAGTAGCAGAACAGATGATTTGCCTGCATCGGTATTCTGACGAATATCATTTAGGACTTTGATAAGCACGGTCTCGGTGCTGTGTTGTGGCCGAAATCCAGACTGAAATGAGTCAAAAAGATTGTTTTGGATCATAAAAGTCTGGATCTGTTCAAACACAACCCTTTCGATAATTTTCCCCAGGAATGTCAGATTTGATATTGGCCTGTAATTACTAATGGTTGAGGCATCCAGATTAGGTTTTTTTTAGGAGAGGTTTTATTACTGAAGTTTTTAAAGTCTGAGGAAACTCTCCTGTTTGGAGGGAAGTATTTATAATCTGAAGTATGTCTGGGGCTATGCAATGAAAAACAGTTTTGAAAAAGTTTGAAGGAAGGATGTCAAGGCAGCATGTTGTGGGCTTTAGTTTCGACACAATTTCTGTTAAAGTGGCATAGTCCAAGAGGCTAAACTGTCTAAGATTGACGTGGGGGACATGTTGGGAGGCATTTAGTGTAACATTTGTTAATCCGGAGTTGCACACAGTCTGTCTAATCATTAGTACTTTGTGTGTAAAAAATGCTGCGAAATTATTACAGGACACCTCAGATGCCAATTCCTGAGGTATTGATGCTTGTGGGTTTGTCAGTTTGTCAACAACAGAAAATAGTGTGCGAGTATTGTTGGTGTTTCTACTAATGATCTCTGAAAAATATGATTGTCTAGCATTTTTCAGTTCCTGGTTGTATTTGCGAAGACTCTCTTTGTAGATATCATAAAAAACTAGGAGTTTGTTTTTTCGCCATCTGCGTTCTGCTCGTCTACAAACTTGCTTTTGTTTTATAGCTAGTATGGCATTTCTCCAGGGTGACCTCTTCTTTCTTGACAAAGTTTTTGTCTTAATCGGGGCAATAGTGTCCATTACAGTCATCACACTGGAACTGAAACTATTTACAAGTTCTTCCACTGGAGCTATTGTAGGGGTTAATAATGAGGCATAGGCCTGTGTGAATAACGCACATGTGTTATCACTTAAGTAACGCTTCCTAATAAACTCTGTTTCCCTTTTCAGAGGATGGACAGGGGTGGTCATTTTAAACATAATGCTGTAGTGATCAGACAGAGCAACATCATTCACTGTGACCTCAGAGATGTTAAGACCTTTGGATATTATTAAGTCCAGTATGTGCCCTCTGTTATGTGTTGGAACTGTGACATGCTGAGATAAACCAAATGTATCCAAAATATTTAAAAGCTCTCTAGCACATCTTTCTTCAGGATTATCAACATGAATGTTAAAGTCACCCACTAAAACAACACAATCAAAGTCCATGCACACAGAAGACAGTATTTTGGTAAACTCATCAAAAAACATTGTGTTATACTTCGGTGGTCTGTAAATTGTTACCAAGGCAGCTCTGCAAGGGCTTTTTAGCTGAATGACAATATACTCAAAGGAATCAAACTGACCACATGAAATATTCGTGCATTGAAAACTGTCCCTGATCAGACTGGCAACCCCACCTCCTTTCTTATGGGTTCTTGGCGCACTAAAGAAATTGAAGTTTGCGGGGGTTGCCTCGATCAGAACTGTCGAACTCTTATCTTGATCTAACCAAGTTTCTGTTAGGAACAACATGTCAAGGTTATGTTTGCAGATAAAATCATTAATTAAGAAAGATTTGCCAGCTAAAGATCTAATATTTAGCAGAGCCAATTGGAGATGCCAGACTGGATTCACTGGTGAGCTTTGGGAATGACATACTATGGTTAACAGGTTGGCAGAATTTATTGAACGTTTTTTATTTCTCACCAGTCTAGCCCTTTTTTTGTTGTTTATCACCACTGGGATTGTTGAGCATACATACTGTACTCCATAAGGCCCCGGCTTTTGCTGGGACAGAAAAGTCTTTGTAATGTTGTCACAGCCTGGACCCGGTGCACATCATATTGGTGTCGCAAACATGGCTTCCTCCATAGAAGGATAATACCGTGTAGTTCCAGAGTTGTAGTGCTTTGGCTTTGCCCCGAGAGAATTCCAGTGGAGGCTGGTTGGTTTGTTGCCATCTTCCCCTGGCACCTGTCGGGTGTGGCAGGTACAGGGTGGAAGCGAAGACATGAACTTGAGGAGATCAAGAGACTGGTTAACCTTGCTATCTAGACCCATGGAGTCCCAATCAGGTTGACTCATTATTCCATCCAAACTAAGTCGTCGGCGGGGTGGCTTCCGGGACTGTGGGGATTTAGGCCTTGATGAGGCCTTAGCCTGACTGAGTCGGCGGAGTGGTGGCGTCTTGGAGTGTGAGGATTTGGTGCTGGATGGGGCCTTATCCTGGAGTCGGCGGCGTGGTGGCGTCTTGGAGTGTGAGGATTTGGGGCTGGATGGGGCCTTAGCCTGGAGTCGGCGGCATGGTGGCGTCTTGGAGTGCGAGGATTTGGTGCTGGATGGGGCCTCGACATTACCGTTTTTTTTTTTTTCTCTCTCTCTTTAATTATTATTTATTTTTTGTATTTCTTTGGCTTAATTTGGTCATGTAATGGGTTATTGTACAGTATCATTAGATGTGTTTGAGCAGAGAGAAAAAAATACCATTGTTTAGCAAAAACACACAAAAACAAGCAGTTACTCAAAATGTTACTCATTACTTGAGTATTCTTTTCACTGGATACTTTTTTAACTTGTACTTGAGTACATTTTTTGGATGACCACTTTTTAAGTAGTATTATTTTTAAGTAACGCTACTCTTACTTGAGTAAAAATTTTGGCTACTCTACCCACCTCTGTTGTGGAGTAGCAGTGTGGCTGATATGACATCAGGCTCATATGATGGGTTGACAGATGGATGCACTTGGAGAGAAGCTGCTGAAAGAGCTCCCTGACAATGCGCGTGTCATAGCTTGCCGCTATCCTTTCCCCTGCTGGCCTCACCAGTCGAGGCTTGGTTCAGGACTCAACCAGACGTGGGCTTACGACGTCGGTGCCGTGAGATCCGGTCTCAGTCGGAGTGTCACCGTAGGTGACCAGCAGGAGTCACAGTGAACTCACCTGTGCAAAAATTTCACTACATGCACACCGCCCCCCAGGGGGCGTTAGTGCTCCACAAGGCTGCAAAGAGAGACTTGATACAAAAGTCACAGGATAACTATCAGCTGTTGAGTTTGTCGATGACTAAATACATCAGATGCATTTGGAAGCTATCAAATAAAAGGTTCATTTTATGCGCAGAGTATTAAGTCAATATATTTGTGATCGTTTTTCTTTATGAAACAACTATTAAAAGAATGAAAAGTCATAATCTTTTGACTCTCAAGCGTCATTGCTTGAGAGAGTATACCTAACATAATTTATTATGCATCTTTTCGGACGTCTGCAGTAGCAGCGTTTTAACAGCAACGGACGTGAGGTAAAATTTGTGATGTCACAAGGAGGCGGTGGCCTAGACTGCTGCCGCAGTATAAAAGCTCATGCAAGCGCTTAGGATGGGCATTCAGAGTGTGGGGACAAATCTCGTGGAAATAACCTGTGCAAATACACACCTATTCATACACACAATAAATGGAAGTACAGAGGACTGCCGGGCTCCAGCAGGCTAAGAGCGGCAACATGTGCGAGTCGACGCCGAGGTCCGGCGAACCTCGGCGGAAGAGAGCCGAAGAGCGCGGCGCTCCTTCGGAGATGTCTCGGATCATTACCGATCCGGCCACCGGCAAGTGCTACTGCCGGGGAAAAGTTCTAGGAAAGGTAAAAAGACAAAGCACGTGCTTTTTCTTTTTTGCACGAATTCAATCTCTGCTTAAAGCGACATTGACAAAACTGTCTTTACAGGGAGGCTTTGCAAAGTGCTACGAGATGACCGATCTTTCCACCAGCAAAGTTTACGCAGCTAAAATCATCCCGCATGCGCGCGTCTCGAAACCACACCAACGGGAAAAGGTAAACCAACACAATCCACGTTTCAACAGATTTATTAATTGAATGAGCTTAGGGGAAAGAAATGCGTCTTTAACCGTGGTTGATGTTTTTTTCTATGTCCAGATTGACAGAGAAATCGAGCTTCACCGATTACTCCATCACAAGCACATAGTGCACTTTTACCACCATTTTGAGGACAAGGAGAACATATACATCCTGCTGGAGTACTGCAGCAGAAAAGTGAGTAAAGCGCTTAATTTTAAAGCGTGAGGAGTAGTCAACCTTTTCTTTCCTGCCTTCTCTATTTTGCCCTTCAGGCGTATTTGCTGCTTGTTGCTTCTCTTTCTTGCCATGGTGTGGCATTCCCTTCCCGGTGCAGATAGATATAATCAAAACGCATGAAAAGGCATTTACCAGTATATACACCAACTGCACGATTTTGAAATATGGCATACCAAATCAATGGTGGAGTTTAATGCAATGGACATTGCTTTGAACTGTTATCATTTATTGTAACATGAGGGTAATGTTTTTATAACAACTCCTCTGTGTTTTGCAAGATTTTAGAATTGTGTGTAAGACAAGAAAATTCATATGTGTACAGCAGTGATTCCAAGCACTGTTTCATGTCACATTGTATTTTGACATGACATTGTATTGTGACATGAGACGTGTGGCAATTTCTTGTAATTGGTGCAAATATTTGGCATAAGGTGACTGGCTCAATTGCTGACTAAGTAAAATTGTCTATATGAAATGAGATCATCATTTCTGTATCTACCTTTTTGTTGCATTTTTCAATGCCATTGAGTCAGTATTTCCTGTAGTGGATTGCATGCCCAATCAATCTTTCCTTTTTTTTTTTTTCTTTTTTTTTTTTTGCAGTCCTTAGCACACATACTGAAGGCTCGCAAAGTACTCACCGAGCCAGAGGTGCGCTACTACCTGCGACAGATTGTCTCAGGGCTCAAGTACTTGCATGAGCAAGAAATTCTGCACAGGGACCTTAAGCTCGGTAGGTCTGGCATGCATTTAATGGCATGCAAGTTGAATAGAAGAGGAGCCTCCTCATCCTGCCCTTGCTCATCTTTCCAACTATCCCCTTCAAGGTAATTTTTTCGTAAGCGAATCCATGGAGCTGAAGGTGGGTGACTTTGGGCTGGCCGCCAAACTGGAGCCGGCAGGGAATAGGAGGAAGACGATCTGCGGAACTCCCAACTATCTTTCCCCCGAGGTGCTGAACAAGCAGGGTCACGGCTGTGAATCAGACATCTGGGCCCTCGGCTGTGTAATGTGAGTAGACTCTTCTCAATGAGTCCTAATGTGAACCCTTTTACCGCTGATTGTACTAAACATTCAGAAACTGCAGCATCGATAACCTGTAATGCATTGTCACAGATGAAAGCTGTATACAGTAGGAATATGTAGTTTTAGTTAACATTAGGGTTGTTCCGATCATGTTTTTTTGCTCCCGATCCAATCCCGATCGTTTTAGTTTGAGTATCTGCCGATCCCGATATTTCCCGATCCGATTGTTTTTTTGTTTTTTTTTTTGCTCCCGATTCAATTCCAATCATTCCTGATCATTTTTCCCGATCATATACATTTTGGCAATGCATTAAGAAAAAAATGAATAAAACTCGGACGAATATATACATTCAACATACAGTACATAAGTACTGTATTTGTTTATTATGACAATAAATCCTCAAGATGGCATTTACATTATTAACATTCTTTCTGTGAGAGGGATCCACGGATAGAAAGACTTGTAATTCTTAAAGGATAAATGTGACTTTGTATATTGTGACTAAATATTGCCATCTAGTGTATTTGTTGAGCTTTCAATAAATGATACTGCAGCCATTTAACTTCTGCCCAAATGCATGATGGGCAGTGCAACCATGACTGTGCGTAGGGGCACCAATTGATATATCTTCTTTGCGTTTGGAAAGAACATAGGGTGTTAAGAAAATGATCAACTACAACCTTTCTTCCCCACATTGCCTCCCACGTTATTTTAAATTGCTGAGAGAGGTATTGTAAGACTTTAGCCACATAAAAAATGGCACCAAAGGCTGTCAAAATTCTCTACTCATTATACGTTGCCGTCTATCTATAGGTAAAATGGCGTCTTTATAGATTGAACGCGACAATGCGTGAGTGGGTCGTGCAGCGCATGCGTTAATTATTTAACGTGATTAATTAAAAAAAAAAAAAAAATTAATTACCGCCGTTAATGCAGTAAATTTGATAGCCCTACTTTAAGCCAAAACTACTCTGGATGAGTGTAAGACATTTTATCTGTAACGTTAAATACAATTAGAAAACGATTTAGATAAAATATATAGATATATTAAAAAAAGGCATGTCCGATAGTTTTTTGCCGATTCCGATACTTTGAAAATGATGTGATCGAACCTGATCGATCGGCATCCCGATCGATCGGGACATCTTTAGTTAACATAGTTGTTGCCATGTATTCCGCTTTAGTCAAACATCATTGCTAGCATGTTTGTTAACTGCAAAGTCATTAATGTAAGTCATTCATATTACAGAAACATTTTTCCAAAAGTTACCTGTAACTGTCTGCAGTTCACCAGGGACTCATGTATAAATGTTATAGAACATGGATGGAAAGAGCCTAACCCCTTTCTGTTTGCTCCAGGTACACGATGCTTTTGGGAAGGCCGCCATTCGAAACCACCAATCTCAAGGAGACGTACAGGTGCATTAGGGAGGCTCGTTACGCGCTACCCTCCTCGTTATCGCCACAGGCCAAGCAGCTCATTGCCAGCCTGCTTGCCAAGACACCAGAGGACAGACCCAACCTGGAACACATTTTGAGGCACGACTTCTTCACACAGGTGATATGCAATTTTACATTGGATGAGATCACTTCTCCCCTCCCTTCCTTCCAGCTTGGTGCTGACCCATCTTTGGTGTGCCGTTGCAGGGCTTTAGTCCAGAACGTCTGTCAGCGAGCTGTTGTCACTCTGCACCCGACTTCCACATCTCTAGTCCCGCCAAGAGCTTCTTCAAGAAAGCAGCGGCAGCCCTCTTTGGAGGCAAACGCGACAAGGTCAAATACTACGAGACTCTAAGTGAGTATGATTGACTTACTGAGCTACACCACCATTATTATTCACAATTACAGAAACAACCAGTTCTAAAAATACAAAACACAAAATTAAGGCATGTATCTTTGCCATCATCGGGAGCAGATAATATTCAAATGTGTTGATTGCTAAAAAAGCAAGTTTGCTAGTTTAACATGCTTGTAATAGTTTTTGTAAAAATTTATGGAAAATTGGTGCCATGAGAAACTCAACTTGGCGAACATCTGAATACAATTTCATACATTTCATTTTTTCTGGTTGTGATCAGTAAACAAGCCCTTGATGGCCCACTGTTGCTGGGCACTTATGTTGTGTGTCTTTACACTGTATCAAAGTCTTTTTTTTTACCCTTCAGATAAATTAACCAAAGAGGAAGAGGAGATCTACAAGCTGCAGCATGACCTGGAGAGAACTGGTATCAGCCAGCAACAGAGCAAAAAGACAGCTGAGGTAAGAATGAATTATGAATTTTCATACTGCCCCTTAGCGAGCAGGTTATGCAGCATGGTAAAAAGGCGGTTATTTTCAACTATTTCGGCTTGAGTCATAGTGGGAGGAGATGAAACCTACTCAGCCGCCATCGCACATTTTCAAACGCTGTCGTCATTTGGTTCGTTTGCCTCAGAATGGAAGTTTACTTCCGCCATCTGCCCAGAGTCCTGTCGCCCTGGCAACAGAGAGCCAATCCCTAACAACACGAGATACCATCCGTCTGATCGTCAGGGGAAGCCTGGGGAGTTGCAGCAGTAGCAGCAGTGAATGTGAGTTATTTGGAACATACTTGTACATTGGCCACTTCATTCATTCGCTGTAATGACATATAATGACAGAGCAGTGTTAAACGTCCTTAAATAGACCTCATTATTGCTTCATTTCACGGTTAGCACAATGACCATGTAGTTGGCATGTCTTATAGCTCCTTGTTCCCATGGGTTTTTTCCTCTTCCTCCAGCTTGCTCCTATATTCCGATAACGTGCATGTTAGTTTCATGGGAAGACGCTAGGTGTGAAAATGTTTCTGTGTGTCTGCTTGATTAACTCAGATTTAGACATGTAGAAAAAAATGCTAATGTCCATTCCCTATTGTTCCTAAAGGTCTCGAATACAACACCACGGGGAGTGTTGCCGACACGGTTGCTGGTGTGTTGAGAGGATGTCTGGAGAACATGCCTAAAGGTGAGTTGGGTCCCGCTGATATCGGAGATATGTCACTTCCTGCTCTGAAAATTAAAAAACTAATAGATCCTTTATGAATAAATAAGCCCACTAGCCACCATTTACCAGTCTGTCTCTTTTCACTTTTCCAATGTTTTCTAATGTCTATTTGATGGTCAGGTATTTGAATAGCACACCATCTTCCTGACAAATGAATCCTAATTACCCCCTGTCGTTTTCCGCACCACAGCTGACAGCATTCCTCAGAGCACAAATAGCTGCGGCCTCCAGTGGGTCACCAAGTGGGTGGACTACTCCAACAAGTACGGCTTTGGATACCAGTTGTCCGACCACAACGTGGGCGTTCTCTTCAACAATGGCACTCACATGAGCCTCCTGCCAGACAGAAAGTACGCGCCACCTCGAATGTTACGCTTTGCATAATTTGCCAAGTACTGTTCAGCCACTGCCCAAAAATTATGTACTTGAGTTTTTATCTCACTTTGTTTGTCTCCACTTCATCACCAGGACAATCCATTATTATGCAGGGTTGGGCCAGCGCTCTGTTTTCCCTACCTGCGAGGTTCCTGAACACTTTGTGGGCCAAGTGACTGTGCTCAAATACTTTTCCCACTATATGGAGGAGAACCTCATGGATGTAAGCCCTCTCATTCATTCTGTTCTGTGATGACAGCGTGTCACAGCGTGCAAGAGTCAACACTTTGCTGTGTTCTCAGGGCGGTGACTTGGGCAGTATGACGGATGTACACATGCCAAGACTCTATTTGCTCCAGTGGCTCAAATCAGACCGCGCCCTTATGATGCTCTTTAATGACGGCACTTTCCAGGTAAACACTCCTAGGGAAAACACGGGTGGGGTTGCTAGGAGCAGCGAGATAACATTACTGAATTCACATCAATAGCAAAGGATCAGGAAGAGAACATAATATTCAACCACCAATACATGCATTCTCCAATTGTTTATGATACTGTATTTGCGTACAACCTCAAAATGCCTACCATTTGAAAGCAATATGAATATATGAAGTTTTGTCTTGGTTTAGTTGACATTGTATGCTTTTGAAGCATTTTTATGTTAAACTGCCAAACCACAATCACTACTGTCTACACACAGCACATTTGATCAGACTTAAGCAAGATTTAATTGCTTTATTATTATTTTTAGTCAGAACAGGTAAATACAATTAGCATCCTATTATGAAACATTTTTCTTTGCAAAATGGGTGGTGGCTCACCTTTCTTGGGTAAAACAAGCTTTTAGAAATCAAATGTCTTTGTGGCATTCTCCACATTGCACCAGTGTTGAATAGACATCAATTAGGAAAGTCAAACTGAACTGTGTTTTTCTGGAACATTTGATGGCTTTTGGACACTTGTATCATAACCTTTATTATGACTGTAAATGAATATAGAAGAGCACCACCACCCCCCTATCAAAATTAATTACGAGTGGAAACTTTGTGTTTCGGTCCGTTACACAGCTCTCTTTGCGGGAATGTAAAATGAAACTGTAAACAGGAAAACCAGAACCGGAAAACAAACAAACCCTTATCAGGGAGAACCTCTTTGGTGGAGTTGAAACAAAAATAACACACAGCTTTACAATGTAAAGCTCATTTTTACCTCAGGACTCATTCTGTTTCTTAGAAGTTAATTCTCACTAAAAATCACCAAAATGTAGATAAACCCTTTAGATTACATATGCTGCACATAAATTCTCCTGCATTTATTTCATTACTACCAATATAGATTTTTTTTTTTCTTTACAACAAACTCAGTTTGGAATCACAAGTCATGAAAATTGGTGACAACCAAATATTAGATGATAAAACTACCATTTAATTCATACTAAGAAGGAATGTGGCGGGGGGGGGGAAAATCAACAGCAAAAACTCACGTGCTTTATACTAACATTTATTATCATGTCTTCTTCCCAAAGGTGAACTTTTACCACGACCACACAAAGATAATCCTATGCTGCCAGAAAGACGAGTACATGCTTACCTATATCAACGAGGAACGCGTTTCAAAGACTTTCAAGCTCAGTTCATTGCTGGCGTCTGGCTGTCCTGCCGACCTGCGTGAGCGCATGCTCTACTCGCTTAACATGCTGCTGCAGTGGTGCAGCTAGAGACACCAACCCGGATAAATACAGAAGAGCATGTTAGACACATGAACTCGGACATCCTGCAGAGCTTGCATCCATTAGTGAGGAACTGTGCAAATGGAATTGTGGAGTAACAAGAGACTGTGGATAATAAAGTGACTGTATGCAATGGAAGGGAAAGGAGGAGGACTGCAGGAGAGAGAAGTATGTTGGACCCAGGAATGTTGCTACGATCCACATGTGTTGGATAAAGAGAAAGAAAGGAAAGCGGATGTCTTTTGGGAAGATCCAAAAGCTGGGCTGGCACCAGCTGAAAACAAACAAAAAGGCTGCAAGACTGTCTCATTGTTGTAAATGATGTACAGTGTAAACTAACCCACCATACAGTCACATGCTAATATGTGTGTGGATGGGCCAGGGTTCAAGTGTTTTTAATATACTGAATGTTCATCTGTTTGTGTACGTGTGTACCAGTGAGTGAGTAAGTGAGTGGGAGGACAATTATATGCAAAAAAAAAGAAAAGTGATTTCTTATTTTGAATGACAACTAAACTGAGCCCACATTGTTGAGGGAGGATGCATTTTTTTAAGTGTCCTATTAAGAGCATTATCATCCGGAAGAAAAATACTACATAATTTATTGTGTACAAAAAGTGCCATATTTATTTATTTAATAATAAAGTGCATTTTCTTAGAACAGAGTGTTTTTTTCCCTTTATCACTGTACTTCCCTTTATGGTTCCCCATAATCTTTGAATCTGTATTAGCACAAAACTGTCAGACTGCAAGAAAAGGAAACAGAAAAACAGAGGACCAGAACCTCGCAACTTAAACTGTGGTGGGTATGTGCCGAAATCCATCTAAAATACAGTAAAATATTAATGATCAATTCTAAAGACAACTCCAGTTATGCGACAAAGTTGATTGTTTTTTAATGGAGTTGAAGAGCTTGTGTTGATGGAAAGGTTTTCAAATTATTATTTTTCGTCAAACTTATAAATTCAGCTAGGGATCAGATAATTATTTTCACCACTGTCATGTACAGGGATTTTTTCCCTTTTAAGTCCTTCTATGTAAATTAACTTACAAGGATTTTGATCAAAGTATGTCGAAAAGGTTATATTTTACATTTGTTAATTAACATTTTGAAGTAATTTCTCAGTGAAAGAGGGATGATGATTGCTAAATGGCTCATAATGACACTCCCCTCTCATTCTGTTCCAAATCAAACCAAGGCTTATCTGAACATGAACGTTTGGAGAGGGGAAACTGGTGAAATAGAAGAGGATGTTAACATTAAAGGCCTCAACTCTGCAAAGATAGCCTGATGTGACCTTGCCTAATTCGTTTCATGGTGCCTTGCCTTCAGTAAATAACTACCCCATGTTTCCAAATCTAATTAGCTAAATTGTGTTTCTGCTCAGTAAAAGCCTAGACTATTTATTCAATGACTTAACTATTATTTCAATCAAATTGTTTTAATTTAAGAAACATTGACATTTTATTAAGCATACTAATGGTAGTTCTTTAGGGGAACTAAAGATTTTTATTTGATCATTTGCATTTCGAATTATTATAGTAATTTTAATCCCTCAAACATGAAGTCACCTTTTCCCCTATATTGTCATGAGGTACTTGTTTCAAATATTCAAGAAAGGTTTTCAAACCTAAACACCAAATTGTTTTTTCCAAGCGTATGTTGTAAGTGGGTCAAAAGATAAAACGCTATACTCTGACTAATGATGCGTTTGTGGAATAAAAAGAATCTTTTCATAAATGAAGCTGACACACTTTAATGTCTTGCGGATTATTTAAGTAAAAATCATCATTTGAAGAAGATACGCATATGTTACCCTTTAATTTTAACCCTTCAAAGGAAAAATCTTTTGTTTATTTTTTATTCATTCTACTAAGGATTTATTTTTTTCCAAATAAGATTCATAGAAAAATTTAAGGGAACAATTTTATTACTTTCATCCATTTCGGTATGTGAGTCACTGGGGTGCTGGAGCTTACTCCAGCTCAAATCCTGCAGCACATGCAGCAAAATCATGATTTTGGGATGAAGCCGGAGTAACCGGAGAAATTTATTTATTGATTTAATTAATTAATTAATTTACCGGGTAAACTAAAAACTCATTTAGTGAGAATCTTTGAACAGCAGGAATGACATTTTTCTTCATCTTTGCGAATGTCAGTTAGAGGTCAGTTCCACACATCTTACACAGTATAATGCAAACGCGCAATTGACAGGCCTATTGAGCACCTATTCACCTCCGCAGCTTGCTTATATAATGGCTGGAGTCAAATGTGGATACTTGAATCATCTACTTTAGAAGTTCACTCAGAATACTGGTGCTCTGTAGAGCTCCACAATTCGCTGCTAATGCATAGACATACCCCATGTGGGAGGGCAGGAGAGAAAGTGGCGGCCAACGTGAGGGAGAGAACGGGAATTATTCATTTGGCGATACCTCCAGGGTTTGATGCGGTAATGGATGCTCCAAATAGACAGTTGATGTTGATATTGCGTGGCATTCGAGGGCGTTTTAACCTTGTGTCTTAACAGCCACAGAGGAGCATCTGCATCATATTCATGTACCGCTGTATGCTCTTCAGAAGTCATCAACATAGAGAACAATTCAGGAAATTCAAAGATAGCTTGAGGTATGCTTGGAAAAGAAAAACATACCAGTACCAAGAGCGTGTAATCATCCTGCCACTGGGGATTTTTAGGGATGCTGACCTGAAATGCCATTGAAGGACATGCACTGTGATTAATACTGGGAGAACATTAGCTTCTAATAACTGAGGACAGCTCTCTGCACTAGTGGTTAGCGGGGTTCTGAGTTTCTGAGGTCAAATCTTTTCTCCATCTGTCTTGAGTGGAGCTTCTTTTAAAATATACAGTGAGGAGCAGAAGTATATAAACTTCTTGTGATTTTGTTCACCCACTTAGAAAATAGGCAGCGGTCTGAAGTTTCAATCACAGATGCATTTCCACTTATAGAGACATAATCTAAAAATAAGGTATAGAAATCACATTGTATGAGTTTTAAAAAGAATTTATTTGTAATTTACTGGGGCTCATAAGTATTCTTACCCCCAAGAAACTGAGGGTTAATATTTAGTGCAGAAGCCTTTGTAATTCCAGAGGTCGTACCCTTTCTGTAGTTCTTCACTAGGTTTTCACATATGGAAACAGGGATTTTGGCCAATTCCTCCACGAAAATCTTCTATAGCTCTGTCAGGTTTCGGGGCTGTCGAAACACGAGGTTTCAGCTACATTCAAAGATTTTCTATTGGATTAAGGTCTGGAGACTCATTCATTCATTTTCCATGCCACTTTTCCTCACGAGGGTCGCAGAGGTGCTGGAGCCTATCCCAGCTAACTACAAGCAGTAGGCAAGGTACACCCTGAACTGGTTGCCAGTCAATCGCAGGGTCTGGAGACTGGCTAGACCATTCCAGAACCTTGATATGCCTTTTACGCAGAAACTCCTTGGTCAGCTTGGCTGTGTGCTTCGGATCATCGTCATGTTGGAAGATCCAGCCAAGACTCATTTTCAAGTCTCTGACGGAGGCAAGGAGGTTGTGGCTCAAAATCTGACGATACATTTCACCATTCATCCTCTGCATTATACAGTACAGTCATCCTTTCCCCTTTGCCAAAAAGCAGCCCCAAAGCATGAGGTTTCCACCCTCATACTTCACAGTGGGGATGTTGTTCTTGATTGTACTCATTCTTCTTTTTCCTCCACACACGACGAGTGAAGTTTGCACCAAAAAGTTCTACGTTGGTCTCATCTGACCACATGACTTTCTCCCATGACTCCTCTGCATCATTCAGATGGTCCCTGGCAAACTTCATACTGAATTGAAGTCAAGTGAAGTTAGTGTCTACATGGTATTTGTATACCGGCTTGTATTGTGCAATTGTGTTGAATGCATACATGTTTTTTTTTTTTGGTTAAAGTTCACAAAATTCAACAAATTACTTCATATAAAAACAAGAAAAGACCAAGCCTTGTGGTTTATTCGAGGACATTCAATGTTAGCTAGCTGTTGGGCAGTGCACAAGGAAATGCACTGTTTTAGGCAGTACACTTATGATTTTTTGTATTTTTTAAGAGCTAAAAAGTAACAAAATAATCCAGAATTACAATGGCATTTCCAAAAGAAACAAAAATATACAGGCTTTATCCTCTGCAACACTCCCAGAAAAAGAGGACGACAAAGTACTTTAAGAAGTGTGGAACTTTTGTTCAAATAATTGTTTTTTTTGTTTTGTTTTGTTTTTTAATCGGATTGGGACTCTTTATCGGCAGATTGTCAAAATTGGGTGACTCGGATGCGGGTGCCATAACATGCGATCGGGAAATCGCTGTTCTAAATAATATAAAGTGGGCCGGTCTAAGACATTAAATTCCTGGGCTGAAAATGAGTCCCACTCCGGCCCTGCCTGCATCCCCAATTGATGGCCATTTGAGTGAATTAACACAGAAGAGTTGCCCAAAGTATAAGCTCATGTAATTACTCAAATGGTCAACTGCAACTTTTAGTACTGGGTCTGGAGTCCTTTTCCTGTGTCCAATTATAAAACATAGCCACAAAATATGTTCTAAATGTGAACAATTGTCCAGGGTTTATTCCTTTGTTTCTTTATCTCTCTTTCTTTGTGTATTTGTTTCTTTTTTTTTTACCCACATTATTGCCACGATTAGTAATACAGGTTTTTCAAACATACATTGAGCTTGGACAAAAAATGATTGGGGGAAAAAACATGTACCTTAATTATACAACTATTCAGCATTCAACTTTCTGTATAGCACTTGTCTCTATTAGCATCTCATGAGCTAATGTTTATCGGAAAGAGTTGGGAATTCACAGGGCAAAAGTGCATTATACAGTGGTATGGTAAATCACCATCAAATGTGATCTGATATTTGTCAAAATCATACAGATGAAAAAACTGTCTGCTATAACTAAAACCACCCAAACATTAATAGTTTTTCATTCATTCAGTGAGTAAATAAGTAAATAAGTAAGTGAACCATCACATTTAATATTATTTATTGTGCCCCCCCCCCCCTTTGGCAGCAATAACTTCAGCCAGACGCTTCCTGTAGCTGCAGATCAGTCTGGCACATCGATCAGGACTAATCTTGACCCATTCTTCTCTACAAAACTGCTCTAGTTCAGTCAGATTCCTGGGATGTCTGGCATAAATCACTGTTTTTCGGTCATGCCACAGCATCTCAATGGGATTCAAGTCTGGACTTTGACTTGGCCACTCCAAAACGTGTATTTTGTTCTTCTGAAACAATTCCGAAGTTGATTATTTCTGTATTATGTGGATTGTCTTTTTGCAACATCCATCCTCTTTTTAGCTTCAACTGTCTGACAGACGGCCTCAGGTTTTCCTGCAAAACATCCTGATAAACTTTTGAATTCCATTAATGATTGCAAGTTGTCTAGGCCCTGAGGCAGCAAAACAGCCCCAAATTATGACGCTCCCTCCACCATGCTTCACGGTGGGGAAGAGGTGTTGATGTTGGTGAGCTGTTCCATTTTTCCTCCACACATGACGTTGTTTGTTACTCCCGAACAATTCAACTTCGGTTTCAACAGTCCAAAATATTTTGCCAAAACTTCTGTGGAGTCTCTAAGTGCTTTTTGCGAACATTAAACGAGCAACAATGTTTTTTTTTTTAGACAGCAGTGGCTCTCTCCGTGGAGTCCTCCCATGAACACCATTCTTGGCCATAGTTTGACATATAGTTGATGTGTGCACAGAGATATTGGACTGTGCCAAGGATTTCTGTAAGTCTTTAGCAGACACTCTAGGGTTGTTTCTTTACCTCTCTGAGAATTCTGCGCTGAGATCCTGGTGTCATCTTTGGTGGAAGGCCACTCCTTGGGAGAGAAGCAACAGTGCCAACTCTCTC
Source organism: Corythoichthys intestinalis (assembly GCF_030265065.1). Taxonomy (NCBI): domain Eukaryota; kingdom Metazoa; phylum Chordata; class Actinopteri; order Syngnathiformes; family Syngnathidae; genus Corythoichthys; species Corythoichthys intestinalis. The sequence goes on along the minus strand of NC_080397.1, from coordinate 18,083,322 downwards.
CATTTGTAGCCAACTTCTCTCTCTGTCAACTGATGAACATCCAGACTTTTAGAGATCGTTTTGTATCTTTTATACAAATCAACAATCCTTGATCGCAGGTCTTAAGACAGCTCTTTTGACCGAGCCATGATGCACATCAGATAATGCTTCTCATCAAGACAATTCTTTCCAGGTGTGTGTTTTATAGTCGGCGGTTGTTTTATAGTGGGCAGGTCAGCTTTAAACTGCTCATCAGTGATTGGGCACACACCTGACTTAAATTTTTTGGTGAAAAATGGTTTAAATTGCTCTCTAAGTCTCCTTAGGCAGAGGATTCATTTACCTATTTTTCCCCCTTCTGTCATTGTTTGCATGCTCTCCTAGTTAAATTTAAAAACCTAAAAATGTTTTGGTGGTTTTAGTTAAAGCAGACACTGTTTTTACATCTGTGTGATTTTGACAAAGATCAGATAACATTTCATGGTGATTTTATGTGACAAATTCCAAAAGGTTCAGATAATTTTTCATACCACTGTAGGTCACATACAATATAGATCCTATGTGAAATTTGGAGTTTTTGAGAATCCTATCATGCATAGTTATGGAATGTGGAAGGAAGTTCAGAGTAAATCCACTTGAGCACAGGAAAACAAGCAATGTCTTTATTTCGATTCAACTTTGCTTTAATGGTAGCGTTTGGCGCCATCCAATCCAATTTAGCTTAACTGTTATTGTGTCAATTTTCAACAGAATACGTTTATTTGAAGGGGCTTTTCCATGGAAGCTGATTGCTCCTTTTCCACTAAAGAGCCCAAACAACACTCACTCATTCACCTAGCATGAAAGCTAGTGTCTAATTGGGGAAAGAGTTTGTATTGTCAGTGTGGCACATGGCTGCTCCCACTGGTGAATCACATCGACTTTGGAGAAGTTATTGTAGCGCGTGCAGGCAGGCTGAGCCGTGAGTCTCAGATGATGTGACAAGGGGAATCTTTTATCTGGGCTTCTTGCCTCCAGTTGTCTGCAGGCAACAGCCTGAGTCAGTGTAGCAGAAGTGATTGTTATAAGGGGCCAAGAGTAACATAATTTAACATTACCTCTCACACAATCCTGAAATGCTCACACACATTTCAATGGTGTATGAGATATTTGGTTTGTGAAAGCATTTTCCTTATTTGTGTGAGCAGAGCACGTATGACCAGGTGTTTCAGTTGTGGGCTGTCGGCAGTTTTCCGCCACAGTTGGCAAAGAAAACACATCTTGGTGGGTATGTCACGGCGCATGCAGTGCACTACTGTGACCCGCAACTCTTTAAAAGGCTAAAATGTGCAACCAGTGATGTTCTTGGAAACTGTGCCTGATTGTATTGTTGGGATAGCAATACCGTCAGTTGTATAAACAGCTTTAACATACAGTAAACACAGTGTACACATGTGTAAAACAAAAGCAAAAATGACATACAATCATATACAAATTATTTTTAAAATGTATTCAATCGAATGTATACTACCGGTATGTTTAACATTCAAGCTGATAACATATATCCACAGACTTGCGCTTGGTATTACATTATATATATTTTTTTTAAGTGTTGTGGATTTCCAGGGAGCTGTGAAATTTTAAATGCTTGTTTCACCATTATTCCACAGTTTTTAGTTTGCATTTTTGTTCTTATACAATTCCTGCAAAGGTTTACCTAAGGTACCATTGCTTCAAACATCCTGTGCTATCACTGAAGCGTGATAGTGCTGCAGATGATAAATGAAGTGCATTTAGGCGTAAAGATAATTACTGTTTGCAGGAGAAAAAGACCTAAGACACTGCGTTCCGTACATGCTAACAATTCCAGGGGTGAGTCTTACTTAAAAGCTCAATTTCCGATTATTGTTTCACACACATGTTGCACCTGTCGAGCCACAAAGCACATGACAGTAATTGCAAATCAGTGAACAGAACGAGTTATCCAACGTTCTATCTTTTTCTGCTTACTTTTCAAGCTGAATTGTTTTGTAATGGGCGAGGGAGATTTTAGGAAGCTTCTTAAAATATGTAAAATTATTAAATGCACCCATTCCAAGTGGAAGGGGAAAGGCTTCAATCCAGTGACTCACTGGACAAAGAAAGCAAAACTAACACAGACAAGCCCCTGGGATGTAGGTGGGGCAGCATTGCTCAACAATTGTTGATACTCCCGATACTCACAAATCCTTCACATATTCTTACCAATTACTCAAACCAGGAGTTTTTTTTAAAGTCAATGTATTCATTAAAAAAACATTGAGGTGCTTCACTAGGACTTAGCACAACTATGCAAAGCCACAGAAGTCAGGTGCATCCAAAATGTGCTGATCACAAAGTGCTTAAAGATTGCATAAAGCCTCACAACCACGAGTTGTTACGCCTCATCCAACATGGTTGCGTTGGTCGAGTTAGTAATGAAACAAATATGCTTTAAGCAGTAAGTGAAGGTACAATACAAAACATGCATGGTGGAATGTTATGCCGGAAGGTAACATACTGTAACTGCTTTGATTTGATGTCGATGTATGCATTCTTCCATACAAGGGAAGCATTTCAATCTCTCCCTCCAACTGTGAGGTTACCAAGCCGTCAGATGGGCGTCCATTCCATTCCATCACATTACTCCTCCTCTCATTCATAAACAGCCGCATGCCCTTAAAAGAGCATGCCGTGAGGTCAGAGTCGTCAAGCACAATATTTCCGAAAGAGAGCGACGAGCCAATCAAACGCATCATGACTCACTGTTACGTGGACTGACTGCAATCGAGTTGAGTGGGAGACACGCTGCTGTTTCTATGGCAACCGCCTCTCTCACTTGTTCTGTCGTCGTCATCCCCGACTTGTAAACACCTGCAATTTATTTGGCTGCTCTGTCCTAGTCATCACTCCACCAGGGCCAAACACTATCATCAAATTATGTCATGAATTGCACAGGTTTCACTATCTGTCTTTATTTACAGAAAGGAAATAGAGTACATATTTGGAGATGGTATGATTTACATTTGAAGCTTCTATAATTAAATGTTCGAAGCAAAAATGAATTGAAGGTGACATAATTTGTTGGAAAACAAGCGATTAAAAACGTGTTTTAAGTAGTAGTAGTACAAAGTAGTTGAGCCAAAATCAACAGGAGATTTGAAACCACATAATTTTCAATCAAATGAATCGTTTGTCAGTGGATGTAAGATGTAATGTTTGACTGCTGTATGTCTGCAGTGTTTGTGCGTGTGTAACACTTAACACCAAGGTGCAGATGTTGTTTCTCCGTATTAAAGTTGGCATGCATGATGAGACATAAACATCTGGACCCACATTTTTTGGCCAAAGCGATACGATGACTCTTCATAATTGTATGTTGTGTGGTGCGCATCTGTTTGTGTCAACTTAAAAGCTCACCTGGAGAATAAAGACTGAAGTCTGACTAAGACCTCCTGAAGTGTACCTGCATGGCATGTCTGTCAACGGGTTCTCAGCAGTTTGTCTCATAGAGCTAAAAGAAAATGCCACACATGAAGCCATGCTCATTTACAGCCGTACTTACAGTTTATCATTAGATTCATGGCCTGTAAGAGCAGTTTTATATGAATGATATTTCAAATGTTCCAAACTGTGTGCACTGTTTGTCCAGTGGCATTTGATTACATGTTACTATGGCACAAGTAGTCAAGCTTGCAACAATACTTATTTTTTATATACAGTATATATAAATTTATATATTGATTAGGGCTGTCAAACAATTCAAAATTTTAATCGAGTTAATCACAGCTTTAAAATTAATTAATCGTAATTAATCGCAATTCAAACCATCTCAAAAATATGCCATATTTTTCTGTAAATTATTGTTGGAATGGAAAGATAAGACACAAGACGGACATAAACATTCAACATAATGTACATAAGCACTGTATTTGTTTATTATAACAATAAATTCACAAGATGGCATTAACATTATTAACATTCTTTCTGTTAAAGGGATCCAGGGATAGAAAGACTTCTTTCTTAAAAGATAAATTTGAGTATAAGTTATAGTAATTTTACATTAAAACCCCTCTTAATGTTTTTGTTTTAATAAAATTTCAAACTTTTCAATCAAAAACATAAACTAATAGCTCGCCATTGTTGACGTCGCCGAGCGGGACGTCACATGGGCTCTCTGCCGTTCTTCCACAGTGTCTTTAACTGCATAGGGTAATGATTGAAATACACCACAAGGTGTCAATGGCAAGTTTTACATTAATTAAAGATCTAGCCAAGGCAAAGTCTGAGTAAGTTTTATGTGTATTTTGCATAGCTATTTTGATTGGGAATGCCAGTTCTCTTTGCATTAAGCGCTTTTCTTTTTGTGAACATTTTTTTTTTGAGCAATAGAAATATTATTTTTGTTGCGATTTCACTAAATGATACTGTAGCGACTTAACTGTTCCGCCCAAATGCATGATGGGAAGTTGGGCAACCATGACTGTCAGTGGTGGCTGCAAATGGTATACAGTATGTTCTGCGTTGTGTGCAATAAAGTGAGTTAAGAAAATGATCGTCTCCTGTCATTCTTCCCCACGTCGTTCGCCACAATACTTATATTTGTTGTGAAAGGTTGCCAAAGCTTAAGCCAATTTGAGGCGCGGTCCAATTCACACCTGTGTCCACTCGCATTTCTCTGCCTTTACGCTCTCAATGTGCTACAAAGGCGTCATTGTAAACTGTTTGAGGCAACGCAATAACGGGTCAATCCGCGCAAGCGTTAATTATGTCAAATATTTTAACGTGGTTAATTTAAAAAATTAATTACCGCCCGTTAACATGATAAATTTGACAGCACTAATATTTATTTATTCGATAGACTACTTGAAGTTTTTGTCTTAAGCATATAGTTTGAAGTAGCAGACAAACTTTTTCTTTTGTTTCTTTTTCATTTCATTTTATTTTACACAGTTATTTACAAGGCAAAAAAAATAGCAAATTACATATTTGCCCCAAGTTCTTGTGAAGCAGAAAACATTTTTTTTTTTTTTTTCCTCATGCTGCAAAGTCGCTGCTGAGCAATTGGTCTCAAGTGACTTTTTTTCTCATCAGAAAGCTCCAGGGTGAAGCAGACTTAAAGTTAATTAAAGACACTGAATCTGGAGTCACCAATGTGATGCCCGTGAGTACCGGAAAGCCCCCAAAGTCTACATAAGTAACCGACAGGCTTTTTGTAAAAAGATGTGATGGAACATTGTGATTTTCTGGAACTAGTGTCAAATTGTACATTTAAAATGTAAACAACACTTGCAGAAAATATATAACAATGTTATGATTCATCACACTGGTCCATTTTGCCAAAATGTCACTGTAGCAACTCAAAATGATTCTCAGTAGTTTGTGTGGGCCCCTACGTGCTTGTACGTGCACCTATATAGTATATATGTATATAATAATTTTGGCAAATTTGTTATCATTACGTTATAATTTGTAACAGTATAAATTAAAATAACAGTATCAATCCATACATTCATCCATTTTCTAGCAGGATAAATACAACTTGAGTAAACTAACCTCACAATTTGTTTTTATTTCGAATAAGAAATGAACGAACGAAGAACTGAATTAGTCCCAATCAAAACAAATACGTGTTTTTTCTATTATCTCTTTGAACCCTTATTTTAGCTTTAACTAGTTGTTTTTGTTTGTTTGTTTGTTTGTTTGTTTTTTTATGGGCAATGCATTATGATTGTGATACAACAGTACTACTGTATATCCATTCAATTTCTTGTGCCGAAACTTGGAATTGTTCTATTGGCTTTGACACAACTTTGTTCTTCTCGATTAATTAATCAAAACATTTTATGAGTGACAATCCACAGTATGATGAAAAAAAGGTCATAGTTTCACCATGTGTATCCAGGGGCAGAATCTGAAACTGTGATGTCAAACTCGATAGAAACACGGAAAACCCTATCTACCACCCTATTCTGAAGCGTCTACCAACCATGAATGATTAAAGCCTTGAGAGAGGTGTACGCTCTTGTTCATATTGACATTTTCTATGTGGACCAACGTAAACACTGTCCAATATTCCATCCACATATATTGGTACATTTTCATTCAAAAGAAACACTCCACTCTTAAGTTTTGCTTGAGCATGTTAAAACACGCTTCAGTCAAACCCTCCCAAGTGAGAGATTCTAGCCTTAGGCCATTATTTTATTCTGGCGAGCTTTTTTTTTTTTAACTATTACCTTGAATCACCCCAATGTACAATATCTGTGATGGACTTTTTGTTCATTAGCCTTCTTTTCTGTGTTTTCTTCATTTGCAACCCCTCCAAAATATTGCATAGGTCCAGTAATGAATGAATGAACATACTGCACGTCAGTGGCAAACTGTCAGTCATCACTGTAAAAAAAAGAATACATTGTCATAGCAACAGCACAACTTCAGATTAATGACACAAGATTCAGAATTTACTACTGAAAGTAATCTTGTGTGCTGGATAATGGATTTTTTAACAAACAGAACACAGAGAGTTAGAGTAAATGATCGTCTCTCTGAACGGCAGGTCTCTTCTACTGGCTCCCCTCAGGGGTGTGCACTCTCACCTTTACTATTTATCCTCTACACTAATGATTGTAGAAGTCGGTATAGCAATAGACACATCCTGACCATGTCCTATGGTCTGATGAGACGGGCTCAACTATTTCATTGCCATTGATGAGAAGCTTGTCATCTACGATCCAAACGTACCACTGACAAGTTTTATCATCAACTGCAATATTTTTAATGAAATGGCGGATAACACTCTCGGCTAATGTAACTGCTGATTTTAAGCCTGCGGAGCACTTAAAACCACTTTTTAAAAAATGCTCAATGCTTCTCGTTCCAATGCCGTCCAGCACGCAACACGTCACTTTTGATATTCATGATCAATTTCAATTCATGATGTTAGCAATTAATAAAGCTGTTTTTTTACAACAGAAAAGGTAACAGTTGCCGTTAGATACCATTTAAAATTTTTCAGGTCATTCATTGACAGACAGAAGCAGCACGGCAAATCGCCACGCTAAAAAATAAGTAAAAAAATCAAAATGGCTTACCTCTTTGCCCTCTGTAGGACCATGGCCCCCAACAAAATGTTTACTGCAAATGAAATGTGAATGGCTTCACCTTGCTTGCGTTAAACTGGTCTTTTGGACGTCCGCCCAGTTGATCTATTCTTCACATGTTTTTCCTCCGAGTTTTTGGTTTCGGGAAACGAAAGAAGAAAACATTCTTTATATATCATGATGTCTAGAGTCGTTTCTACAAGTTCCATAGCAGCAGTCTTTACTTGGCATGTTAATTTCTGAAAGATTACTGGCAGAAAACAAGCAGTACTAATATGGGTTGTAGGCGAGGGCGCTTTTATGTTGACCCACTTCCGGTTTATGATGTTGACGTCATGGTCTAAAAATAGCATTCGTTCGATATGCTATTGAAAAACATACTTTTAGAATAGTAACCTTTTCATTGCTAATGTGAACTTGACAGTGGATATAATTTGATCCCAGATAAGAGGTAATTATTTGATATACTTATTCAATCCAATATAATGAAATGTAAATTTTAATGAAATATATTTCAAATGTATTTGTATAATGGTAAAATGGTAAATGGAACTTTATTGGTTCAGAATTTTTTAATCCTTCTCTAAAGGCGTAGAAGGCCCAAATGGTTCATTACTGCCGTAAAGTGCACACATTTTTAAAGAATGAAAAAGCAACTTTCAGCTTTTTCCTGTCAAAGCTCACCAAAACGACTCAGTCACATGATTTAAACAGATGTATCCCTTTGCCATGAATTTGTGTAAAGCGGGGAAGAACTGTCCTGTGTATTTGGACTTGATCTAAGACATTTTTTTTGTATTAAGTCAACATTTGTTCAATTATTGATTACCGGTAATCTTTCATAAGTGTGCCAACATAAAGGCACACGTTTTTGCATCGCAATGCTGACGTACTGTAAGTGCTGACTCAGAAGTGCGATCACAAGTGCTAGTACTGCCAGTTAAAACGTTTTTTTTTTTTTTTTTTTTTTTTTTTTTAAATGTTACAGGCAAGGACTGTGAATCGTTTTCCCTTACAAATAATGTGTAAATGGTTTCAGTTAGCGAGAGTTACAAATACAATTGCGAACGTATGAACAGAAATATTGATTAAAGGTTTTCAGGATTCTTTTGTTAGACAAGGAAAGGAATCACGCTTGGTGGGTGATCAATGTAAAAAGTCAAGACCTGACTACAGCAATGGACAAAGAAACAAATCTGCAGCACCCAAATTTGTTACAGTGAAAGTTGTCATTGGTCAAATTACGTGGGTAGATACAGTCTGTCACTCTGAAAAAGCACAGAGTGATTACATGACAAAAGGCTGAGAAATTAGATCTTTTAATTGGTCCCAATGTGAAAAGATGTTGGATGGTCAAATTTTTTTTTTCAATTTTGTTGTTGGGCCTCACTGGTCCCCAATTTAGGTTTGCATACTGTAATCAATTGTACAGGTAGTCTACGGATTACGAACGAGTTCCGTTCCTAAGCTGGCGACGTAACCTGAACCTCGGCGTAAGTCAGAATGAACCCTTTAAGTACTTCTAAATACCTCCTAAATGTCAAAATAACAATCCAAAAACATGTCGTATATTACGTTGTACTATCCTCGCCAAGACGTTGGAGCTAAGTCCTAGCTATACAGCGAGCTAAGCTTTCCCTACTCTCTCTTACTCGGCTACGCAACTTCTTCATGGGAGCAAATGCGCTTTTCTTCGCGTGTGCGCTCCTCTTCGTTTGCACAAATATGTTCTTCGTCGTGGGTACATGCACTCTTACTCGCATGCGTAAGTGCTACCTGCTCTACGCTTCCTGTGCCAGATTAAAAGCACGCATCAGAAAACAAAAGTCATCATTATAATCAAATACATATTTCGACAAAGGGCAGAACAGTCATATGAATAAAATAAAGTACAAAATAAGATACTGTGAGATACAATAAGGTACTGTTTGCACGAAAAAAAAAAAAAAAAAAATGGCGGAAAGACTCCGGTGTCGTAAAGTCGAAATAACGTAAGACGGGTACATCGTAACCCAAGGACTACCTATATAGTCTTTTTCAGACATTGAAATTACAGCTACATTACCACTCATTTGAAATCGCTAACCAAAACTGCAACACCTATACTACCTCGGCTATTACAGTATTCAAAGAAGTCCTCTCCCTGCACATCTTCCATAATTCAAAGGTACAGAGAAAGGTTTTCTTATCACTCAATTGTTTTCTTAATGTCTCTTATGTCTTCTTTGTTTTGTAATCACTTAAATTTGTGGGAACATGTTACACAAGCCTTTCAGAGTCTCTGTGGATTTACAGTTGGTATCTCACGCATGTGTTGCCCGCGAAAATGTTCCAGACAAACTTTCTAACACCCTAAGTGGTTGGTCTCATTGTGAATACCGAGTGTGCAGACCGATAAGGTGCATGAAAATGGATTTGTCTACCATTTTGTTCCAAACGCACAAATGGAGCATTATTTTGCACACAAGAAGACATACACTCAATGACTAAACATAAAGCTTGTTTTAATGCAACCTTGGTCTTGCATTCGAAGCCATTATGGCCTAATCAATATCAATATATCTCTTTCCATTAAAATCTGATAGATGTGTTTCCTTCCTTCCTTTCATTACCTCCCTTCAGTAGCATTTATTTTACATGCACTGCTTCCATTGAATAGGAGATGAAATCTGATTGGACAAAAAAAAAAGATTGATTTCCTTGAAAATCTAATCTTCCCATTATTAGAATCACATTTTAAATTCGTCCTCACAGGGGCATAATGCCATCCCTCGATGACGTCAGCGTTTGTTTTTGTAGTAATCTGCACATATGCAATTGTCAGCATCTCGAGTGAATGTCATGTATTTGGTTTAAAAACATTTTTTGTGTCATATTTGGTATATATGGAGTATGTATTGCTCTAGCTGTATAGGATGATGACAGCAGATGCTGTGGCAACTCTGGTTGTACAGTATTGATGAATTCCCTCTATGTAATGAATTATTAACAGTTTGATTAAGTCCAAAAGACACTTACTAAAGGCCTACGTACCAAGTACACAGCGAGCGAAGCGTTCTGAGCCAGTCCATTTATAATAATTTGATTTGTTTGCCTTCCACTGTAGCCATTCAGACATACTTTAGCTTTTCCTGTGCACACGTGTGGAGTTACTGTTAACACAAGACCGTAGGTTTGCATAGGGACGCTGGGGACATAACACAACCAACTTTTTAGGATGCTAAAATTGTCCGCATCAACTTTTAAGCAACTTTATTGATATTATATAATGAGTTTAGTTATTATACAGGTAATTTAGATTGTCTTCCCATATGTTGTAAGAATAAAATTGACCCTACCATTATTTAGTGAATTATTTTCATCATGTTCAGACTTACATTAACCCTTTTCACTTGCTCAATGTGCCAGTCCATTTTTCCCCCTTAAACACAGGTTTGATTGGGTGACGACTTGACACCCCACACCCACCCCCCCCACACACGTACACAGCCCAGACACAGACAATATGTTGCGACATGCCGCCTCCTCCGCCCCCTTCGAAGAAGAGGTACAGTGGGGCAAATAAGTATTTAGTCAACCATCAATTGTGCAAGTTCTCCTACTTTAAAAGATTAGAGAGGCCTGTAATTGTCAACATGGGTAAACCTCAACCATGAGAGACAGAATGTGGGGGAAAAAATCACATTGTTTGATTTTTTAAAAGAATTTATTTCCAAATTACAGTGGAAAATAAGTATTTGGTCACCTAAAACAAGCAAGATTTCTGGCTGTCAAAGAGGTATAACTTCTTCTAACGAGGTCTAACAAGGTTCCACTCATTAACTGTATTAATGGCACCTGTTTTAACTCATTATCGGTATAAAAGACACCTGTCCACAAACTCTGTCAGTCACACTCCAAACTCCACTCTGGCCAAGACCAAAGAGCTGTCGAAGGACACCAGACACAAAATTGTAGACCTGCATCAGGCTGGGAAGACTGAATCTGCAATAGGTAAAACGCTTGGTGTAAAGAAATCAACTGTGGGAGCAATTATTAGAAAATGGAAGACATACAAGACCACTGATAATCTCCCTCGATCTGGCTCCATGCAAGATCTCACCCCGTGGTGTCAAAATGATAACAAGAACGGTGAGCAAAAATCGCAGAACCACACAGGGGGACCTAATGAATGGCCTACACAGAGCTGGGACCACAGTAACAAAGGCTTCTATCAGTAACACAATGCACCGCCAGGGACTCAAATCCTGCACTGCCAGACGTGTCCCCCTGCTGAAGAAAGTACTTGTCCAGGCCCGTCTGCGGTTCGCTAGAGAGCATTTGGATGATCCCGAAGAGGACTGGGAGAATGTGTTATGGTCAGATGAAACCAAAATAGAACTTTTTGGTAGAAACACAGGTTCTCGTGTTTGGAGGAGAAAGAATACTGAATTGCAGCCGAAGAACACCATACCCACTGAGAAGCATGGGGATGGAAACATCATGCTTTGGGATTGTTTTTCTGCAAAGGGACCAGGACGACTGATCTGTGTAAAGGAAAGAATGAATGGGGCCATGTATCAAGAAATTTTGAGTGAAAATCTCCTTCCATCAGCAAGGGCATTGAAGATGAGACGTGGCTGGGTCTTTCAGCATGACAATGATCCCAAACACACAGCCAGGGCAGCAATGGAGTGGCTTCGTAAGAAGCATTTCAAGGCCCTGGAGTGGCCTAGCCAGTCTCCAGATCTCAGCCCCATAGAAAATCTGTGGAGGGTGCTGAAAGTCTGTGTCGCCCAATGACAGCCCCAAAACATCACTGCTCTAGAGGAGATCTGCATGGAGGAATGGGCCAAAATACCAGCAAAAGTGTGTGAAATGCTTGTGAAGAGTTACAGAAAACGTTTGGCCTCCGTTATTGCCAACAAAGGGTACATAACAAAGTATTGAGATGAACTTTTGGTATTGACCAAATACTTATTTTCCACCATTATTTGTAAATAAATTCTTTAAAAATCAAACAATGTGATTTTCAGTTTTTTTTCACCATATTCTGTCTCTCATGGTTGAGGTTTACCCATGTTGACAATTACAGGCCTCTCTAATATTTTCAAGTGGGAGAACTTGCACAATTAGTGGTTGACTAAATACTTATTTGCCCCATTGTATATTAGAATTTTTGATCGGCTGGCAGCAGCCACTGTACACAATGTAAAAAGACGTCAATGTTGTGGCATCAAGTAATCATAACATTAAACTGTGAACTTGCTAACCGGCAAAACTCGAGTAGGAAGCTGCGTAGAGAGAAGTGTCCTCTTGTATGTGTTTTGCACTACTAACATTAATTAAACTGTGAGAAATGTAGTGAACTGAGGTTTTCCCCCTTCTCCCCAATTTCCTTTTTTTTTTTTTTGTGCGGTCTTAAAGCAACCCAAAGGAGCTTTCAGTTTTTGTTGAGTTTGGCTGTGCTTGTGGACAAAAGCAGTTGTGTTCTACCTGAAGGAAGGCTCCATTTTTATTTAGTTTTGTCATTCCTTGACTAAGAAGGTTTTTCAGTTATATTTTGTGTATTTAGACAGACAATGTTGAGTGGTCTTAAGACACATGCTTATTTTTTGCATTCCTGGATAGTTAAGAGATTATTAACAAGTTTGTATTTATTGTGTATGTGAAGTTTAATTAGTCAAGTTTAATTATAATTAAGTTATGCTCAAATATTGCATTTTAAATTTGGTAATAAAATCCAGACATTTATTCTGGAAATTTTAGAAATGTTTCTTCAGTCATTTTTGTAATCAAAGGCTTGAATCGAACGGTCTATCACCTGAACCGATAGACATGAAAGTTAGGATCAGTCAATACAGATTTATTTTGCATTGATCATTTAGCCTATCGATTAATCGGGTTCAGAATAGTGAGAAATGTAGCCCTGACACCCGTTCGCCCAATCTGCTTGGTCTTATCAATGTCCCGTCCCCAGCAAAAAGTGAAAATGCAGGTTATGCTGTTAGCATCCCTACCAATGTTTAAACCAAATCTACGCCCTTGTGTTAACACAAAATGTACCTGGTTTTATTACAATAAAATAGAAACACAGGCATGGCAGAAGCCAATCATCCGTAATTTCGTCACCATCATGCTCGTCTCAAAAAAGTGTCATGTCGTTGAGCTCCATCTGTTGGTTTCTGCGTCAACGGGTTTTCGTGTATGACAACACCTTTCGCAAGCAAGGGATATTTATCTCTCTGGAATGATCACGTTGCTTTATTAAGCATTATTATGATGTGTGTAGCTCTAGTCGAGAATTGTATCCAATATCCTTTCCCTCCATGAAACCTCTCCCCTTGAATTAATCAATACCCAAAAGGTAGCTCTCAGATTCAAAATGGTTTGGAGAGCACAACACTCCCATGTGTCTGATGATGTTTAGCTATAGTTTATTTGATGTCGATTTCAAGTACAAAAAAAAAAAAAATAATAATAATAATAATAAAAATAACAATTTAAAGAATGTCCATTGGACTAAAAATACAACAACAACAAAATTAACTCAGGTAGGCAAATAAGCTTAATGTTTACAGAAGCAATCATGAAGCATACCAGGAAATTTTCACTGTCCCTACCGTGAAACACGGTGTGGACTGTTATGGTCTGGGGCTGCTCTAATGCATCTGGCACTGAGTGTCTTCAATTTGTTCAGGGTAAAATTACATTTCAAGACTGCCAAGGTATTCTAGAGAGACATATACTGCCCAGTGTCAGAAAGCTTGTTCTCAGTCATGGGTCATGTCCCTTGCAACAGGATAATGAGCCTTAACACAAATTAAAAAACACCCAAGCATGCCTAAGAAGAAAACACGTGACCATCTCTTATTTACAACTCTGGAATAAATGGCCTCATGCCTTCTGGAGAAAGGAACATTCTAACCAAGGACAACTGGAGCAGTTTGCTCAAGATGTGTAAGCCAAAATACCTCCTGAGAGGTACTGTATGTCTTTTTGAAAGTTATAAAAATGTTTTGATGTCTGTTCAAAAGAATTTTCAACAAAATATTAAGTCGAGGGTATGCCACGGCTTTTTTCAATGGCTGGTTTACTGTTTTTTTTTTTTTCTTTTCTGTTTTTGTTTTTTTTAAACAATAATTTTAATGAACCAAAATGTAAAATTAAAGTCTGATTTTGAAACGTCATTTAAAAAAAATAATAATTAAAAAAAATAATTTATATTAGGCAAACCCCCCAAAATTGAACTTTTTAACAATCTAATAAAACCAAGGGTGATGGAAGTAAAACATTTTATTCATAGTAATTGAAACCTTAAAACATGTAATTCAAGAAACAATTATGGAATTTTTATTTAAATATTACATCATTTCAATGGTGTCCTCCTGCACGAATGCATTCTTGAAATCTGCGGTTGACCACCGTAAAAAAAAAAAAAAAAAAAAAAAAAAAAAAAAAAAAAAACGGGAATTTTCATGTATTGGTAGATATGAGCAAATTGGCAGCACTGTGAGACACTGACCTTAAGCAAGTAAACAATGTCATTTTAGTGACCGTGTTGAATTCAGGATGAAATTCATGGTATCCCAGCTCAGGTGAGGACTCAATGATGAATCTCAACAGCAGATTTCAAGAATGCATTTATACAGGATGACGCCATTTAAAGAACGTTATTTTAAAAAATAAAATAAAATAAAAATGCCATCACTTTCTTAAATGGCATGTTTTATGGATTCTATGACAATAAATAAAATATGTTTTTCTTCCATAACTTTTGGTTTTATTGGATTGTTAAAAAGTTCCTGGTTTTTTTCGAAACACACTGTATATTTTTTGCCAAAGTATTTGTGTTTTTTCTGTGACCTCGTGCAAACCAAAGTAAATTCATCCAAGGTTTTAAACATCTGTCTGTATGTCGGATTCGTTGAAATATACAATAACTTTCAGAACATTACTGCATTCTTTTGTCTAAATGGTTCTTGTAACGTCAGCTTACCCTGTCATACCTAGTATTTATGTCAGATACAAATTATGGCGGTAAATAGACTCTTTTTGAGACACTGTGTTGTCTGAGCATGGCTTGTTCATGAGAAACTGCATGACTGAATAACGAATGAACAAGGAGGGGGATTATTGGACGACGATGACGCAGGAGCCTCACAGCAAGTCTGTGTCTTCACCCTTATTACTAATCAACTGATGGCGCACGAGAGAAAACTGAATGTTGGAGAAGGGGCCAATTACCGTGCGGATGCCAGAGTGTGAGCACGTGTGTGTCTATTCATGATTGTGTCTCACACAGCTGCATGACATGTCAACCACTTTTTGGACATATTATCCACTTTTGACACAGATAAAATATTGTAAGCCTTTATTGACCATGTAATTGGGAACTTCCATTTTTGCTGCATTAAAGTTAACAGTGCCAGCACAAAAGAATAATAATATCAAAGAATTAAACATTTATGGACCACAAAATGTAGAACCCCTAGGCAGAAATAGAGCAATAATGTGTGCATGCACGAGCGCGTGTGTGTGAGAACAATATATGCAGAGGTAAATGGTATGGTAAATTGTAGACAAATAAGTCCAATATACCATACATATATATATATATACATATATATATATATACATACATATATATATATATATATATATATATATATATATATATATATATATATATATATATATATATATATATATATATATATATATACATACATATATATACATATATATATACACATATATATATATATACATACATATATATATATATATATATATATATATATATATATATATATATATATATATATGTATACAGTACTGTGCAAAAGTTTTAGGCATTTAGGTTTTTGAAATTATTGACAACCAGTTACAGCCAATTGGGCTAAATATACAATAAAAATTAATGAGCGTAAAATTAAAAGGAGGAACAATAATTGCCAAACAGTCTGTTGTGTGTCCCATTATAACATAAAAAGAATCACCTCCCAGGTACTTCGTTTCAAGTTTTAATACATGTTGGTGAGCTACTTCTTACACTTGAATGACTGTGTTAAATGCTAGTGTTGTGTAATGCTTTCAGAAAAATGAACATATGTCAGCAGCAACAAACAACAGAAAATTCTGATTTTCTTGCCAAATATTTGCACGTGTGGGAGTAAATTCAGGCAAGTCCTTATGCATAGCAATTTGGTGATACAAAGGCTTTTTTTTTTTTTTCCTACAAAAGGCCTCTGAAATCATTGGGGGGAAGCCATAGTTTAGAGCGACTTGTGCAAAACTTGGACGATAGAAAAGGACAGCTCATTGTCAACGTTTTTCATCTTCATGCTGAATCGATTAGCTGATGATATGATTTCATGATGAGCCTCATTTTCTCTATCGCTCAGTTAAGCGCTTGGACAAAAAGAATTAATTAATGACTGAGCTCAAAATAGGATAAATGGGCTGAAATTGGTATTGTTTGATAATTAACCCTCAGAAGTATCAAAATGGGCACTCAGTCCCAAAGGAGGAGTGCACCTCCAAGGTGGGTCTAAATTTGGGTACACACATAGGAATAATTAACATAATTAGCAGTGCTGATTTTTTAAAAAAGTGACAACACATGCAACAGTGTTCTTTATACCCTGCTCAAACCTTTGGTCTGTTGTTGTGGCAGGACTGACCTGATAAACGAAAGGAAGCATATTGCCACATGCTAACTGCCCAAAATGGCTGAATAAAGTGGAGAAGCTAAAGTACCTGTGAGCGTCTCATGTAACACCATTGCAGTTGCTGTACATTTTGTCTTCAGAATTGTAAATATTTACAATTTGCTTTTGTCAAAGATGTTAATATCCTGCTTAAATCCTGATAGAATACACATGTGGTATTGCAATGTTCCAAAGTACTATAAAACACATCAAGTTATTTAACTTAAATGTGCCAATCTTTGATCAATTTATAGGAAATTGCAAAAAAGTGCCATGCATACATACAACTTGAATGTAAAATAATATAGCACAATTTAACTTTGGGGGAAAAAGTTCCAACAGTCTGCGAATGGCTGGCAGTTAAGGGTGCACCCTGCCTCCAGCAATAGTTGGCTGGGATAGGCTCTGCAACCCTCGTGAGGATAAGCAGTACAGAGGATGAATGAATGAAAGTTCAAACAGTAAATTAAGAAAGAGAAATTAATGCAGGAGTTACAAACAAGTTCCATTCCAATGCTGTAATCCAATCCATCCATCCATCCATCCATCCATCCATCCATCCATCCATCCATCCATCCATCCATTTTTTCCCGCTTATCCGAGGTCGGGTCGTGGGGGCAGCAGCTTCAGAAGGGAATCCCAGACTCCCCTCTCCCCAGCAACTTCAGCCAGCTCTTCTTGGATCCCAAGGCATTCCCAGGCCAGCCAGGAGACATAGTCTCCTTAGCGTGTCCTGGGTCGGCCCCATGGCATCCTTCCTGTGGGACGTGCCCGGAACTCCTCATCAGGTAGGTGCCCCGGAGGCATCCTAATCAGATGCCCGAGCCACCTCATCTGGCTCCTCTCGATGTGGATGACCGAGCTTCTCACCTTATCTCTAAGGGAGAGCCCGGATACCCTACGGAGGATACTCATTTCGGCCGCTTGTATCGACCCACAGCTCATGACCATATGTGAGGGTAGAAACGTAAATCGACCGGTAACTAGAGAGCTTCGCCTTTCGGCTCAGCTCCCTCTTCACCACGACGGACCGATGCAGAGTCCGCATCACTGCAGACGCAGCACCAATCCGTCTGTCGATCTCCCGTTCCATTTTTCCGTCACTCGTGAACAAGACCCCGAGATACTTTAACTCTTCCAGTTGGGGAAGGACGTCATCCCTGACCTGGAGAGGGCATCCCACCTTTCCTGACTGAGGACCATATTCTTGGATTTAGAGGTGCTCATTCTCACCCCGACTGCTTCACACTCGGCTGCGAACCGCTCCAGTGAGAGCTGAAAGTCATGGCCCGATGAAGCCAACAACACCACATTATCCGCAAAAAGGAGAGATGCAATATTGAGGCCGCCAAAGCGGACCCCCTCAGTGCCTCGGCTGTGTCTAGATATTCTGTCCATAAAGGTGATGAACAGAACCGGTGACATAGGGCAGCCTTGGTGGAGTCCAACTCCGACTGGAAACGGATCCGACTTACGGAACAAACTCTGACACCGGTCATACAGGGACTGGATCCCCCGTATTAGGAATTCCGATACCTCATACTCCCGGACCACCCTCCACAGGACTCTCCGAGGCACACGGTCGAACGCCTTCTCCAAGTCCACAAAACACATGTAGACTGGTTGGGCTGATCCACTGTTCCGCGGCCCGGATGAAAATCACACTGCTCCTCTTGAATCCGAGATTCGACTTGCCGACGAACCCTCCTCTCCAGTACCCCTGAGTAGACCTTCCCAGGGAGGCTGAGGAGCTTGATCCCCAAGTTGGAACACATCTTCCAGTCCCCCTTTTTAAAAAGAGGGATCACCACCCCGGTCTGCCTATCCAGAGACACTGTCCCTGATGTCCACTCAATGTTGTCGAGGCGTGCCAACCAAGACAACCCCACAACATCCAGAGCCTTTAGAAATCACCATCTCATCCACCCCCAGGGCTCTGCCACTGAGGAGTTTTTTAACGACCCGGTTGACTTCAACCCCATCCCGCCTTGGAATCCCCAGGCTCTGCTTCCTCAAGGGAAGGCGTGTTGGTGGAATTGAGGAGGTATTCAAAGTATTCGGCTCACCGACTCACGACATTCCTGGTGGAGGTCAGCAGCGCCCCATCCACACTATACACCGAGTTGGAGGTGCACTGCTTTCCTCTCCTAAGATGCCTGATGGTGGACCAAAATTTCTTTGAAGCTGTCTGGCTTCTCCATGGCCTCACCGAACTCTTCCCATGCCCGGGTTTTCGCCTCAGTGACCACCCAAGCCGCGTGCCACTTGGCCAGCTGGTACCCATCAGCTGCCTCTGGAGTCCCGCAGGCCAGAAACGCAATAGAACTCCTTCTTCAGCTTGACGGCATCCCTCACCGATGGTGTCCACCACCGGGTTCTGGGATTGCCGTCACGAGAGGCACTGACCACCTTGCGGCCGCAGCTTCGGTCAACCGCCTTAGCGATAGAGGCGCGAAACATGGTCCATTCGGACTCAATGTGTCCCACCTCTCCCTGGACATGGGGGAAGCTCTGACGGAGATGGGAGTTGACACTCCTCCGGACAGGGAACTCCAGGCGTTCCCAGCAAACCTTCACAAAACGTTTGGGTCTGCCGGGCTGGACCAGCATCTTCCCCCACCATCAGAGCCAACTCACCACCAGGTGGTGATCGGTTGACAGCTCCGCCCCTCTCTTCACCCGAGTGTCCAAAACATGCTTCCGCATGTCTTGGGTTGTAATCCAAATTTTGTGTAAATCAGATTTCACCATATAAGTTTAAATTTACATCAAAATACATAAAAAAATACATTTTAAAAAAATGCTGTAAAAGGAGGCGAGGTTGTGAGCGCTATAGCATGTGAATGTGCATGAGCATGAGCATGTATCCCGACTTCTGGCGATGTAAGGTCCTTGTGAACACAAAACTTCTTTGGCGTAATATTACATAGTTTAGTTCCCGAGGTACTTCCGCATTTCTGCTCGCAACTTACGTTTTACAATTCCTCCATCCAAAACAACAGTTGAGCTGGAGTAACATTACTTATCAAAATCCTTAAAAAAGACAATTTGGAAATACCTCATCCATCTGCCATTATCATGACAGGGGAGGACAACATGTTCAAGAAGGCAAATGTGGAACCAAGCTCGTGCCCTCACAAAGGCCGGGTTTTTTTGTAGCCATGTTGCCGCTCTGTTATGGAAGGTATGTTCTTCCTATCTGTGCATTTTCATGTGTCCGGTGCTCAAAAAATACTAAAGCTAAAATCTTACGCATGAAACGACATGTTGCCTTTGATATTGTTATTACGATGATGATTGTAATTATGATGATCTTTAATATTATTTACAACAACTTCTGTATCTGCTGCTAGCCTTTTGCTAATCACTACTTGTAGGATGGCACAATTATGTCAACACGTAAATGCAAGTGTTAAGTTTTTTGTTCATTTGTCTACAGGTGGAAAAGCTATCAGGCAAGGGAAGACAAGTTGATGTGCCTCACAACAACACTTACTGTACGGTGATGGACATACAGTACATCGAGACTACGTGCGTTGTACCCAGGGGTGGCCGAGAGGCTGAGGCTTGGAGACGGTGGCTCGCCTCGCGCGGACCGTCAGCTCGATCCCGAGATCCAACTACAGTGGTACATCAAAAAACGATCCCTTTTGACACACGATCTTTTCGACATCCGACATAAAATATGACTCGCCATTTGTTTCCGACGACATGCTGAAAATAAGACGATTTTTGACATTGCTGATTTTGTTTTGCCGGAAGACAGACTCAAGGCTGATTTTCTTGTGAGAGAAATCAACACTGGATCCAAAAAGGTTAGTGCAGGTGGAGTAAAAAAGAAAAGGTGACGCTTACCATTGAAATGAAGATGTGAATGTTACCAAAATATAAGCATGGTGTGTGCATCCATGAACTGGGTCGGCAATAGGGCCATAGAATCTCGATCTCGGCCGGCGGTCTTCCCCCGTTCGCCAGTCTTTATAAGTTAAGGTGACAATTCTTATTGTGGTAACATCACCAAAGAAATCGCCAGCTTCATCAGGTTTCTAATCATTTATTCCATCAACTCGCCTAGTGTCCACTGCTGTTGACGCCAGGATCAAAACAGAAAGTTAAATTAGTGCTCTTTTGCTCACTGTGACGTCAGCCCTGCGGGGCGTTCAGGTACAGCAAAAAAAGTCCACCACATTAGAACCTGATTCTTCTTCTTATTATTATTATTGTTATTATATTATTGTTATTCTGATTTTTATTCACAATTTATTTGTTTTGCTCTTTGTAATTGCTATATGCAATTACAAAGAGCGAGACAAAGAGGTGTTTTTACCCCAAATCAACAGAAAATGACTAGATATCAATAGGACGTTTCCCCCAAACTTCCCCAATTCCCCCCAATGCCATTGACGTCAATGGACGTCCAAATTTCCCATTGATTTCGAATGGCATTTAATTATGTTTTTTTATTTTATTGATGCCAATGTACTTGGATTCCATTGACGCCTATGTAAGTTGATACCATTGACGTGCATGGACGTCCAAAAATTTGCCCATTCATTTTCAATGGGAATTTTTTTTTTTTTCCAAAATCAGCAGAAAATGAATAGATATCAATAGGACGTGTCCCCCAAACTTCCCCAATTCCATTGACGCTTATGAAGGGTGCCGCCATTGACGGCCGTGGACGTCCAAATTTCCCGTTCATTTCTAATAGCATTTTATCAAGTTTTTTCATTTTATTGATGCCAATGTACTTGGATTCCATTGACTTATATGTAAGTTGAAACCACTGACGTCCATGGACGTCCAAAATTTTTCCCATTCATTTTCAATGGGAATTTTTTTTTTCCCAAATCAACAGAAAATGAATAGATATCAATAGGACGTGTCCCCCAAACTTCCCCAATTCCAATGACGCTAATGAAGGGTGCCGCCATTGACGGCCATGGACGTCCAAATTTCCCATTCATTTCTAATGGCATTTTATCATGTTTTTTCATTCTATTGATGCCAATGTACTTGGATTCCATTGACGCCTATGTAAGTTGATACCACTGACGTCCATGGACGTCCAAAATATTTCCCATTCATTTTCAATGGGAATTTTTTTTTTTTTTTCCCAAATCAACAGAAAATGACAAGATATCAATAGGACGTTTCCCCCAAACTTACCCAATTCTATTGATGCTTATGGAGGGTGATGCCATTGACGTCAATGGACGTCCAAATTTCCCATTCATTTCTAATGGCATTTAATTATGTCTTTTCATTTTATTGATGCCAATGTACTTGGATTCCATTGACACCTATGTAAGTTGATATCATTGACGTGCATGGACGACCAAATTTTTTCCCATTCATTTTCAATGGTAATTTTTTTTTCCCCCCAAATCAACAGAAAATGACTAGATATCAATAGGACGTTTCCCCCAAACTTCGCCAATTCTATTGACGCTTATGGAGGGTGATGCCATTGACGTCAATGGACGTCCAAATTTCCCATTCATTTCTAATGGCATTTAATCATGTTTTTTCATCCTTTTGATGCCAATGTACTTGGATTCCATTGACGCTTATGTAAGTTGATACCATTGACGTCCATGGATGTCCAATTTTTTTCCCATTCATTTTCAATGGGATTCCCCCCCCCCCCCCCCCAAATCAACAGAAAATGACTAGATATCAATAGGACGTGTCCCCCAAACTTCCCCAATTCCATTGACACTTATGATGGGTGCCGCCATTGACGGCCATGGACGTCCAAATTTCCCATTCATTTCTAATGGCATTTAATCATGTTTTTTCATTCTTTTGATGCCAATGTACTTGGATTCCATTGACGCCTATGTAAGTTGATACCATTGATGTCCATGGACGTCCAAATTTTTCTCCATTCATTTTCAATGGGAATTTTTTTTTTCCCCAAATCAACAGAAAATGACCAGATATCAATAGGACGTGTCCCCCAAACTTCTCCAATTCCATTGCAGCTTATGATGGGTGCTGCCATTGATGGCCATGGACGTCCAAATTTCCCATTCATTTCTAATGTCATTTAATCATGGTTTTTAGTTCTATTGATGCCAATGTACTTGGATTACATTGACGCCTATGTAAGCTGATACCATTGATGTCCATGGACGTCCAAATTTTTCCCCATTCATTTTCAATGGCAAAAAAAACAATGTCCCCAAATCAACAGGAAACGACCAGATATCAATAGGACGTGTACCCCAAATGTCCCCGATTGCATTGATGCTTATGGAGGGTGATGCCATTGACGTCCATGGACGTCCAAACTTCCCATTCATTTCCAATTACATTTCTTCAGGTTTTTTCATTCTATTGATGCCAATGTACTAAGATTCCATTGACACCTATGTAGGTTGATATAATTGACGTCCATGAACGTCCAAATTTTTTCTCATTCATTTTCAATGGCAAAAAATATATATATATATATCCCAAAATCAACAGGAAATGACTAGATATCAATAGGAAGTGTACCCTAAATGTCCCCGATTGCATTCACGCTTATGGAGGGTGCTGCCATTGACGGACATGGACGTCCCAATTTTCCCAATCATTTCTAATGGTTTTTACTTTGTTTAATGCCATTGACTGGCATTATTGTCCATTCTATTGATAGACCTGAGTGGGGCGAAGATCTGTATCTCCACAGAGGAAAGACCCAGGTGTAATTTCTCCCGAAATTGCAGTTTCTAGTGTTTAAATCACATCCTTAACTTCTTGTCTACAGCTGGTTTCGATTTAGGGTGTATGTTGAGGTAGATCCACACTGGCACTTTAAAGCTGGACGCTGACCAAACATTCCACTTCAAACCACATACAGTGCTGCTCGAAAGTTTGTGAACCCCACAGCGATGGTCAGATTTTTTGTAAAAAAAACTAAAATAACCTTATTAAATGTTAAGTTATACCCAAATCCAGAATACTGACATTCCAAATAATAGACTGAAACAAAAGAAATAGTTATATTGTCATTCTTTATTTAACAAAAGTGGTTGATTTAAGAAAAACTCAGATATCATGTGTGCAAAAGTATGTGAACCCCTTCAGTTAATAGGATATTGCGCCTCCTTTTGCAGAGATTACCTCAACCAAACGGTTTCTGTAGTGACTAATCAGCCTCTCACATCTACTTTGGGGGATTTTTGCCCATTCTTCCTTGCAGAACGCAGTCAGTTGAGAGAGGTTTGATGGGCGTCTGGCATGAACTGCTCGCTTCAGGTCCCGCCACAGCATTTCAATGGGATTTAGGTCAGGACTTTGACTGGGCCAGTCCAGAACACGAATCTTCTTCTTTTTCAGCCATTCCTTGGTTGTATTGCTGGAATGCTTTGGATCATTATCATGTTGCATGATCCACCTTCTGCCAAGCTTTAACTTCAAAACAGATGGCGTCAGGTTATGTTCTAGGATTTGACAATATTCCTCAGAATTCATGATTCCCTGGACTATGTGGAGTTGTCCAGGTCCTGAGGATGAAAAGCAAGCCCAGATCTTGACATTCCCACCTCCATGCTTCACTGTTGGGAGAAGGTTCTTTTGGTGGTATGCAGTGTTGACTTTTCGCCAGACATGGCGGTTTTGGTTGTGACCAAACAGTTCAATTTTGCACCTACATCAGTTGATGAAAACTCTTTTTAATTTAGTCTTGACAACACAACTGTTAAAAAAAAAAAAAAAAAACTACTGAATTGATTGATTAGGAAATCAGGTTGAAATAATAGAAAATTCCAAAATGTTGAGGGGGTTCACAAACTTTTGAGCAGCACTGTATATAGGTGCTTCCAGGAGTTCACGCCCAGCACAGAAAGTCTTGGAGTTTTATCTACGTCGTGCTGAATCCATTTTTGGAGATTTCGTGGGTTCCTCTAGTTTTATTTTGCAGTTTTTACTTTGTCAACACACTGCTTACTCCAACCGCAATTCATGTTGTTCTTTCTAAACCGGAGGTTCAGAGCAGTCCATAGTCATCCGGGATAAATTAAGATCAGCTGTTACTTGAATGAGGACAAAAAGTAATGAATAGCATAAAGTCCTCATGTGACTATTTGCTCATAATTTAAGGTAGTACAAAGGGTCGTAGGCGGAGGCTTCACTGCAGCTGCAGGTGCCTGAGTGTACACAAACCATCACACCTTCCCTTCCAACAGGAAAGACTTGGCTGTCTAAGCATAAGGCTTCCTGCTGCCTGAATGATCCCAAATGGTGCTTTTCCTGCCAGAGAGCTTCCTGAGCTAATGAGCCATTGCAGGTCTTCCCACAATGGAAGCGTGCAGCTGCCAAAACCTTGTGTGTGTGCATGTGTTTTGCTTTGATTTTTACTTTTAAATGAAAAATGTGTTTTGAAATGAAATAACTTTTTGCGCACTGACACAGTCGCTGCTAACCCTACAGCCCGGTGGGCGGAGGCGAGTCGGCTATGCTTCCTGCACAACAGGAAGTTGAGTACAGGGCTAGAGAGCAGGGAGGGGCTTGTGTGTGGTTGATAGATGAGTTCATTTTAAGCCATTGTCCCCACTTTCCTCAACAGGTGCACTTCTGCCTTGAGCAGGCAAACCACAGGGCAGTCACTTTTTGTGTTTGCTTTCAAATGGTTACACATTTCTTGTTGTTGTTGATTCGAGAAATACTGAATTAGCACAAAAAAAGTGTCATGTGGTTTCTGCTCTTACCTTATGTTTCCCAATTTGCAGTCAGTCCTGGTTGACTGGCTGCTGCATGTTCACCAAATAGAAAGACGAATTAAATAGATAAGATCTTATCTGAAAGTCAACCATTGAACCAATGAACAAAACGGAACTTTTTAAATTGATTTGTTCATACTTTTGGTTTTTGAGGGAAAATGCACAATGCACATGTGTCATAGTAGGTTCAGCCACAGGCTTCATAATGATATTGACACGACACGAGGCCGATTAATAGGGGGCCTGCATTGTTGGCGTGGCCGTCAAAGCTGACCGAGTGGAATCACAGATAATCAAGATGGCCGCCATATGTAAACAGAGCTTTTCCGGTGAAAATTCTTGTGAATAAATGCTTAAATCCCTGAATTCTTTATAGATATGGATGTAAAACCTTTTCGATTCTTGGTTAAAAGAAAAAAAAAAACGTACAGTTAGCATTTATTTTACGTAAATACGATGCTAATCTGTTAGTCAATGTTTAGCCCATACAGCTAAAAGTTGGTAATTTTTCAACCAAAACCAAGAAAAGTTTGCTTTCAAATAATGTTTTGAAAAATATCTATTCTTCAATCAAGAACATTTCTGACAAACAAGCTTTTAAAAAAATTAAATATACCAATTTATTTATTGCTTAAAATAAGTCGTCGAGAAAAAAAAACAGTATTACTCATGACTGCTTAAAAAAAAAGGGGGGGGGGGTCAATATCCGAGTAATTTAGAATGAACAAGAAAGGAAAGTATAGGAGTAAGCTACCAAAATAACCACATGACTATTGTTCGTCACCTCTCCACTGTGATCATACTAAAACAGTTTAAGTGAAACACTTGCAAACATTTAAGAAAAATGCTTGGACACATCCTAAGTTCCCTTCAATCGTTGGACAAAACACCAAAGGAAAAGCTAACAGAGTTAATCCTTTATTGCTGTCTGAAATAAGGTTCAGTGAGATGCATTACCAGCTGACATGCTTTGCTAAAGCCACACATAGTGTGAAGATAAAAGCAATGGCGAAACTGTATTTCTTGTGCAAGCATTGATCAACATTAATTTAAAAAAAAGACAGGTACAGTATTTGTGCAGACACACAGCAAAATGAATTAGGGATTCTGCCAGCGAATTATAAAAGGAAATCTTCATTTCCAGCACTCTCATCAGTTCGACTTTTACTTTCCATCTAACAGCATTGTCTTCAGGCTGATTTGATAGCAATCATAAGGGAATTCAGAGTCTTACATTCATCTCATCATCAGGCTTGACACAAGTGTCCAATTAAGAAATCTGCATAGTCTGCTGCACAAAATCAGTCATCCAAAGTTCAACATAACATCTTATTTCACTGGAAGGAGGCAGACAAAAAAGATAATGCCTTCATCACGAACCTCTTATCAGTTCTACGGATCAACAGTGTAATTTGTGAATTTAATGGGCAGCCATTCATCGTCACTTCAAGCTGCCCTCAAGCATACAAATGTTTGCGTTAGAGTGGTTATGCAAGATTCTTTTGGCTTAAGCATTTATTCTTACTACCTTGTCACTTTACGGTCTTTTCAATTTGATCTGAGCAAAAGGAACTTCTTCCATACCTTTTCACCTTATCCACTCGTCTTCTTCTTGTTTTGGTATTCAGGACAGTTGTTCCATTAGCAAAGCACAACAGCAAACCCTATGTTGACATTACAGAAAATTGTACCCCAAATGACAAAACTGTGAGGCAGAAGTGCTAATCACTAGGACGAACTATACATTAAATATGTGAGGGAAAAAAAACAAATCATGTCTCAGGTGTACATTTCCCAGGCAGCAAAATTTATTAGGCCCAGTACTGGGCCAGTTCTGTGCATCAATGTTGTTTGAGTGTTAGCTGGGTCCTTAGCCCAAAAACGGCCCACATAATTAAAAATGGCTTTCACTGATTCTGTACGCCCAGGTGTGTATGACGAGTGTTAGCTGGGGCCAGTGCTGGACCACACATCGTTCTTAATCTAACACTGTTAGGAGGCATTGGGAGGTGGACCCCAAAGCTGGCAAGGGAGATTGGAAATGTAATGTTTACTGAGCGGAGCGTGGGGCCAGCAGGTGTACAGGAAGGTTGGTTCTTTTTGGCACAGGTGAAATATCAGGGCAGTATCTCGGCGAAGATACAGGCAAGGAGTTAGGCAAGGGAGATTATGGGATGGGAACGAAATCATCTGGTTAGTCAAGTGTTACCTGGGATTGCTGAAAGTGTCGATCTGACGAGGAGTGGGAACGATGAGCAGGCATAAATAGGCGAGTGAATTGCTCGCATCTGTCATCACCCCACCGTCTGCTTTCCATCCTGTAATCAGAGAACCTGACACACACACACACTGTTGGTGTCTTGCTTTGATTTAAAATGGTAAAATGGTTCTTTGCTGGTCCAAGACCATTTTAAGTTTTGTGAGGAAGTCCTTTAAAATGGCTTGGAAAATAAAACAAAGCCGAACGTTTAGAGATTTATTGCTTCCATAATAGAAAATTGCCACTGGGGGGATTAAGGCAGCTCCCTTGCTGGTGCTACGAACGGGGGGGAGGATCCGCGCTGCCCCCCCCCCCCACACACACACATACACACACAATTGGCTGCCCCTGCACAGCATTTCCACTTGTCTGCAGGACTATCACACGTCTGATGGGATTCACGCCTGAGTGGGTGCAATTATACACACTCAAGTAGAGAAAATATCGGTGCCAGGATTAACAATCAGGCAGCATAGGATAGGATGTAAACATTTCTATCTACACTTACAAGTGATTCACATAATACTGTGTTCTACACCTCACATTGCTGATTTGTGTACACTCCGCCCCACATAATCCCATCTCTCTCTGCCCCGCCCCCCTCCTTTTTCTCCTCAGTCCTCAAGCCCTCCACATGGTGTTAACCGAAAATTAAAACAATTAGCCAACAATAGCACTTAGCTTAAAAAAAAAAAAAGAAAAAGAAACTGAGTTAGAAAAAAAGACATTTGAAAAGGCCAGAGAAAACACTTATTGTGTTGGGTTCAGTGCTTGTAAAAGCTCTTTAGATAAGGGGGATGTAATTGGGATCAAATGGAGAAATATAGGAGCGGAAGAATAGGAAGGCTCCTCCAGGACCATCTCTATCCTCCAACAATCTAAAAAAAAATGACCAAGCCAATTTCTGCCTGCCAGCATCGCCCACAATCTAAAATCAATGTCAATGCTGCACCTATATGAAAGTTGGTTATTGCTCTTGTAGAACCTTCCAGACCAACTAAAAATAAAGGTATCCAGGCCAACTGTTACATTGCAGCATGGGCCTATTTAAAAACAGCAAGTTCTGAGCCGCTGACGCTGTCAGAACTAAACCAGTATTGGGCCGAGTGTGCTTGTTACCTGGGTTGTCACACCCAGACCTTTGTCAAAAGTTATTGTTAGTCACTCGATGGGTTGTGAAAGTTGTCAAGGCTGACATTCAAGCCTTGTCCATTTGTTTGCTGCTAATCCTCACACAGGTAGCTGCTGAGCTAGCGCCTTTTTTTGTTGACTTCGAGCGAGACGTAGTGGTTTCACCCTGGACAGGTTGTCAGCAAATTCCAGGGCACATACCTTTACACCTTTATTTCAGGCTACAAAATAACTGCTATCATGTACAACATAACAAAAAAATGTGTGCCAAGATTGTCTTGTACATTTGAAATGCCCTAAGATTGAAAATGTTTCCACAGTTTCTTTATGTGGTATTGTCTATGCAATTTAAGGGGAAAATGTTTCTTCTATTTTGGAATAAAGGTGTAATGTAGCATGTAGATAAAAGAAGGTAAATTACAGGGCAAGCACCAGACGGGTGGAGCAACAGCACGTTTCACGTCTTCAAACAGCATCACCTACTCAACTTAAGCTAGATGGAGCTCCACCACATCACTAGATCATCTCTCACAGTGTGTTTTTGATTTTTGACCTTGCTTCTCTGATCACAGACCTCTTGCTAGTCCCCAGGTTCTCACCCTTGCTTCGTGTCTTATACCTTCTGTTGTGTTCGGGACTTAGGGTAAGAGCACAAACGGACACAAGCTTGGCATTCTTAATAACTCTGCTTTACTTCCGTGTGCCACACATGCTCACAACACACTTATTCGTGCACCCAAAACTCCACCCTCATTTATCCCACAATCCCCAGGTATTCAGCTGTCTATGTACTATGTGCCTTACAACATTTCCTCCTCCCACTGGAAAGTGCAGCTAAGAACAACCAACTAACAAGAGTATTAAAATGTAACAGAACTATTGTCTAAATTCCCGCTCCCAACCTAGGTATGATAAGATGTAACATAGTCCCAAATGACCGGCCGAGCTCGGACCCTCACTGGCCTGGCATCCAGCTGCTGTGGCGCATGAAGCTGGGGAGCAACCCGTTCCTCTGGAACAGTCCACACTGGAGGTGCAGGTGGTCCAGGGTCCGCTTTCACTGGAACTGTACGTGCTGCTCCATGTGCAGGTGAAGGCGCTGGAGCCATTGAAAGTTGCACGGCCCAGAATCTGTATAACTTGCCTAGGTTGCGACCAGAATGATTACATCTTGTTCAGGCGTTGTGGCCGGCGAGTCCTAACCCGTCTGACAACTGAAGCGCTAGTGGACATGCCCTGCGCCTCCTGTCAACTTTCTCCTTCGTCTTCTGCTGCTGTGAAGCCACAATCTCCTGTGTCTGCGCAAGTGAGGGTCTGTTAGGTAACAAAGTGGGTGCCCAAATCCTGTGCAGTGGAAGTTCAATGTCCCGTCCTAACTTAAGCTGCGCTGGTGACACTTGAGTTGTGGAATGGGGGCTCGCCCTGTAGTGTAACAATGTTTGGTTGAGAGCAACAGGAAAACTACAGCCCTGTGCCATGTGAGCACGGATACCATTTTTCAGCTTAGCATCGAAGCGCTCCACCCCTCCATTGGCCTGTGCTTCCACAAACTCCACTGATGTCAACTGAGGCCCATTCTCAGTCATCACAGTCTTCAGCAGCAGAATTCGGATTATGGCACATGACGTCACCGTTCCCACAGGAACCACCTAAGGCCACTTGGAGTGGAGATCATACAACCACACAGCACAACCACAAGGAAGCGCTGGTGGTGAGGAACATTTCAGCCTTGGATTTCACCACATATATCCAACTTCACGTGGGCCCATGGTTGAAAAGGCCATGCAAGTGGTTGTAAGGGAGGTCCTGCCTTGCCCCTGAGAAGGCAAGCGGAGCAGTCACGCACAAGATGCTCAATGTCCTGGTCAATTGCTGGCGACCACAAAAACTCACAGCACCTTTGCTTGATTTAACCACTCCTAGGTGGCCCTCATGTGCCATCGCCAGCACACGAGCACATAGGCTGGTTGGAATGATGGTACAGAGTCCCTTCAACACACATGTGTTTGCCCAGCAGGACAACTCATCCTTCATCTTAGCAAATGGTTTTAGCTCCTCAGGAAATTTGGCTGGCCAGCCCATTCTAATATATATGTGGAGTTTGCACAAAATTGCATCCTAATCCGATTCAGCTTGCAGTTCATCAAGCATGACTGTAGGCTGCAGAGGCGTGTGCAATGTCTGTATGAGGATCGGTTCCTCATCCTCTTCTGGCCTAGACAGCATGGGTGGGACAGAAGGCTTAGAGGCTGCAATAGAATGAGAGAAGAGGTCAGCTTCAACATTGTCCCTGCCTGGGGCAAACACAAGATCTTAGTTGTATTGCCCAGAAGCAATCGGCCCAGTGGTGGAGTCGTAGCGGCTTGTGTCCTGTGCAGGATGTGGCAAGCACAGTAGTCAGGGCTTGGTAGTCTGTTCTGATGGTGAAGTGCTGACCATAAAGGAACATGTCCCACCGTTCGCATGCCCATATGCAGGCGAGCCTAACGCAGGCCTCACGTTCGCCAACCGTGTAGCACTGCTCCTTCTCAGAAAGAGCACAAGATGCAAAGGCAATTGGCCTCTCCACTCCATCCTGCAGCTGCGAAAGGACAGCACCAACTGCAGCTGTAGACGCATTGCAGGTCAGGAGGGTTGGGCTGTCAATATCAAAATGAGCCAGGACTGGAGGGGATGTCAGATGGTCCTTCAGAGCAGCGAATGCAACAGAGCATTGTGAAGACGACACCCATGGCTCGATGGGCTCTCCCGTAACTGGCAGGAATGGGTCCGGTGGAGGAAAGTTAAAGCCAGCCATCTTCGTCGCCAAATTGTTGTGTTAGGGACCTTGGGTCAGAGCACAAACGGACACAAGCTTGGCATTCCTTTTAACTCTGCCTTACTCCCGTGTGCCACACATGCTCACAACACACTCACACATGCACCCAAAACTCCACCCTAAATCACACAATCCCACAAACCCACAATCCCCAGGTATTCAACTGTCTATACAGTATATGTGTCTTGCGGACACAACACCTTCGTCCAGGCTAGCCACTCTACAGAATCTGAAGCACTTGCACTGGGCTAACTGCTTTGTGGCTTTACTAAACCTTTTTCATCCAATCCTTGCCATTTCTCGTGCCTGTTTTGAGGCCCTCTGCCAATGCCGATAACAGAAGCTGTGCAAGTATGTACTTATCACTCCCATTTAATGTATGACTTTCAGATTCTCAGTATTCTAGGTCAAGGTAATCTAGGAAGGTTGACTCAAAGAAACTGAACATTCATGTTTAGTGCAGATGCCCTAATTTTTAGGTGTGGTGTCTCACCATGTTATGCACAGTATGACTCAGATGCCATGTTCTATTATTGTTGGTTCCCCGTTAATACTTTAACACCATCAAGTCAATATGCCCTGAAATTAACCAGAGACAAGTCCATGGTGTGCCAAAAGTCAGGTTTCATCTCACCCTTGACCTGAAAGGGATTAGGATGCACAGAAAATTGATGGTTACAACAGTTTTTCTGCTAATGGAATAGCCCAGTGTCCCAATCCTTTGACTTCATGCTGCTCTATATCCAGTCCACACAAAGGTTTGCATCATTCAAGATTTATGCACGTATATTGAGGTTTTCTTTGTGAGGCCTACTTTTATGCGCCTCTCCCATTTTTTTTCTATCGCTTCCTCCCCTCACCCTCCCCACTCCCTTCCTCTGTTCTCTACATCATCTCCCATGCCCTCCCTTCCTCCTTTTCACATTAGTATTCCAAGCAGTCCCTGCTGGTCCAAGCAGGGAGGCTGTCTGCTGTCTTTGGTTGGAAACTGCTGGAGTGAGACACCCCAGCTCGACTTGACGCTTTTTTTAATCAGTGTGTAATTACCCACCACATGCAAAGACTCGCATCCGGACACCTTCTTTCCTGACCGTGTGCGCAGTCAGCTCTGATAGATTGTGCCTGAGCTGTAATCGGTCACGTCTCGACTTTTGCCTTGATAAGCCTTTCAGATGCGAGACATCACGACCAAGTGCCAGGCACGATGCGACAAATGGCATGACCGGAGTGAAAAACGGGTAAACGGGTGGAAATGGTATAATAATAATAGCACTGCTCTCATTTATTTGAGAATTACCCAAAAATGCTGAGCGAAGTGCACATTCATATCCAATTAATCACCAAGTCGTGTGAAATGGACAGCACTCAATTGAATGCGTTCATTCTGACCTTACTCAAAAAGTACTGTACGTGACTTGTATTCCTTAATTGCAGTCACGAGCAAGCAAAGGCTGCACAGGCAATGTTTGTATGATTGAATTAGGTGTTCCTGCTGAGTGCATGTCTAGATTATTCTGTAATAGCCAGTTGAGAAAAGAAGATGAGACCCTTAGAACCGTCATCAGCGTAAGTGGTTTTGCTGAGCCACATGACAATGACACACAACAAGATCTTTTTGTACTCTTGTGCTCAATTATGCAGGTGAGAGCCAAAAATTGGGCATCCATCAAATTATGCCATTTGAAGTTGGCTGACTTGCTCACCGGGGGAAAATTGAATTTATATCATAAATCTGACTCGATAGTTGATTGTATTGGTTAGATGTAATTGGAATTGGACTCAATTTCAAAAGTCTGTCACGAATCAATCAGGCAATAAGTGGAACCAATGTCCTGACCTGGGGACATACTTGGGAATGTGGTAAAAAATGTTTATTGCAGTTGTACAGTCAACAAACCAAAAACACTGCAGGTCAGAATACAACGAAGATTTTGGCAAAAGCGTAGAGGACCCACTATGATGAAATGCATTTTGTATTTTGGTTTTTGTTGCTATTCAGAAACTATTTTTATATCAGCAATTAATGAAAATGACAGCACGAGAGGATAGAGTGTAGCTTGTCTGCCTCACAGTTCAGAGGTTAAGGTTTGAATCTCGGTTTTTCCTATGAGAAGTATGTAAGCTTTCCTTGCATTTGTCCTAAAGGGCTGGGAGTTTGAATGGTTCATTTTGGATTTTGGGTTTCACTTGGCACCCCCAAGCCTTCAAGCTGAATCTTTTGGTTGAATCTGGAGTCTGGCTGGTACTATACATAATATACTTTTTTTTTTTTTTTTTACTATTTGGCATCGGGCATCAATTCTGAGACTGAAATCCCTTGGAATTTTTTTTTTTTTTTGGCAGCCCTTCTAATGTTCATCTTTGTCTTAGTCTTGGATGAAAAAGCTTGCTAGTCTTAAGTCCCTTTCACAAATATATCCCGGTAAATTCGCATGACGCGGGATTTACTCGCGTCATTGCTTTCACGCGGGTTGGAAACTTCCACAGACTTGTCCCGTGTTGCCCACTCGGCACTCTCTGTGCGGAGAGGGCTGCTAGCGCGATTTTATAACCCGAACATTACGTCAATTTTTGTCACATTCTGATGGTCAGATCGTGTTTTGTTACAGACCCGGCTGTCGGAGCGTTCCCGACGTCGTAACTGCTGCCAATTCAAGCTCATGAAGAATGTATTTAAGCCCAGGCAATCCAAGAGAAGGGTGCCGAGATATTAACTGGCTGGGCGCCATTAAACACCTTGTACTTTCGAATTTCGTGCATTTGCTAGCTTGTTCGTCTGCCGCCTTGTTTTGAATTCCCCTACATTGTTCTGGTATTCGAGTGTATTTGTTTTGTTGTCTTATCGGCTCTCTGCCCACTGCCTAGGTTAGTATCATTGATCTACTTCGACCTACTGTCACGGACCCATTGTGTTATTCCCCCTTTTCCGCCATTGCGTGTATTTTTGTTTGTATTTACTAAACCTTTGAACGCATTACTACGTTGTTTTCTCTGAAGTACAACCTTGTTTCCGCAGTTGCGGACCCTAACAAATAAACCACACATTTCCTAAGATGGACGATGGACTCTCTTCCTCGGCTCTACGATCCAGTTTAATTTCATTATGTTTTCAGTTTAATTTAGCCATTTCCAGCTTGCTACGTTGATAACTGCGATATCTGTTTACCGCTGAAGGAGAAACGATATCGTCATCGCACACACCATATAATTGTTTGCATTAGTCTAACACATATATAGTCTAACACATACATATGGTACAGGTTTTCGTAGGCACCGTCTAACTGTTTGCATTAGGCTAACACACGTAATATAATTAATCAGGAAATAGTATCATTTTCATATTTACGGTAGGACTACTCTACTAATATAAAATAAATAGCACACCATAGTTTAATGAGAAGAAATAGAAGAGATACACAATGCCGTCTTATCACAAGAGTGACGCACCAACTCGGGTAATCTGCTCTCCCAGCAAACTCCAAGGACAAAGCGCTTTGTCCTAAAACAAGTACAACCAGTCCGGACAGCAAAGTTGATAGCGGGCGTCCCAATCCGCGCACGAACCTAAGCCGCCCAAAACCGGCCACAGCGGGGATGGCCCAAAAGCAACGCCCAGAAACGCCTTCGACAAGACCCGCGTCAGCAAAGACTTCAAAAAGACTGGACACTGAGATAAGACAGATTTCTTCTGCTCGGAAACATGTAGCCTTGTTTTGGATCCAGAATTGTCCCTCCGTCGTCTGTTTTTGCCTTGTTTTTTACCATTGTCGATGAATAAATTGTCAACCTGTTTTCGGCGAGTGTTCTTCAAGCTTTTGAAACATAGAGTCAGTGTGCAAAGGGTTAACACAGGAACGCGCGGAGTTTAGCTTCCTCCTGGCCTGGCTCTTCGGGGGCGTCGAGCGGCGGAGCACATTTCCGTTCTGTTGCCGGCCTCCCCGTGCGGTTTGGGCTGGGAGGACTAAATTCCTTCACCGCTTTTCGTCTTATTGCGAAGAAAGAGGAAGTGACGATCGGCCCGACATGATATTTACGTCATCATCATTAAATGTCCGCGTAATCTCCGTGTCAGTCGACCCGGGAAATTGCTTTCACATACAAGGCCTGCCCGTTTAAATCCCAAGATTTAAATGGTGTTCAAGTGTATGTGAAAGGGGCTGAAGTCATATTTTAGTCATTTCAAAATGTGTTAGTCTTCATCTAGTTTTAGTCGCCAAATACTCAAAATGTTTTTGTCTGTAAAATCAAAGGCTTTAGTACAAAAATAAATATGTAATTTCAAATGAACATTGACATATGAGCACATACAGTATTGTAGTGTCTGCAAGGACAACAACAATGTGTTATGATACACACTCAGTAGGAAATCAGTAAATTATTTTCAATTCATTATACCCACTTAGACGCCCTCAACTGTATGTAAAAAAACAAAAAAATGTTCTTGAGTCGAAGAGAACGCTTGCAATGCCAAAGTTAATGCTAATGCTAATGTGAATTCTGTACTAATGCTAAAAGTTACATTTAGTGTGTGATGATCACTCAGCACAGACCTTCAAAGGCTAAAGCAACACTGCATATTCTCTCATGCCAAGATAAGAAAACAAATCTTGCCATGTGTCTCAAAACAAGCAACACTTCAAAGGCTAAAGCAACACTGCATATTCTCTCTTGCCAAGATAAGAAAACAAATCTTGCCATGTGTCTCAAAACAAGCAAGCATGGAGCACAGCCTACCTTGAAGGACATCCTAAACTCCGGTTAAGAGAGTGAGGGAGAGGCACAGCACATGTCACATGAGTGACACGACCGAAACACTGCTAGGATGCAGGCTGACATACTACACTTACAAAAAGAAAATCTCACACATTGTGAACATATGATAGACAGTATGTCGCATTTTCATCTCGTCGTCTCTTCAGATGAAAACTCTCATTATGTTTCAGTCTCCCAAGACCCGTTTGTAGCTTGTTATTAACTCGTTGTTGTCATGATAAAAATTGCTCATAGACAAAATATTTTTTGCTGACGAAAACAACAAAACTGAAAACAACTTTAAAAAAAATATTGACCAATCAATCACACCTGAAATGGTGCAGCAAATACAATGTAAATCATTTAATTTGTTTGCAAATAAATTAATTTGTAATTAATTTGTAAAATATTGGCTAATCAATCACACCTAAAATTTTAATGCTAATACAATGTAAAAAAATGTATTTGTTTGCAAATTAATTAATTTGTAGACTTTATATTAGCACATAGTGTTAGAAGTGAATGATTAGCCAATATTTTGAAATTGAGTCAATGCTTAGTTTTTTCAGTGAATGCTGAGATTACATTCATACGGCAACGCATGGGAAGTGAAATCTGACAAAAAGACAATAGAAAAAAAACAATATTATCTATCCAAATGTTGCAACGTGCCGAGTAGACTTATATTAACAGCTCAGTAGTTTTTGTCCTTAAGTTCTTCCGACCTTATTTGTTGTTGTTTCTTTCCCGATCACATCATGTCCACAACTCACTCCACATGGCTCTACCACCCAGATATGTCAATACAAATGAACTGAATAACCTTTGTGTCCAAACACTTCACCCAATTCAATATCTCATACTGAGTTCAAGTGGCACTCTTTTAGTGGGCTAAAAAATATACACTTTGATAATAGCATCTTCTCATTGAAAAAAAAAAGAAAAAAAAAACACGTTGACCTTGTTCAGACTGAACTCAGAAATCCACATTGTGGGACATGAAATATGAAGCAAGATAATTTAGATGCTCTCACGTACAGTAATCAAACTAAATGTTGCATTCTTACTAATTATTGTATTCCTTTTGTCATGTAAAAGGAAGCTTTCATGCACTTTAAATTAATTCTGTAGTCTACACAAAGCACTTTTGTTTGTTGGCTTTTGCTTTGACTGTTTGCTAGTTATTTATAATTAGTCAATGAATATATTTGAGTGAAACTGGCCCCAGAGGCTGAATTTTCCACGAAATTCCTATTTGTGTCATAGAGCCAAAAGTACAAGTTGCTGACAAAAGTATGACATCATGTCCAAGAGTTCATGCCAGTCGTGTTTAACTAAATTGTAAGATGCATTCATTTTCAGCATGAGTCTTAGATGCTAATCACTGAAGTGCGAAACTGTTAAATTGCATTCCCAGAATTCCAGACATTGCCATGCAGCGAGTTTACACGCTGAGACTTTTCTTTTCACTTGGAGGCATGGTGACTTTTTTCTGGCAACTCTGACATCTTCACCCTTTATCACCTTTCATTTCATAGCTATGATTGGATTTGTAATGTTACATATGCCCTTTATTTATTGCAATCATTGGCTGTTATTTGCTGCAGAAGCTTTGGCATGAATGCAGTTGAAAGTTGTAGCGAGGAGCAAGGACGGGAGTCTGAAGCAGTGTATCGAACCAAACAGCCAAGCAATGACTCTTTATTGACATTTAGTCAGCAGCAACATCACACGCAGGTCACCATGCATAGACCCAGGAAAAACCAAACACTTTATTTTAAAGTATTTTACCTGCTCGGTGGATAGATGTGTGGGACTGGGTATTGGTTAGTATGGTGGTTTCGTTGAGGTCCCACATTGACGCCAGCCACAGTCAGGCTTCCAAACCATGTTTAATGGCGAGGCTTAGGGACATTTTGTCTTGATGTGGTACTCGACCCAGTGTTTGTTTGTGGCTGCTGAAAAGGTGGGCTTCGTCAACCCGAAGAACTCTCTGGGCAACTGCTGGTAAACGTCCTCCTACATCAAGCTATGGAGGCCCTCATAAATCCCTACCTCGTGAACACATGCGAAAAGAGGGAACAGGCAGAGTGTCCACCAGGTGGCCATTTTTTAACATCGACGAGTAATTCATGGGCCATAGACTTCACTATCCGTTGACGAGACAGCTCCTACAGACATTGCGCCACGGCTTCCCATAGGGGGCCGTGTAGAGCGTCGTCGCAGCTTCCACTGCGATTAAGTCAAACATACGCTGCATTCTAACACCGGTTTTGGGTGGAAACAGTCCAAACGTTTTAGTGCATACAAAATGGCAGGAGTGTCTCAAGAGTGATTTGGTCGAGGAGTCAATGGAATTATTTAAAATAGCACCATGCTTGCACGTTGAAATGTTATTATGTTATATGTTATATTTATGTAAAATGAACGATAACTGCCCGTTTTTTTGCTTTTAACCAAAAATCTAGACTGTTTTATGTTCATATCTATAGAAATTCTGGGATTTACGCATTAATTTACAAGAATTTTCAACTTAAAAAGCTCTTTGTTTTTGTAGTGGCTGCCATGTTGGATTTTGTTTCGATACACAATACAAAATAACTTTACATTCAAATAATTAGGTAATTTTCGGCCAACTTTGGGGCAAAAAAAAACTAATAATTTAGACATTTATATGTCCATTAAAAAAAAAATGTTTTAAAAAGTGTTTTATTGTAACATTTCAATCTAAAAACGACCAGGACCAGATAGCCGGCAAGACATGCTGAGGCAATAGTGACATTGGAATTCAACCTAAATAAGTTGTGATAATATATAGAAAAATGCCAAAGTTGCTTTTGTTGAGTAAAATTAGGATGTGATTTCTGATGTGAAAATTGTGTGATTTATTAGCTGTTGAAAAGTTATTTCAAAATTACACTAAATTAAAAAAAAATTAAGTTGCTGTTTCAGGCAAAAGATATTTCAAATATTCCTATTGATCCTGAAAATATAGGTGATTG
The DNA here is from genome assembly GCF_030265065.1 of Corythoichthys intestinalis. Lineage (NCBI taxonomy): Eukaryota > Metazoa > Chordata > Actinopteri > Syngnathiformes > Syngnathidae > Corythoichthys > Corythoichthys intestinalis. Next base: position 18,043,877 of record NC_080397.1, on the reverse strand, counting down.
TCTCTTTGGGGATTTTTGTGCATCTAGCGTAAAGTCTGAGAATTTCATAGCCATTTTAAGTTTTGTTATACTTACTTAACAATAATGAATCGGGATTTTATTAGGGAACGACTTTGAATTTTTTGATGCCGCTGTTCATGGAGACTCATATGCTTACGGGTGGGACCTGTTTTGGTTTTAGGTCGCTCGCTGCTTCGGTTTTGAAAAAAATTGAATTCTAAGTTTTTGAGAAGAGCCCTCTACGGAGTGGCCCTGCGCCACTGATAGTGAAGTCTATGCATGGGCACACAAAAAAATTCGCCAAGCAGGTAAAAGAAAACATCCGCTATGACGAAGTCCCATGTAAACCGTTGACATCCAAAACACAATTCCACAGTTTTAGTGCTATGAGTCTTGATGGGGTTGCCATTTGCGTATGACAATGGCGGGCCAAGTACACCCCAAGCTGTGTCCACTGTTGTGGCTGGCAAGACCCTCCTCTGAGCGGCAGTGTCACAAGAAACTTGCATCCCGAGATGGTGTCTTGGATGAATAGCAGCCGACTCTTCGTGCCTGCGCTCATGGCCTCAACTAAGTGCAGGCATTGGAGTTTACTGCAGTGTTGTTGTAAGTGGGAGGGGAGTGGCACTTAGCATTAGGTCCAAAGCTTGAATAAAAGTAGCAAAAAATAGGGGATGCGCAGCCGTCTCATGCAGCCTTTTCGTCAGATATACTGGAGAAAAATCAAGAACTCGCAACACTGTCCAAAACTCACAAGAGTGTAAAAAGGATTAGAAGTTGTTCCCGATCATGACATATCACAAAGTCCCATCTCGTGTGCTGTGTTTCCTCGGTCGATATTGGGCCGGAGTGGAAATCCAATTGAAACCACATAAGACCAGACTGACTTGCAAAAATACATGGCAAAAGTCATGTTGGCTTTCCAGGCTATACACAAATGGCTTGTTGTGTATTATTTTATACCCTCAGATTGTGAACTCCCTCAGTCATCCAAGGTAAAGGGCAATTCTGACCAGCTGAAGCATGCCAATGAGGTTCATTTAAAGAGCAAACCGGTTGTCATGTAACAGTGAAGTCCATTACTGTACGTGTCTAGAATGGCACTCAGTAGAGCATGGACCTCCTTAAAGGCATGGTTCATTTACTCACAAATATGGGTTTTGTTCACAGGGTTGTTTGTCTTCAGTCTTGTTTAAAGTACTTGAAAGTGATTCTTGGATAAAAGTATCAAAGTAGATTAGGAAAAAAATAACTTTGTTTCTTACTTACATTACTACATTACTAGAACATTACTAGAGTAATAGTATTGTGCTTTTTCAATATAAGAACATTTATTTAAAAAAAAAAAAGATACCCCCAAAAAATTGTATTGTCCCCTTTTCGCACACTTTAGACATACCTTATAAGCCTCTACCTTTCTCCTTCTTTTTGAATCCTGCGGTTTATTGTCCAGTGCGGCTTATTTGTTAATTTATTTGTGTTAATAGGTAACATTTTATTTGACAGCGGTGTCATAAGACTGCCATAAGACCGTCATAATTATGACATGACACTATCATGGGTATTACTGAATGTTTATGACAGATGTCATTAAGTGTCATCCGGCAAATTATGTCACTAACTCCATTTATGTCCAGTTTGGATCTTTAACGTCCATTTAAAAGTGAGATAATTAGCTGGATAACACTAGATGACATCTGTCATAAGCATCCATTAATGCTCATGACAGTGTCATGTCATAATTATGATTGTCTAATGACAGTCTTATGCTGCCACTGTCAAATAAAGTGTTACCATCCTATAAGTAGCAATTTATGAAAAAACTGGAAAAGTAACTGAAGAAATAATTGGCACATAACATGAATTTTGATTGTAATTTACATCTGGAGTGCTGCAATGCATGCTAGGAGGCATGTTGGACAACAACAGTGTTGACAGCAGGTGGCAGCAGAGGTTGGCTGTTTCTCCCGGCCAAGCTTCTTGAAGCAATGAAACTTTGCAGCCAATTGGTTAAAAGCTTTGTGGTGATTCATTTGGTCTTATGACAGTTGTATGATGCCGCTGTCAAATAAATAAATAAATTACCAGTTATTATCTTTTGGTGTAATATAGTGCGGCTTATTGTCAGGTGCAGTTTATCTATGAACAAATGCCATTTTCGTGTGAAGTTTTTAACACTGTTTTTAAGAACATTGAGGCTAACACTGTGTAAACCTCTCCAAAAGAGTAGATCATGTAAAGACAAGCCTCTTTTATTGTGCATTTTCTTCCGCTGCCTTGTGTGTCATCTAAATGTTTGAGCAGCAGTTGTGGAGTCCAAACACCACGCAACACTCCACGTACCCTGTACAGCCGTTAGTTGACACTTAATGAACGCGCACACACACGCACCCCCACACGCTCTAGCACACGCAAACACAAACACATTGAAGGTTCACAGATGCGTGATACACAAACGTTCACAGATTCCTGTTTTTTCTTTCATCCTGCACCCACTCACACCCGCTCATATGCACACACACTTGACACAGAGGTGGAGATTCAGAATGTAACATGTTCTAACATTAATTTATCATCCAATAAAATGGCAAAATATTATAATACTTAGAATGAAAATGTGTGTTTTCCCGAAAGGATGCATTGAATTTATATTTAATTTTTAATGTGGAACAGTATTCGAGGTGTCGTTAAGGAACCTAAATTGTGTCAGTTTTATTTTAGAACATACATAGATTTAAAAGAAAGTTTATGTAAATGGTGTTGAACGACGTTCATGGTACTGTATATACTGTATATGCACTTTTTGTGTGGTATCCCAATAATCACAGTTTTCCAACTGTTGATTTTTATTAATGCAGCTTGTCCATCATGGAGATTCCTGCAATATTATAGAAACTAGTGCTGCAACGATTAATCGATTAACTCAAGTAATTACATTATAAAAAAAGCTTCGACTCAAATTTTGCTGCTTCAAGTATTTCTTTAATTAGAGTGGCATCATAATGGTTTGTTTGGAAAGTGTCTGCACATAGACTTCATAATGATATTGACGGGGCACGGGGCCGATTAATAGGGGGCCTATCTCCGTCAAAGCTGACTGAGTGGAAACACAGACAAAGAGCTTTTTCTGTTGAAAATCCTTGTGAATAAATGCTTAAATCCCTGAATTCTTAATAGATATGGACATAAAATTGTCGATTCTTTGTTAAAAGAGCAAAGAACTGGGCAGTTAGCATTTATTTTAGCTAAATATGTCGAATGTCTTGCTAGTCTTTAAGCCACTGTGGCGCCGCCTTATCACCACAAAGAGCTTTTTCTGTTGAAAAATCTTGTGAATAAATGCTTATATCCCTGAATTCTTTATGGATATGAACGTAAAACAGTCTCGATTCTTTGTTAAAAGAGCAAAGAACCGGGCAGTTAGCATTGATTTTACGTAAATATGTCGAATGTGCTGCTAGTCTTTAAGCCACTGCTTTTTCCGTTGCAAATTCTTGTGAATAAATGCTTAAGTCCCTGAATTTTTATACATATGGACGTAAAACAGTCTCGATTTTTGGTTAAAAGAAAAAAAACGTGCAGTTAGCATTTATTTTATTGTAAATATTGCGAGCTATGATGCCAATGCCGTACACACAAAAATACACACGGTCTCAGACTTCAACTGGGACCATGTGCTTCGGTCAGATGAGACCAAGGTTGAGCTTTTTGGTAACAAACACTCAAAGTGGGTCTGGCGTGCCACGAAAGATGCGCATGCTGAAAAGCACCTCATACCCACTGTGAAGTATGGGGGTGGGTCAGTGATGCTGTGGGGCTGTTTCGCTTCCAAAGGCCCTGGGAACCTTGTTAGGGTGCATGGCATCATGAATGCTTTGAAATACCAGGACATTTTAAATCAAAATCTGTTGCCCTTTGCCCGAAAGTTGGAGATGGGTCGTCACTAGGTCTTTCAGCAAGACAATGACCCTAAACATATGGCCAAATCTACACAGAAATGGTTCACCAGACACAAAAGCAAGCTCCTCCTATGGCCATCTCAGTCCCCAGACCTTGTTTTGTTGGCAAAAGGGGGCTGTACAAAGTATTAACACCAGGGGGGCTAATAATTGTGACACACATTATTTGATGTCAAATAATTTTTTCTTTATGCGGAATTTTTTCCCCACTGAATGAATGCACTTGTATTGAAGGTTGGATTTTTCTTGTTTTATTTCAATTAAAGTCCCATATTATTTGAATAAAAAAAACATTATTAGAAGCTAAAAAAAACACATCTTTTTCAGGGGTAGCAATAATTATGGAGGGCACTGTATTCCTATTGAATCTTTTAAATAAAGACCACAAGAAATTGCTATTGGTAAAAATCTAGCTCAAGATCATCATTCAGTGATGTTTTTGTAGAAAAGTAATTCAGAAGAAAAAAATTCAAATTCCCGCTGATATTACCTCCACATGTGGAAAATAGTTTACTTTGTCCCTTTCACGTTGTGTCAGTAATGTTCATGCAGTCAGCATAGAAAAGGCTTCTTAAAATAACTCATGGAAAATTCCAAGGTTAACTTTCACGCCAGTTCTTGTCTGTTTATTCTGAACAGCAACATGGGGGGTAAAAGTGGGGAATGGCTTTTATGATAGGCTGGCAAAGCTATTTCAAAAGATGAAACATTTCTAAATTGACTGTTTATTCGATGTTGGTGCTGTTCCTACGAAACAAAGGTAGGGGAACATCATGGCTCTTGTAGAAAATCAGAAAGCGCTGACTCCCGAATTTAGTTTCAATGTAATTTATAAACGAAAGCTGTTTGGGAAAAATTATAAAACCATTATTTTTATTTACAGATTAATAAAATTTAGTACCATATTTTTCGGACTATCAGTCGCACCTGAGTATAAGTTGCACCAGCCCAAAAATGCGCAAAGAAGAGGAAAAAAAAAAAAAAATATATATATATATATATATATATATATATATATATATATATATATATATATATATATATATATATATATATATATATATATATATATATATATATATATATATATATATATATATATATAAATCGCAACGGAGTATACAGTAAGTCGCATTTTTGGGGAAAATTTACTTCATAAAATCCAACACATAGAACAGATATGTCATCTTGAAAGGCAATTTAAAATAAAAACACAATAGAGAACAACATGCTCAATAAGTGTACAGTATGCTAATGTTACATGATGCATGAACAACGAAATGCGAACGTGGCCCGTAGGTTAACGTAACATAGCTATTAAGAGTTATTCAGATAATTATAGCATAAAGAACATGCTAACAAGTTAACCAAACCATCAGTGTGACTCCAAAACGCGAAAATAACGTGAAATGATATAATAATATGTTAATAATTTCACACATAAGTCGCTCCGAGTATAAGTCGCACCCCCAGCCAAACTATGACAAAAAAAAAAAAAAAAAAAAAAAAACTGCGACTGACAGTCCGAAAAATACGGTAATAGTAACACTAAGTGTAGAAATTTGCTGGTCTGGCTGGGTTACACTGTTTTCTGTTGTTAGTGCTGTTTGAAAACAACAGCAACAAAAATTCATGGGGGAAAAAAAGAATTGTAAATTACTTGTTTTAAATGGAGCTTGTGATCAAACTAAGTATCTCCATGGTGAGAAATTGCTAGTGTGACTTTGTTCTCTCCATTTGGTGTTGGTGCCATTCATCCAGAAGAGTGGCATTTAATAACGGGTGGACAAATGGCAGTTTTTACAGGCAGTGTGAATGGCAGGAAATTTCAGGGTTGACTTGATCCCCCAGTCCGTGATGGTGTTATTCGTACTGAGCTCTTTTAGGAAAACTAATTAATGACTTAAAACTAGTTACCATTTTACAGGAAGTGTTAATGGTATATTTGCTACTACCTTTGAATGCATGTAATTGTCACCTTATTTGCCCCATTCTTTGTCGATTCTGTTTCAATAAAACTGCAATTTGGCTAAAAAAATATACATACGGTTGTGGTCAAAAGTTTACATACACTTGTGAAGAACATAATGTCATGGCTGTCTTGAGTTTCCAGTTATTTCTACAACTCTGATTTTTCTCCGATAGAGTGATTGGAACAGATACTTCTTTGTCACAAAAAACATTCATGAAGTTTGGTTCTTTTATGACTTTTATTATGGGTTAACAGAAAAAATAATCAAATCTGCTGGGTCAAAAATATACATACATGGATCTGAAAAAGCAAATCATTGACTTGAACAAGTCAGGAAAGTCACTTGGAGCCATTTCAAAGCAGCTGCAGGTCCCAAGAGCAACAGTGCAAACAATTGTTTGTAAGTATAAAGTGCATGGCACTGTTTTGTCACTGCCACGATCAGGAAGAAAACGCAAGCTATCACCTGCTGCTGAGAGAAAATTGGTCAGGAGGGTGAAGATTCAACCGAGAATCACCAAAAAGCAGATCTGCCAAGAATTAGAAGCTGCTGGAACACAGGTGTCAGTGTCCACAGTCAAGCGTGTTTTGCATCTCCATGGACTGAGAGGCTGCCGTGCAAGAAGAAAGCCCTTGCTCCAAAAGTGGCACCTTAAGGCTCGACTGAAGTTTGCTGCTGATCACATGGACAAAGATAAGACCTTCTGGAGGAAAGTTCTGTGGTCAGACGAAACAAAAATCGAGCTGTTTGGCCACAATGCCCAGCAATATGTTTGGAGGAGAAAAGGTGAGGCCTTTAACCCCAAGTACACCATGCCTACCGTCAAGCACGGTGGTGGTAGTGGGGGTGTTTTGCTGCCAATGGAACTGGTGCTTTACAGAGAGTAAATGGGATAATGAAGAAGGAGGATTACCTTCAAATTCTTCAAGATAACCTAACGTCATCAGCCCGAAGATTGGGTCTTGGGCGCAGTTGGTAATGGAATGGCTAAATCAGGCTAGAATTAAGGTTTTCGAATGGCCTTCCCAAAGTCCTGACTTAAACCCCATTGAGAACTTGTGGACAATGCTGAAGAAACAAGTCCATGTCAGAAAGCCATCAAATTTAACTGAAGTGCACCAATTCTGTCAAGAGGAGTGGTCAAAGATTCAACCAGAAGCTTGACAGAAGCTTGTGGATGGCTACCAAAAGCGCCTAATTGAAGTGAAAATGGCCAAGGGACATGTTACCAAATATTAGCGCTGCTGTATGTATATTTTTGACCCAGCAGATTTGATCACTTTTTTCTGTTCGCCCATAATAAAGTCATAAAAGAACCAAACTTCAAGAATGTTTTTTGTGACAAAGAAGTATCTGTTCCAATCACTCTATCAGAGAAAAATCAGAGTTGTAGAAATAACTGGAAACTCAAGAGAACCATGACATTATGTTCTTCACAAGTGTATGTAAACTTTTGACCACAACTGTATATACAGGGTGTCCCAAAAATGTGTACACAATTTTGCAGTTGATAACATGACATGTTCACACTTGAAATGTATTTTCGTACTTCCAGTAGCATTTGAGAATGATTTTTCTTTCATCAGAGTTAGTCTGGCTGCCATCATTGATTTAAAAGGTTTGAACTATAAGAAATCCATAGACAATTTGGTACCAACTACTTTAAGAGTGTATAATTTTGGGGGGGGGGGGGACACCATGCATGGGTGAATACCACCTTTATGTCTAGAGGTATGAAACTGTGGTTCGAATTTGTTCCCTTATCCCTGCATATTTGTGCTGTTTATCCTGCGTAAACGATAGATGAATCAGAAAAAGATGGACCAAAAGGCAAGCTTTTCTAGACGCTTTTCCATTTTCGAAACTATGACCTCTTGAATTTTATATTGCAGCGTAGCACGGACTACAGTGACTTTTCTGCCCTCTCATCCACGTGGCCAGCCGTGTAATTACAAGCAGTCAAGCGGCCCCAAATGCTCTCTGACTGACTATAGGGTGCTTCCACAAGATTGCGCTGCCCTTTTCCAAGCCGCAGAGTGTCTACCAAAGGTCAGGCAATCGTCTATCTTTTTTGTTTCCCACTGCCCATGAGCACGGAGTTGCGTTTGAACATATTTTTTTTCCTCCTGTGTCAGCACAGCCAGTGTCGACCAAGTGGCACGCTTTAAGCCGTAACTGCAGTGTGGTCAATGATCATTAACTGAATGTTGCCTTTAGCCCACTGAACCACAAGCCTCAGGACAACAGGCCCCCCTTGTGTGTTGTCGTTCCAGCTGCACTCACTCATTTAATGGGCACACGTGTTGCTCTGTAAACAAGATGAAGGGTGGTGGAGTCAGAGGCTGCTCTTTTTACTTTTTGGCTTGTTTCTTACAAATAAAAAATAAAAAAACACACAGATAAGTAGAAAAAAAAGGTCAATCTACATGTATTTTGCAACACAATTAGGGAAATTTGTCATTTTAGTACAGATTTTTCAACATGTTTCAACTAAAGGTCAATCTACATGTATTTTGCAACACAGTTAGGAAAATTTGTCATTTTAGTGCAGATTTTTCAACATGTTTCAACTAGGAAACATCCTAGTCTGGTTCAAATCTTGAGTTTGAATGCTATTCCTGTGTGTTTGTGCGTGTATTTTGTTTTTGAAACATCCTCATTCCAAAATCATGCAAGTTGGTCGAACATTTTGACTAAATTGCATTGCGTGCAACAGTTGTTTTCAAACATACCCCCTTTGTGCGCTGTGAGCCAAATGAAACGAAGCGGCTGGAGTCCCTTATTTTAAATGACAGTTCACACCGGAGGCGAGAGATACGGTAACTTGACTGACAGTGCGCAAGTGAACAGTGACGGAAATTATTCCTTGGTGCCAAAATGCCAAGAACATAGCACATTCAGTGCTCACTCGATTGTACGCCACCCAACCCCCCGATGACTCATCGGAAGTAGCGCTCCTAAGGGATTATGTCAAGAACAATGACAGTATGAAGCTTGATTTTGCGCAAACTGTTTGATGCCCAGTGAAAGTACAGAAGAGAAATGCCTGGGCAAGCCTTAATCGATGATTCACTCCTGCATACCACTGACAGACACATTTTTTACCCAAGAGCTTTCGAAAACAAGAATAACATGCAGAGGCTTTATGTTTCACAGAACAAATGTGACTAGGTGAATTCCTAAATACCACAAATATGGGTGGGATTACCGTTTTACTGCATAGCATAGTTTCACTAGTGAAAAGTCCAAGACTTTTTCATCACGTAACTATTGGAGTTACTGATGTTTTGAAAGATAGCATAGCAAAACAGTAGCTAGAAAATCATGTTTTTTTTTTTTTTATTCTGTTCATATAGTTTCTCATTATTGTTTTTTTTTTGTGACCTAGAGGGAACCAAGGTCTGAAAGGTCCTCCCCTTCCTCCCCACTGCTCTTTTCTACAACCCCCTCACCATCGCCACATCCACCTTTTTATGTTCTAAATCTCTAGGAGAGAAGCCTAAAGTTGACCTCATCCATTGTTATTTTTTCCAGCGCAGGCTTCACCAATGAAAAAAAAAGTGTGGAGCTTTGTTCAAGAGCAAAAACACAACAAAAAAACACTGGGCAAAAAAAATAAAACAATTAGAAAAAAACATCTGTTGTTTTAAGTCTAACAGCTGGTTTAAACTATTTTTTTTGTATGCAAAATTGAAATCTGATCTCAGTTTTTGCTCTCTCATGTCAAGTTTTTTTCTCTACAGTTGACCTACTTACTACATACAGTGAGTATAATATTTGCACCCATTGTGATTTTGCAAGTTCACCCACTTAGAAAATAGGTAGAGGTCTGAGATTTCAATAATAGATGCATTTCTAATTAGAGAGACATAATCACAAAAAAAATCCAGAACTCACATTGTATATATGTATTTTTCAATAATTTATTTGTAATTAATTTACTGGGGCTCATAAGTATTTGTGCCCCTGCGAATCAGCAATAATTATGACACTCAAATAGTTGTCAGTCTACCTTTAAAAAAAAAAAGTCCACCACTACCCCACGAGTAACCAAACACCGACCACCCATTTGAGCTCAATATTGTCACCTGTGCACCCCACATTCAGTCATAATTCAACTGCTACAATGGGGAAGACCAGGGAGCTTTCGAAAGACACCAGAGAAAAATATGTTGAGCTTCACAAAACTGGAATAGGCTATGGGACATTTGGAAAGCAGCTTGGTGAGAATAAGTCAACAGTTGCAGCAATTGCTAGAAAATGGAAAAGGCTATACATGACTGATAATCTACCTCGGACTGGGGCTCCATGTAAAATCTATCCTTGTAGGGCATCACTCATGATGAGAAAAGTGAGGGCTCAGCCTAGAACTACACACAAGGAGCTGGTCTATGATCTGAAGAGAGCTGAATGCACAGTTTCAAAGCCTACTGTCAGTAGAATACTACGGCGCAATGGTTTGAAATCATGCTTTGCTCAGAGGGCTCCCCTGTTGAAGCAAGTAAATGTGAAGGCCCCTCTGAAGTGTGCCAAGGACCATCTGAACGATACAGAGGGGTCATGGGAGAAAGTCATGTGGTCAGATAACACCAAAGTAGAATTTTTTGGTGCAAACTTTACTTGTCGTGTGTGGAGGACAAAGAAGGATGAGTACAATTCCAAGAACACCATCCCCACTGTGAAATATGGGGTGGAAATGTTATGCTTTGGAGCTGCTTTTCGGCAAATAGGACAGGACGACTGAACTGTATAAAGCAGAGGATGAATGTATCATCAAATTTTGAGCCACAACCTCCTTCCCTCAGTCAGAGAACTGAAGATGAGTCGTGGCTGGTGGTGGTGCAACATGAAAATGATCTGAAGCACACAGCCAAGCTGACCAAGGAGTGACTGCATAAAAAGCATATCAAAGTTCTGGAGTGATCTAGCCAATCTCTAGACCTCAATCCAATAGAAAATCTTTGGATGGAGCTGAAACTTTGTGTTTCTCAACGACAGCCCCGAATCCTGACAGATCTAGAGAAGAGTTGTGTAGAGGAATGGGCCAAAATCCCTGTTTTCATATGTGAAATTCTGGTGAAAAACTACAGAGAGTGTCTGACCTCTGTAATTGCAAAGAAAGGCATCTGCACTAAATATTAGCACTGATTTTCTCAGGATTACAAATACTTAGGAACCCTAGTAAATTAAAAATAAATGATTGAAAAATCCTACAATGTGAGTTCCGGATTTTTTTTTTAGATTATGTCTCTATAAGAGGAAATGCATGAATGATTGAAATTTCAGACCTCTACCTATTTTCTAAGTGCGTGAACTTGCAAAATCCCAAAGAGCACGTTCACCTCACAGCTCTGAGATTGTTGGTTCAATCCCAGCTCTGGGCACCCTGTGTGGAGTTTGCATGTTCTCCCTGTGCAACCATCCCAAAAACATGCATGGTAGGCTTATTGAATACTCCGAATGACCAAACTAAAGTGACCATAGGTGTAAGTGTGTGTGGATGGTTGACTGTCTCTATGTGCCCTCCGACCGGCTGCATGGGAACCTGACCAGGTTGTACCCTGCCTTGTGCACACTGTTAGCTGGGATAGGCTCTAGCACCCCTGCGGCCCCCGTGAAGATAGGGGGTTCAGAAGATGAATTAACATGAAAATGCAGATCCCACAGTTTAAAAACTTGACATGACTGGGAAAAACATGGATTCGTTTTGGATTCGGCACCCAAAAATTCATTATTGTATTCATAGCTGAAAAGGTTTTAATACTGTAAAAAGACATATACCAAAACAAGCTGTCTGACTTAAAACAACAAAAAATGTTTCCCACACTATTTATAAGAGTTGTGGACAGTGAGCTAAGTTCTATTGATTATGCACCAAGGCCTTCAACTCGGCGTTTGAGTTCGAGCGGAGAGATTTTTACCATTTTTTCTGCTTATTGTGTGCTCTACTGGTGTGTCAGTTATGCTTTTAATAACAATACTAGGTCCAACAACACTCTTTATTGCCTTGTGTGAAGTGGAAAAAGGTGTATACGCCGTCATGATAACCCTGCCTTTCCCCCATGACATAACTAGTGCTTCACTGGCCCTTGCTTGGCCCCATTAAGGAGGTTTAAACCACAAGACAACACCCAATATAAGTGACATTCAATTAAAGACAATTGTTCAAAGTAATTATGTGTACTAATAATTCAAAAAACCGAGGCACTCAAGAAGTACAAAAATAAAAAGCCTTTATTCAGTCATGGCATTGTACAAATTAAAAAATGCCGACATGTTTCGCCCGTGTAGGCCTTCATCAAGACAAACAGTGACTCTGCTCATACCACCTCTTAAAACTAGAGGACAATTGTAAGTTCAACATAGCCAGGTGTTTGTCTTGATGAAGGCCTACACGGCCGAAACATGTCGGCATTTTTTAATTTGTACAAATCCATGACTGAATAAAGGATTTTGATTTTTGTACTTCTTGAGTGCCTCAGATTTTTTAATTATTAGCTTTTTTGATTCACAAACCGAAGAGCACCAGAAGTGTACTTGGTACACCCAACAGCACTCCATGCAGCTCTTGTCATACTAATTATGTGTACTGTTTGCAAATTTCTTAGATCTCTGATAATGAATGTTTAATTATAATGTTTAAACACAGAAAAATAACACAAAATATGGCCACTGCCATTTTGGGATGTCAGCTATACCCACACACATACACACTAATAGATTTGAGCGCAGGTGCATAGGTGTTAATGACATACCAAGAAATGGCAGGTAGTTTGAGATCCTCACATTTTATTGGCTAAAATAGTGCCATCATTGATAAAATATCTTACCATATTTCGGACGGTCACTTCTTGGAAATATCAGCTTTTTAAAATTAAAAAAACATTTTTTTTTTTTTTAGTTTTTTTCTCCACTATTTCACATTTTATAAAGTTATATTTAATGTTTTTTCAATGTTTTAAATGATTTTGATCCCCTGGAGGCAATGTTTGGTTGTTGAAAACAAAGAACCGGTACTAGCCTAAGCACAAGTGTAGGGAAAAACAGTCAGGGCAAGCTGACAAGCTATTTGGTACATCTTGTGCCTGTGTAGGCTTATGGTTGGTGGTTGGGTGGGGGCATGTCAGGGTTGGGGGTTGGCTGGGTTACACTCAGGTTTTGCTCCCGGGCATTGTATAGGACCAGCCCTGATGAGAGCAAAGTGAAAATTTGGTCAAGGAATGTAATTACACTCACCTTCCTATTCAAATGGTTTGCTTTGCATTCCGTTGGCTTTGGAATGTCACACTGTCACTCTGTGGTGTGACGTAAACCAGATGCCATGCGAGCATATAATAACACCTGTTGACATTTTTTATGTAAAGCCCCAATAGCATTTTCTTTTGTCTGGGAAACATTTTCATGGTGTATTTTGCCTCTCACCAATGCGATTTCCTGTTCTACGTTAATCTACATTTAGTATGTTTTTGCATTTGATTTGGTGATTTTAACAAGTTCATTAATGAGATACGGGATAGTATCATTGCATATATGCATTACACGCATTTCAATGGAAAATGTGGTCACTGCTTAAACTAAATGAATTAATACATTAGTAGTGTTTTAATCCCCAATGTGCTGTACACATGCAGTATGGCATGCCTCCTGAATGCTATGAGCAGTATGGACAACAGCATTACAATGTCTTCCCTGTCACTGTCTCATGTGAAAAATATCATGAGAAAAGCCACATATCACTGAACAGAAAACTTCAAGTGGAGATAATTCGATTTTTTTTTTTTTTTTTTTTTTTTGCCAACTTTGATTACTTTCATGATCCCTCTATAGAATAGAATAGAATAGAATAGAATAGAATAGAATAGAATAGAATAGAATAGAATAGAATAGAATAGAATAGAATAGAATAGTCTTTATTGGCATTGTCTACAACGAAATTAACATTGTGAAACAACATAATTTGACTGTGCACTACAGGATTAACAGATAAGAAAAAAAAAGAAAAAAAAAGAATATTAGAATAAATAAGAAAATACAGTTTTACCTCAACATACGATTGCTTTGACACACGATCTTTTCCACATTCCAAATTTGACTCGCCATTTGTTTGTACCTCCGACGACATGCTCAAAATACAACGATTTATGACAGTGCCGCAGTTTCTTTGTTTACCCGAAAGACGGACACATGGCAGATTTTCTCGTAAGAGGAATCCACATGGGTTCCAAGAAGGTTAGTGCAGGTGGTGAAAATGAAGTAAAAAGTTGACGCTTACCATTTAAATGACGGTGGAAATGACATAAAAATATGAGCGTGGTGTGTGCGTCCCTGAACTGCCTCGACAATATGGCCGTATAATATCTAAGATCTCGACGGTCCTCCTCTGACCTATGTTCGCCAGTCTTTATAAGTTAAGGTGACAAATATTATTGTGCCAAAGAAATCGCCAGTTTTGTCAGGTTTTTAATCATTTCTTTCAGAACTTGTGCAACACAGCACGCCTACTGTCTGCCGCAGTTGACGTCAAAAACAACAGAACAATAAAAGAGAAAATAAAATCTCTATCACACCTATCTCTCTGTCACGTCAGCAACGCGGTGGTGCATTCAGCTACAGCACACGAGACAAACCACCACATTAGAACCTAATTTGTTACAATATTACAGGAATTTTTATTATTATTCTGATTTTTATTTAGTATTTGTTTAGCTATGTGTAATTGACATTTGTAATGGTACCAGCAGTATTTATTCAGGATTTAGTGTAGGTTAGGTAGGCTGTGGAACAAATTATTGTATAATGTTCTTATGGGAAAATCCTGCTCAACATATAACCATTTCGACTTACAAATAAGGTCCTGGAACGAATTAACTCCGTATGTAGAGGTACCACTGTATTACATAATACGGTGCTTTGATTCCCAAAATATGACGGTGACTGTCCGAACGCTATGTAAAAAAAAAAAATACAAAGCTGCCACACATGCATTTCATCTCCAAGAAGCAAACAATCTACCAACATCAGATTTACATACACAAGTATTAACAACAAGCATAATAAAGTGCTTGTGTAGCGTAATCTGTTTCCACCTATATTTATTATTTATTTTATTCCACGGACGGCATGGACGTTTCCCAAGCTGCTGCAGTTATCTGAGTCTGACGATGACGAGTCACGTCAATGTGCAGATGCATGCAGCAAAGCAAAACGCCTGGACTCATTTATCCGTTCAATTGGCTGACATACTGATATGTGATCACCAGAGATAGTAAGCTCTGATTGGTTCAAACGTGCATGTTTTCTAAAACAGCAAAAAGAAGAAAAAAAAGGGGGCAATGCAACAGAAAATTGATCATTTATTCTTAGTCTTTTTATTTTTATTATCTTTTTTACATGGCAATGTGCACTTTGAGATTTGTTTTTCAAATGTACAGTGCGTTATAAATAAAATGTATTTTTATTATCTTTAATTTTAATATACACCCCATGTTCTTAAGTAGCTAAAGTTGAGATTTGGCATTTAGTATGTGAGGAAATGAGAGAAAATAAAAATTAGGAGATGGCGGTTGGGGTCATAGCTGTTTTTGTTAACTTTTATTTTGCAAATCATTGAAAAAATACTGAATAAAAATCAGTTTTTGTATGTGTTATAGAATAACTGACCAAAACAGTTTCTTTGCATTTAAGTAGTTTTGCCCCCATCCAAAAGAAAAAAGAAAAATAAATAAATAAAATTTCTGCCTCCGTGGCGACCTTTACGTCGGGGAGTTCCGGCAAGAAATTCTAACCACTTTCACCCCTGATAAAATATTATGAACACTTTAGTCTGCCAGCAATAAAAACTTTTAATTCCAATCCATTTCACCACAGCAAGTACAATTTAGTCATTATAATCTCTGAAGCAGATATTTTTTGGAATTTTGTTGACCACTGCAATTATAGTCCGCACCACTGCTACCCCTTTGGATGCCCAAAAATGAAAACTCAGATGGTGCCCCCACCCAGCCCCCCATGTTAACTCCCAGTCACCAAAAAACATGTATTTATTTATTTGAAATGTCTATTCCCAAATCAAGTGGATTCAGGCTATAATAGTATGTATTCAGGATATAAGGTTCATTGAAGACCTTAAGTTGTCTCAAGAGTATGCATGGTTGTCCACATTGTTTGTGTCTGGTATAGTCTAAATATTATGAGCCCCAAAGGAGTAGGAATTCATGTGACATTTGCGGCTTTTGGGCCTCTAATGTGTAAAATGGTGGTGATTCCTTAAACGATAGTTTCTAAGCATATCGTATGCCTGAATGCCAATCAGTCCGTGGTGTGTGCCCATACGGTTAGGTCCTAGTTCAATCTGTCGCAACACTAATAAAAACAAGGTCATAAAAACGGCTGGATAGATGTTCTTCCAGAGCACAGGTGTCAAACCGATTCCAGAAAGGGCCTAGTGGGTGCAGGTTTGCTTTCCAACCAATGAAGAGGACACCTTTTCACCAATTAGATCTTTTACATGTGTAATCAGTTAAACTTTGTCAGGTGCTGCTTTTTTCAGCAGGAAGTTCATTGGTTAAACTCTCTGCGCATTATAGGTTGGAACAAAATCCAGCACCTACTAGGCCACAGGTGTCAAACCGATTCCAGAAAGGGCCTAGTGGGTGCTGGATTTTGTTCCAACCAATAACGGGCAGAGAGTTTAACCAATGAACTTCCTGCTGAAACAAGCAGCACCTGACAAAGTTTAACTGATTACACATGTAAAAGATCTAATTGGTGAAAAGGTGTCCTCTTCATTGGTTGGAAAGCAAACCTGCACCCACTAGGCCCTTTCTGGAATCGGTTTGACACCTGTGTTCCAGAGTATGAAAAAGTTATCATGGCTGAAGTTTGAAAACAAATAGGACACACAGCAATACTCATCAAAAAGAGCTTCTCCACCTGTAAAAGTCTGATCTCCCTGCAGCAAGAGGCTCCCAAACTCTCACCCATGTGGGAGAGTCTTCTGCTATTTTTGCGTGTGTGCCCAAAGCGTTCATGGGATCCCGATGCAATGATTCACTCCTTGTGAAGTTGCAACCTTCTGCTTCTACTACATGAGTTGACTGATGCTGCTTCACACTCAACCACCGCCTCCTTTTCCTTTTCCTCCCATTGCCCAGTGAGCTCGCAGTCCCTGGTCTTCTACGTGACTCACAAGTGAATGCGTTGATATAGATAGGCCTCTGAGGGTGGATAGTGCTCTCTTCTGCACCATAAAATGTGCTGCTTTGGTAGCTTTAGCTGAGTTTTACACTGCAGCACTTGAAGCCCATTTCCCATTTAGTGTCCATTAGATTACTTGACACTTGAACACTTGCAGACCACATATGGGCACGGTCCTGATTTATATCTACCGTAATTATAGTATATTTTATAATTTTAGTTTTTTTTTTCTCATTACAATGTGTCATTGACACAGTGCATGTATCACCCATTCAAATTCAGTGTCCTCTTTTTATGAGTGATCACCAGTGTTGTTAATCCTACTTTAAAAAAGTAAATCATTACAGTTATAAATTACTTCTCCCAAAAAGTAATTGAGTTAGTAAGTCTGTTACCTGAATGTAAGAGTAATTAGTTACTTGGCAAAGTAACTGGTGTTTTTTTTTTTTTTTTCATTCCAAAAAAACAACCTTTGCTATGTTTGGAAGTCATTTAATGTTGTGAATCAACCCTTAAAGTTGGTAAAATTGCTCCCGTTATTGCATTAGTTCCCTTCTGTCTACTTTCGACATGTGAAAGTTTTAAAACTGTTTCATCATTTAATGATAGATTCAACTCAAGATTTTGCTGATTTAGGAGCATTTTAGATAGAAAGTTACTTAGGTTCGCTATGATGGTTCTCTACAACAGAGCCTTCCTGAGAAGTCTAGTGCTTTAAGATGGCGGCTGTTTACTAACACCGGTCTAGTTCTCTATACATGTGCTAAGGCCCCGTGTCTGTCTTTTCACATGTAGTTCTATACATATGTGATATCTACAGTAGCATAATGTGGGCGTAGTTTGTAGGCTATTGGCTATAGTCAGATATTCTTGTTATGGGAGCCACCTAGCATCACGTTTGCAACGGCGTCACAACTTCCCTCCTCCCCACTCCGACTGCTCTCTCATCTCCGTGAGTCCGTGTCTCTCACACTTTTTTCGCGTCAATCAACCAAGGTAGTAACGCATTGTAACGCACGCATCCTCAGTAACGGTAACGGCGTTGCCAAGATGAGAAAAGTAATTAATTAGATTACTCATTACTGATAAAATAACGCCGTTAGTAATGCCGTTATACTCTAACGCCGCTATTAACAACACTGATGATCATAATGTCTTTCTCATCACACAAAACCGTTTTCATTTTTATTATCAATGTTAGCATACAGATCAAGTGGTCCTTTCTTGCATTTTCTAAAGAGAGTCTGATAGTTATTGTGACTTAACTCGGCTACAGCATACTACACGACACTGGGCACTACACTCTCATACTGTATGTGTTCATATGTTCCATGTGTTGTTAAATTTTCAAAGTTTCAAATTAGGTGTACAAATAGCATAAACACATAGCACGCACATGCATACTGTATAGGTTCACATCTCTTAACCTTGTGTACTGCCCACCGAAAAGCTGAGAGACCTTAAACTGCACACCCAATCCGGACTTGCAATGCTCAATCGGAATGGGCCTCAGGTTTATTAAAGTGAGGAAAGGGTGGAACCTCCAGGGAGGAGGAGGAGGTGTGATGACATCCTTCCTTGGAGGAAGCACATGGAAAGGAAGCCCCGCTTCTCCAGGGGCCTGAAGCAACACATTCACAGAGGAAGTCCAATTAATGACATGGAATGTAAACCTTGTCTTTGCAGTTGGATTTCCAAAGAGAATTGAGTGTCTTTTATTGCGGGAATGTGTTTGAACAACACACAGTTCCTTACGGGCATGTTCCTTCTGGCCATGAAATACAAGAATCTGCTTTATTAGTCAATGCTACTTATTCACGGCAGTGCAATACTACAGTTGTCTAGCTAGCTAGTAAGGTCCTCATCTATCTTTCGGTCAGTATGTCTGACTGTCTGTTGCATATGCAGCAGCATATAGAGGGCATTTTCCAAATGTGTATAACCTTTCTGTAGGTGAGTATGAGTATGAGACGCATGCATGAATAATATTTTCCCTCATTTGCCCAGAACCTTTTTCACAAGAATATAAAATGTAAGATTGCGACTTTATAAAAGTTTAACGATAGTCATGATTTCACTTTCCTCTAAGGCAGAGGTGTCCAAACTTTTTGCAAAGAGGGCCAAATTTGGTGTGGTAAAAATGTGGGGAGCCGACCTTGGCTGACGTGCTTTACGTAGAACAATATATTTAAGCAAATTTTAGCAAGCCATTCTGTGTGTCACATTTGCTTTATTATTTTCTTTAATTAATAATTTGAACAATCTCGCAATTAGCCTTTGTGGCATTCTCTTTCGGCTCTCCGGCTCTTGCGAAATACTGCTGCTGTGAAATTAAGCTAGCTTCAAGTTGCTTCAATTTCTCGCTGAGTATCTTTTCTGTAATCTTGTCGTACATGTCAGCGTGTCTTGTTTGGTAATATCGCCTCACATTGAACTCTTTAAAAATCTCAACTGTCTCTTTGCAAATGAGGCAGACGCAGTTGTTGCGAATTTTAGTGAATAAATAGCCCAATTTCCACCTGTCCTTGAAGTGTCGGCCATCGCAGTTAACTTTCTTTTTTATGTTGATTGTCGCCATTTTAGAAAATTGGAAGTAAAGGGTTACACGGGGTAATTTTGCTTAGAATGCTGCTGCCTTTTGGTGGGTAAATGAGGAACAGCATTTAGTGTGTAAGCTACTTCATATGTTGGTAGCAGTACTGCTGACTGATTTATTAAGTCTGTGTGCGGGCCAGACGTTATTAATTTTATGACAGGGGCTGGGGGCCGGATGAAATTTGACCACGGGCCGCATTTGGCCCCCGGGCCGGACTTTGGACATGTCTGCTCTAAGGTTTTGACTGTAATTTTGACCATTTTATTTTTAGACCAGAAAAAAAGTCTTAATTCTGTGAATAGAAAAAAAATCCCCACGAAAATTTGAAAAAAAGTTGTCTTTTATTTCTGCAATTTATTTTTTAAATGTACCTTATTTTGCTCTTGTTTAATGCTTTTAACTGTTGTGCATCTACTCATTTAAAGTACATTCAGCTATATAATGTTTGGTATGATTATAGCTGCCTTGCCTTGCATAACATGTTTTAGTAATGTGACGTAATCCAGACTGCCTAGAAAAGCTTACATGAACACGGGAAGACCATACAAACTCCTTAGAGGGAAGCCGGAGCTGAGATTCAAAACTGGAACCTTAAAACTCAGGAGTTGACTTAATACGAGTGCACTATGCTAACCAAATAGGGTAAATCGAAGCAAAATTATAAAACTCTTGTCACTGTCCAAGTAAATTGTCTCGCTTCCCACATATGCTGCCTTTTTTATTCCCTCTTCTGCCTCTCATGTTTGAGCAGGTAAAAAAATTCATCTCATTCGTCTCATTCCTGTTTGTTGCAACATCTTTACAGGAATTACTTTGCACGTGTGCGTCTTTTACCACATGTCAGATTTCTTGACTTGGAAAGGAAAGGAGACGTGATGTTGGCTTTTTCCCATGAGGACGGGGTCATCGTCACATCAGAGAGGGTCATCCTGAACTTCAGTTTAAGGGAAGCACAAAGAAAGGGATGCGTGTGCGTGTGCGTGTGAGTGTGTTGCAGCAAAAAGTCTTTACTCCGCAGCTCTGGGAAAGAAGCTGAAACAATGCTGTGAAAATCAGCCCCCACCCAGGTTAGGGAATCAGGGGCCTGTGAATCAGAGGCCAGCAAGGTAGAGGGGAGCACATACTACATGGTAAAATACCTCTGACACTATTTTTGTGTCTATTGTCTGCTTAGCTCATTATAGTGCATGCATACATTGTTGTAATGTGTTATCTGGATCAAGGTTGGGTGGGAGAACTTCTATGTACAACAATTTACTTTGGTGACATTCAAATTATGAAATACGATCCTACGGTGGTCGAGAAGTAACAGCCGAAATTTAAAGTCCAAGCACTGTTTTTTTTTTTTTTTCTTTTGCAAAGCGTTTGCAATTGGCATTTGTGTTGTGGCACTTTGCATCCGTGCTTCTTTCTGTTTGCAAAGTGGTTGGACTTTGCATTTTGCCTGACACTTCTCGGCCACCGTATGAACCACCTGAAGAATTTTTTTTCGCATCATATGTCATCACACCAGAAATAATCTACTCACAAAAAATTCAGATTGTTGGGATTTTCGGTGAAATTTCACAGTTAATCTAAAATGCACTATAAACTTTATATGTGAAATTTTATGACCTTATTTTTGTGCAGTGCACATGTCTAAATCTTTGATGTTCTGTTACTTTTTGTACAACTCGTATTTTAACCAGGAGCTAAGGAGATTTTATGGCTTTCTGTGATTTCCGTGTTTCTATTCTTATAGGCATCACGGATGCATTCTAGTGGAAAAAGTTCAAAATGAACTAGGTCTAGCATTCTCTAAAGGCTCATTTGCAACCTACAGGCAACAATCAGTCCACAGTTAATTAATGTACTTTATCAGCCCTGAGACAAAAAAAAAATGAACAAAAACAACAACAAAAAAAGGAACGATTCATATACATTCTTTGAATATTTGTAACTACCAAATTTCTTCCTGACCTGTCCACAAATAACGGTGGAGTAGCAATTTTAGTGTCCTTGTCGAGAGGTCCTCTGGCCCATCTAAAAACACAGCACTCCTGGATTTTCATGTCAGAGTCAACAACGCTGGCAGACACCTCTGTGTCAATCCTACGTTAACAATTTGTATGATAGTTTCAGTTGATTTTGGTGAGCCTGCAATGGCATACCACACGGAACACGTCACTTTCGCTCATTAATATTCATGACGTTAGCAACTGTTGCTAGGCGGGTCAAGCTCACGTTTGTCCCTAATGCTAAATGCATGTAAATACAAACGAGATGTTTACTAGTGGTGTCAACAATAATTGATGCGGCGATGCATCCCGATGCGGGGCATGGACGATTTGATTCGATGCGGGCAACAAGCCGAATCGAATCAGCGCATTTTAAAATATATAAGTACATTCAAAAATCTTCCCTGCGCAATTCCGGTTATGCAACGGATTTGGTTTCCCCATTTGTATTATTATCCTCATGTTCCATTTTTTACACACGCATAACTCTGGTCAAGTTACCCACCAACCTTGTAGAAGCCAAAATGTCTCCAGATGTCTGCTTTCAATGTCTTAGGTGCATCAATAATCTTTCTCGCTCCCTCTTTCTCCGTTTCAGCCATTGTTATGTTATGTCCTATCTCTTAGAGGTTATATCTTGTGCCCGAAATGTTCAGCATCCACGTTCGGGTCGGGTCGGGCTGCCCCGCCGACTAATAAATTATTTTTTTTTTAAAAAATGGGATAAAACCGAGAGCAGGCTCTCTGTGTATTGTGCATTTGCTTGTGGACACACATGAACATCGTGGCGCCGCCCGCGTTTTCTTCTTCTCCTCCTGCTGTGGCGCTTGCGATTCGTTACGAAGCACACTTTTATTTATGCACACAAAGGCAACAGAAATGTGATCCATTTGAATCTTCTCCTCTGTGTGTCTGCAAAACCGCTTTTTTTTTTTTTTTTTAATATTAAACTTTCCCGGAGTTATTTCGTTGTGTAAATGCTTTTATAACGATCATAAAAATATGTAGACTATTTAAACATAAACGTTTTTTCTGCCAACTCGAAGAAATGAAAATAAATTGCTGCTGCTGCGTTTTTTTTTCTTTTTTCGCGTCACTCCAACAAATAATTAAAAAAAAAAAAAAACGGGTTTTTCGGGCTGGGCCTGCAAATCTAGTTAATTGGTCGGGCTCGGGCCGGGTCGGGCTTCAATACCAGCGGGCCGTGTCGGGCTTCAATAACAGCGGCCCGTGTCGGGTCGGGCTGGATTTTAAAGGCCCGATCTAACCTCTATTGCACATATATAATGGGCTAGGCCTACATTTTACTTTTGTTCTACATTGCAATTTAGTTGATGTTTTGTTTGCAACTGTGCAACTGAACTGATCCCTGGATTGATATTGCGATAAAGATGCTGCTGCACTACAGTATTTTCTTTGTCGTTTTCTTTAATATTTACTTGAATATTTTTATTGATGGGTCGTTGTGACTAAAATACAGTGACTGTTATTACTAATTTTGCACAGGAGTTCAGATGTTGCACTGTGTGAAAGGCTGCTACTGTGTGTAAAAAAAGAGAAAGCCCTGGTCTCATTCAAAGCACTAATTAAATGCTGTGATCTGTTTAAAAAAACAAAAAAAGTATATATATGTATATATATATATATATATATATATATATATATATATATATATATATATATATATATATATATATATATATATATATATATGAAAGTATTTTCATTTGACTTCAACCAGGAGTGACACAAGAGCCAATAAAAAGTTGTTTAACGTCTGACCGCTTGTGTTGCCTCATGATTAACGAAAAGTATGCTTTGCTTTAGAATTTTAATGCATCCCAGGCTTTAATGCATCGTGATGCATTGCCGAATCAAACTGAATCGAATCGTGACCCTCTGAATCGAATCGAATCAAATCGTGGCCCTCCGAATCGTAATCAAATCGAATCGTGAGGGCAGTGCCGATGCACACTTCTAATGTTTACTGAGCTAAACCTACCAATTCTGTCCAATAATGATATACCTGGTGCGAAATTCGCTGGTAAAGACGTGGAAGAACATACAAATTTCCAGTTAAAGAGATGGCTTGAGTGTCGAGGGCTGAAAAAGACCGGAAAAAGAGCCGAACTGATTCAGAGGTAGCTTTTTTATCGACACCTTTTTCTTCTTTTTTTCACTGACAATGGCATTCTCCGTTTTCAACAATATTTACCACCATATGCCCTGTCTTTCTTACATATTATATCCTCTGGTTGACTCACGTCTCTGACCGTTTTTGGGGGTAATTTGTATAGCTATTTTTGTGTAGCGATCGCAAATGCTACTCAGTGACAGCCAACGAACACTTATATTTTTTTTCATTAATAACAAATCTTAATTCTATAATTCATTTAAACTTCCCCCTAACTAAAGTTGTTGTTTTTTTACAACAGAAAATGTAACAACAGTGGCAGTCAGATACCATTTTAATTTTTTTCAGGTCATTCATTGTCGGACAGAAGAAGTGCGCCAAAACGCCACGCTAAAAAAATAAGTGAAAATATCAAAATGGCTTACCTCTTCATCCTCTGTCGGACCATGGCCCCCAACAAAATATTTACTACACATGAAGGTGAATGGCTTCACCTTGCTGACGTTAAACTGGTCTTTTGGACGTCCGCCCAAGTTGATCCGTTGTTCACATTTTTTGCTCTGCTTTTTTGGCTTCAGGAAACTTATGAAGAAAACATCCTTCATATGTCGTAATGTCTAGAGTCGTTTCTACAAGTTCCATAGCAGCAGTGTTTACTCTGCATCTTCTTTTTTCAAATATTACCGGCAGAAAACAAGCAGTGGGTTGTATGCGAGGGGTCTTCTTTGTTGACCCTTTTCCAGTTTACGTTGGTGACGTCACGAAGCCTTGCGGTCTAGAAATAGCATTTGTGCGGTACACCATTCTGCCACAGTCATGTGCAGTTTTGTGCATCAAAAGAGTTATTGTAGAAGTCATTTCATTGATATAGAGTTTATATATATATATATATATTTTTTTTTTTTTTTTTTGCAGATCTGGGATCGCTTTTAGTCAACTTTATATCATCCCTCCCGTTGAGGTATGCCAGAATACACAACAACGCCCCAACCACCTCTTGCCCAAACTCTAATAAGGGCAAGTAAAGAAAAGCAAAAAGATGGCTGGAATTTTAAGAAATTTATAATATAATGTTGCATAATGACGGTGTGTTAAGAATAGTACAAATAAAAGCACAATCAATTGTGTAGTTTTACTGTATTAACTAACATTACCATGCAAATCCAGACCATTTTTGCAGCCGCTCAATGGTTGTGCATAATTATAAAGTGATGGGAAAAGCAAGACAGAGGAAGTTTACAGCTCTGTCTTTGTTTTCAGGATGTTACGCAGGCTCTATATTTAGGCCTGCTGAGATAAAACCATCTGCGTTGCATCCTTTGAAGATAAGAAACTGTCGCTGTCACTTGCTGTCATGGCAAATATTCTGCATTAACAGTTCCTTGGTTACACTGGGCTCTAAATGATTGTCCATAAACAAAAATGTCGCGTTCAATGATCCAAATGTGTCTGGTTACAATATAGGAAGAAGGCAGATTTCCCCAAGAAAACCCATGCAACTAGGGCATAATGTAACAACTGTGTTGCTTGCAATAAAGTTCTCCTCATCCCCTGACCTCAACCCTAATAAGATCCTGTGCATCATCCTTCAAAAAAAAAATCTGAATTTGGGTGACGTCTAAAAAATATGAGGACAATTCTTGAAATGAGATTGAATCATAAGCTATCAGTGGACAATTTTATGCTACCACACAATTTAATGAAAAATGTCATTACTAGGCTATTGGAAATTCACATCGTAATTTTAGACATAACTGTTGCTTACACAAGGATATGGCCGTAACACATACAAATAGAGCATACATACAATATTTATTATATTGCCTCAATTCTATAGAAAACAATGAAATTGCTTTGCTATATTACAGGTCAACTATATATTCCCACAATTCTATAGAAAACCATGAAACTGCTTCGATATATTTTGTTATTTGCTTCATAATGACATGATCAACAAACTCTACCTGTGTCACACCACCGCTAACATCAAATTAAAACATGCATGGTCTACAATTCATTAAACCTCTAATTTTATATTTATCTTTTTTTTTTTTTTTTTTTTCCAACTTAATGGGTATTGCTTATATGGGCTGAGTAGAACCAATTTAATGATATATGTTGATGGCCAAAACCTTTAATTCACTGTGTGTCATATTATTTAAGAAAATTAGAACAATATTGAGTTATAAAGTTTCTTTTTCTTTTTGTTCCGGTGGCACACCGATAAATGAAAGGAATTTCGGACAAGAGACATACAGTATGTAGGCCGGCAGCTTTGAAAGTGAAGTGATTACATAATTTAACACTAAGTGTGCGACACCGCTAGAGATTTCCATGCACTTCCCCAATCCACCCACCTATGTTTTACTGATGAAAAAAAGAACTCTGCAAAATGGAGCTGTGATAAAAAGGATTAGAGCGAGACAGGTCACACACACTTTAAGCACATGACTGTCTAAGAGACGTGAGTTTTCAGGGGTGTCGTACTTAAAAGTGAGAACATTTCAGTTCACTGCTAATGTGACAGACATTTTCTTTCAATTGTGCTCCAAAAACAAAAACACATCTCAGTCGTTTTCTGCACACTTTTCAGTTTTCAAAAAAACAAAAATGCTCCTAACTATTTTTTTTCTCTCTTGGGTTTACTGTTAAATTGGTCAAAGTATCAGCATAAAGCTGCTGAGTCACATTGGGCTTTTTGCAGGTCTAAAGAAAAAGGACCCAGATTTGTTGGTTCTCTGCAAAAGTGCCCAACATTTGATTGTATTTTTCAGAAAACTAATAATGTGGTTAAAAAACGGTGAAACATACATATATATACATTTATACATATGTATTTTAATTTCTTTTAAAGGTGCAACATACAGATGTATACATTTATGCATATGCAAATCACATCATAAACAAATAATGTACAGTAATTACTTTCTTAAAGGAGTAATACAGTAAAGTATGGCGTTATTAATTCTGAGAATAATTTGTCATGTGTATATGATTTTTTTTTTTTTTTTTTTTTTTTTTATTAACTAACCCCAACACTGTCTGATCTGACCGCTGGAGTGGAGCTGCACAACGGAGGCATTACATGGACTGACGCACATTGATTATATTACTTGCGTATTTTATCTGGCTGTCGTGCCAGATCCAGTTGAATTTATCGTTTAAGATAACATACAGTGAGAAGCTATGAAAAGTGAAAATGTAACCCCATGATCAACGTTTTTAATGCCTGACCCCAGAAATAATAAACAGAAAATTCAGATTTGGCGCTTTATGTGGTCCTCGAACATAATTAATTAAATAAATAAACAATTAAAACCAATAATATGCATATATGTTCTCTAATTTGCATTATAAATGATACATTAAGCATTACATGCATTTCTCGTGGTAGAACAAAAATAACTAAAGTGAGGTCATTGGCGTCGTTAGGCCTATTTTAGGCCTAAAATATTCTTAAGCCCCCCCCCTAAATAATTTGGTATTGTTTTATTTAAAAAGAAATACAAAAAAAGCTGACATATTCACAATGAAGTTGCCAGAATATTAGTTTAAATCAACAATTATATATCCTGTCATTATGCACAATATATGATCATTAAAAAAAGTGCACTCTTTTTACCACTATCTTTGCGGTGACTTCCTTCTGGAGCATCAGCTGTGTTTCTCACTTTACGCATAGATGAGTACAGGAGGTGAGCTCATTCACCAATGATTGTCATCAGTGGATAGTCATAATAAAACACTAATAATAATCACTCCACCACCTTTATTGACCTGTAGGAGTCAGAGCAGAGGAGCAAAGAGGGTGGGAGGGGAGAGACCTCTACTGCAAAGGTGACCCCACACACACACATATTGATATTTCTCCAGCTTTTCATGTTCTTTTTTCCTGATGTTGCTATTGCTCGGGATTGCTACATCTATCAGTACTGCTGTCTTCTGATGTTTATCCACCACCACAATGTCAGGCTGGTTGGCCATCACCAGTTTGTCTGTCTGGATCTGGAAGTCCAACAGGATCTTGGCTCGGTTATTCTCGACCACCTTCGAAGGTGTCGCCCACCTTGACTCTGGGGTCTCCAGTCCGTACTCGACACAGATGTTCCTGTACACGATGCCTGCTACCGAAAGTTACGTATGTAACTACGGTTCTATGAATCCCGAATGACCGCCAGAGGCGGTGCTGAAAGCACTGAATGATCCCTTCGCGCATGCGCAGTGCGAGTATTAATACCAAAAAAGTCACCTGTGACCCCAGGTTGACCTCCTGCCGGGGTATAAGTTCCGGCGTCAACCTCGTACCAGCCCCTACAGAACCTTCTCGCGTGTGGCACGAGGATTCTGAGTGACGGAACGCTCTGGCGGTCATTCGGGATTCATAGAACCGTAGTTACATACGTAACTTTCGTTCTATTTCATCCCTGCTAACCGCCAGAGGCGGTGCTGAAAGCACTGAATGACCAATACCAGCGGGGTCACGAAGAAACAGACACAAACCTCATAGGGAAGTCCCCTCCGATCCGAAGACCGCACCCAGCGGGTGGGGAGAGGTGACGTCCAAACAGTAGAACCTGAAGAAGGTGCCAGGCGCCGACCATGAGGCGGCGGCACAGATGTCCTCCAGAGGCACCCCTTTCAGGGCAGCCCAGGATGTGGCCACGCCCCTGGTAGAGTGACAGCGCACACCCGACGGCAGGGGGCGACAAGCCATCTGATAGGAGTAAGAAATAGTATCAACGACCCAATGAGAGAGGCGCTGCTTGGAGAGGGCAGAGCCCCGACCACGTGCCCCGTAGCAGACAAAAAGTTGGGACGACCTACGAAAACTTGCCGTGGAGTCCACATAAAGCCTCAGGGCCCTCACCGGGCACAACAGCTCCTGTCTGCCCCCACCCTCCCCAGGCGGGGGGCGGTAACGAGCAAGGCGTAAGGGACGATTGCAACGGGAGCCAGCCAACACCTTGGGCATAAACGCAACGTTAGGCCACAGTGTGACACCTGAACCCTCGGGGTGCCAAAACATGCACGACGGGCTAACCGAGAGTGCGTGCAGTTCGCCAACCCGCTTAGCAGAGGCAACGGCCAGCAGGAACGCCGCCTTGCGGGCGACCCACTGAGGCCCGGCCGCATCCATAGGCTCGAAGGGGGGGCGGCACAAGCTGTCAAGCACCAGCTGCAGATCCCAGACCGGGGCGCGAGGACACCTGCGGGGGTGGAGCCTCAGAGCCCCCTTGAGGAATGTAGCGACCAGGCCGTGGTTCCCCACAGATCCACCAGAGACCTTGGCGTGATGAGCAGAGATGGCAGCGACGTAGACCTTGAGGGTGGACGGAGAGCGACCAATATCAAGGAGGGACTGTAAGAAGTCCAGAACAGTGGGGACAGAACAACTCACCGGGTCATCCCCACGGTCCCCGCACCACTTCACGAACAACCTCCACCGGCCAGCGTACTGCAGCCGGGTGGAGGGCGCCCGGGCGTTCAAAAGTGTCCGCCTGACTGAACTCGAGCAGGCGTCAAACAGCGAGTCGGTCCCCTCAGCGGCCAGACGTGCAGGCGGAGACGGCGAGGATCGGGATGCCATAACTGGCCCCCCAACTGGGACAGTAGATCCCGCCTCTCGGGGAGGCACCAAGGCTCGCCGACACACAGGCTGCGCAGCAGGGGAAACCATAGGCGAGCCGGCCAGAAGGGGGCCACCAGCAGCAATGAGTGCCCCTCCAAAGACACCCTCCGAAGCGTCAGCCAGATCAGAGGGAGCGGCGGGAAGGCGTAGAGCAGGACCCTCGGCCAGGGGTGGGCCAGCGCGTCCTGACCGAGAGGGCTGGAGCGCTCCCCCAGGGAAAACCAGAGAGGGCAATGGGCCGACTCCCGGGAGGCGAAGAGGTCCACCTCGGCTTGGCCGAAAACTCCCCAAATCGCGCGCACCACCTCGGGATGGAGGCGCCACTCCCCCGGCTGGAGGCGACGGCGGGACAAGGAGTCCACCAGACGGTTCAACTGGCCGGGAAGATAGGCGGCCCGCAGACTCGCAAGACGAGGGGCCGCCCACACAAGAAGACGGCGGGAGGCCTCCAAGAGATGAGCAGACCTCGTGCCCCCCTGGTGGTTGATGTGGTACACGGCGGCAGCGTTGTCTGAACGCACCAGCACGTGCCTTCCCCGTAGGAAAGGGTAAAAGTGCCGGAGAGCCAGGTGAACCGCACGCAGCTCCAGGACGTTGATGTGGACAGCGTGGTCCCGCAGAGACCAGCTGCCCCGAGCAGCCCTGCGCTGCCAGACGGCACCCCATCCCAAGCGACTGGCGTCCGTAGTGACCACCTCGCGACGGACTGGGGCAACCCCCAATGGAACGCCCTCCAACAAGAAAGCCCCGTTCCTCCACGGCGCCAAGGCCACCGCGCACCGGCTGGAGACTCTCAGTAACCGTCGTCGGTGCCGCCTGGCGTCCAGGCGAAAGCCATTCAGCCAACGCTGCAGGGGGCGCAAGAAGAGAAGACCAAGGGGCACGACCGCGGTCAGGGACGTCAGCACGCCCAAGAGACGCAGAAAGGTCAGATACGGACGTACCTGACCCACCGGAAAATGCGAGAGGAGGCGAAGAGCGGCCTCCACCCGACGGGACGACGGTCGAGCCAACATGGCCACCGAGTCCAGAGACACCCCGAGGAAGGTCGCCTGCTGAGAAGGAACCAGACACGACTTCCCCAAATTCACCCTGATGCCCAAGCGATCCACGTGGGCAAGAAGGACTGCCGTATCGCCGTACGCCTGAGCGCGCGACGGCGCACACAGCAGCCAGTCGTCGAGGTAGGGCAGAATCTTCATGCCCACCGACTGGAGGGGAGCCAGACCAGCCCGCACAACACGGGTGAACACCCTCGGGGAAAGGGAGAGCCCGAAGGGGAGCACCCTGAACTGCCAGTGGCGACCCCTGTAGGCGAAGCGGAGAAACCGCCTGTGGCGAGGAGCGACCGGCACATGAAAGTAGGCG
Source organism: Corythoichthys intestinalis (assembly GCF_030265065.1). Classification (NCBI taxonomy): domain Eukaryota; kingdom Metazoa; phylum Chordata; class Actinopteri; order Syngnathiformes; family Syngnathidae; genus Corythoichthys; species Corythoichthys intestinalis. The sequence goes on along the minus strand of NC_080397.1, from coordinate 18,013,025 downwards.
TCCTTCAGGTCCACGGAGGTGAACCACTCCCCCCGGGCGACCACCCGCAATACATCCGCGACGGTCAACATGCGGAACGGAAGTACCTTCAGGTACCGATTGAGGCCCCGCAAATCCAGAACCGGCCGAAAACCGCCGGTCTTCTTCGGAACCAGAAAATAAGTTGAGTAAAAACCCCGGGGGCAAGCCCGGGGATCCACAGGCTCGATGGCCCCCATGGCCAGGAGAGAAGACAGCTCCCGGCTCAGAGCCAGAGCCCTCGCCGGGTCCGAGACAGTAGTCACCCGGACCCGGCGGGACACGGGGGGCCGGCGTCGGAACTGGAGCACGTACCCATGGGTCAAGGTGGATATCACCCAGGGGTCCGAAGCTCGAGCAGCCCAGTACCTGAGCTGCTGGTGGGAAAAAAATCCGACGGCCGGCCCAACGGCCTCAGTCCCTGCCCCTCCGGCCCCGACGGGCCCTGGGGGGCTGGCGGGCGGGATGCCCCGCCTGCGCCCGACGTGGAGGCAAGCGGGCGGGGTCACGAAAGGAATCGGCTGAATGCCGGGAGGCTGGCTGGGCACCATAGCCCCCATCAGGGGAAAGGTGCGCCGCACGGCGAGGACGAAAACCAGCAGAGGGAGCCCCCAGCCCACCTGCAGGAGCGGAGCCCCGACGCAGGCCCGACAGCTGTTGCCTGGTCGCACGGGCCGAAATAGTCCTCTCCAAGGCAGACACCGCCGCCGAGCCAAAAAGATGGCCGGGTTCAACCGGAACGTCACGGAGCGTCCTCCGGGCAGGCTCAGTCAGGGGGGACTGAGCAAGCCACACCTGACGACGAGCCTGCACAAGATAGGACATCGTCCGCCCGAGCTCCCGCGTCACCAGGGCGAACGCGTGCAACGCCGCGTCGCAGAAGCCCACGGCAGAGGTGTCAGCACCGCTCTCGGGCAAGGACGCCGAGAGGGCCAACAAGAGGTGAGCCATGGAATTACCGATGCGCCCAGCACGCGCACCGGCACCATAGGCCCGGAGAATGAGTTCATCCGTCAGCCGACCCTGTGGCTGAGGGCACCGCACAACCGGGCGGAGAGACTCCTCAGGGGACACGATGAGGGATGCAATGGCGGGCTCAACACCCGGCATGCGGTCCAGGCCCACAGCGGCCGGATCATGCATGGCCGCCAGAGCCCGACCATCGGCCGAAAGACGAGAGAGAGCCGCCGGATCCCTCCAGCCCGCATGGAGCTCCCTAACAAAGTCGGCCGAAGCAGGGACCGCAAAATTCGGGGCGGACCGCTGGTGCCGAAAAAATGCGCTCGCCGGCGCCGAAACGGGCCGTTGAGGCAAGTCCAGCTGTAGACGCGCCAACGCGCCGCGCAGCACCGCCAGTATGGAAGCGTCAGGGGAGCCGGCTGACGAGCCCAGCGCAGAGGACGAGGAGCCGAGCTCCGAAGGCACAAACGCCGACTCACCCACGTCATCATGGAACATGGAAGCCGAAGCCGCCAGCGAGACGGCATCGGCCTCCAGGTCAAGGTCGGGCATGCCAGGCGAACGCGGATCAAAAGCAGCCGCTGAGTCACCCGGGGGACGGTCACCCAATAGAGACCGCAACTCAGCCACCTCCCTGCGCAGCCGCTCGACATCAGAGGCGAGCAGCTCGTCAACTTTCGATCTCTTCGGACGGGGGCCGGACGGAGGAGCCGAAGGACCGCGACGCTTCGAGCGCCTAAGCCCAGAAGGGGGCCGCGTCTCAGATGCGGACGGGCCCCCGAGCACGACGGGGGAGGGGGACGAACAAACATCCGCAAACCCCCCGCGTGGGTCGTCAGATAGGCCACAGCAAGCCGCACACCGGTTCAGGGTGTCGGACGGCCCAAGGAGGGAACCGCAGGCCACACAGCAGTGAGAGCCCTCCATAGCGACGCGACCGTGAAAACAGCGAGCCGAGGGAAGGTGGCGCGAACGGCACCTACACGGCAAGCGCAGGCAAGCCAGCAAAAATGCTAACCACAGGTAAGCTAGCGAAAAAGGCTACCCACGGGTAAGCTAGCGAAAAAGGCTAACCACGGGTAAGCTAGCGAAAAAGGCTAACCACAGGTAAGCTAGCGAAAAAGGCAAACCACAGGTAGGCCAGCGACCGATCGCCCACAAGCGGCGGAAAAGCGACGCCACACGGCGAATGCCCGCGCGCGGCCAAACAGGGCGGCACGGAAGCCGACGCGGCGGTCTAGCAACGCGCCGGCGGGGACAATCAAACGGGCGAACGGAGCCGGCGGCCGCGCAAACAGCGGGCCAGCCGTGATCACTCACCCAACACAGACGCCGCCGGCTGGGAGAGGGGTCGCGCACGAAGCCATCACCGGCGCGGGTCGGCAGTAGTCCCAAGTCCGGAAAACGAAACAAGAAGAAAGCCCAAGACTTCCCGATTGCCAATAGAGTGACGCAGCCTTAGGAGGGCGAACCCGCAGCTCCGACTCAAAGTCTAACAAGGCTATACGCGACACAAGTAGCAACTGCCACGCGAGAAGAAAAAAGGGGCTGGTACGAGGTTGACGCCGGAACTTATACCCCGGCAGGAGGTCAACCTGGGGTCACAGGTGACTTTTTTGGTATTAATACTCGCACTGCGCATGCGCGAAGGGATCATTCAGTGCTTTCAGCACCGCCTCTGGCGGTTAGCAGGGATGAAATAGAACTGGTTATGTCGTTCCATGTATGCCTTGCCTGCTAGCATCTTACACCCTGCTGTGATGTGCTGGACTGTCTCAGGGGCCTCTTTGCATAGCCTGCACCTGGGGTCCTGTCTGGTGTGATAGACCCCAGCCTCTATTGCTCTTGTGTTAAGGGCCTGTTCTTGTGCTGCCATGATCAGTGCCTCCGTGTTGTCTTTCATTCCAGCCTTTTCCAGCCACTGGTATGTTTTTCCCATGTCAGCTGCCTCCTCAATTTGTCTGTGGTACACACCATGCAGGGGCTTGTCCATCCATGATAGCTCCTCAGGGTCCTCCTCCTTATTGGGCTTCTGTTGCCTGAGGCATTCACCGAGCAGGTCATCACTGGGGGTCATTTTCATGATGTACTCTTGGAGGGATGTAGTTTCCTCCCGGATCGTGGCTCTGATGCTCACTAGTCCTCGGCCTCCCTCTTTCCGCTTTGTGTAGAGCCTCAGAATGCTGGACTTAGGGTGAAACCCTCCGTGCATTGTAAGGAGCTTCCTTGTGTTGATGTCGGTAGCCTGCATCTCTTCCAGTGGCCAGGATACGATGCCAGCAGGGTATCTGATTACTTGTAGGGCATAGCTGTTAATGGCCTGGATCTTATTCTTGCCATTCAGCTGACTCTTGAGGACCTGCCTCACCCTCTGTAGGTATTTGGTTGTGGCAGACCTTCTAGTTGCTTCGTCATGGTTTCCATTTGCCTGTGGGAACTTGTAGCTGTCCTGCACATCTGTTATGTTGCCTTCAGGTAGTTCAGCCCCTTCAGTTGAGATCACCTTCCCTCTTCTGGATACCATTCGCCCACACTTATCAAGTGCGAATGACATCCCGATGTCATTGCTGTATATTCTCGTTAGGTGGATAAGGGAGTCGATGTCACGCTCGTTCTTGGCATACAGCTTGATGTCATCTATGTAGAGGAGGTGACTGATGGTTGTTCTACTTCGGAACCGGTACCCGAAACCACTCTTGGTGATGATCTGGCTGAGGGGGTTTAGGCCTACTCAAAACAGCAGGGGTGACAGAGCATCTCCTTGGTAGATACCGCATTTGATGCTCACATGTGCAACTGGCTTCAAGTTGGCTTCTAGAGTTGGCTTCCACAGCCTCATCGAGTTCTGGAGGAAGGTCCTTAGTGTCCTGTTGCTGTTATACAGCTTCAAGCATTCCAGTATCCATGTGTGTGGCATTGAGTCATAGGCTTTCTTGTAGTCAATCCAGGCAGTGCACAGGTTGGTGCTCCTAGCTTTGCAGTCCCTGGCGACTGCACTGTCCACCAGTAGTTGGTGCTTGGCTCCCCTGGAGTTATTGCCAATCCCTTTCTGTGCCCTGTGCATGTATTGCTCCATGTGCCTGCTCATTTTAGCCTCTATGATGCCTGATAGGAGTTTCCATGTGGTGCTGAGGCAGGTGATAGGCCGGTAGTTGGATGGTACAGTCCCCTTCTGGGGGTCCTTCATGATGAGGACTGTCCGACCTTGGGTTAGCCACTCTGGGTGGGTCCCCGACCTCAGCAGCTGGTTCATTTGTGCTGCTAGCCGTTCATGGAGTGCAGTTAGCAATAGGCATGAATCTTGTCGGGCCCTGGAGCTGTCCAGTTCTTCATCTTGGACAGTCTTGTCTGGATGTCTGCTGTTGTGATGAGTACTGGGTCTTGTTCTGGGATGTTGCGATGTTCTGACTGCAGGTCTGCCAGCAATGGGGCGTTAGTGTTGTGAGACGCCTCTTTTTCCCAGATACTCTTCCAGTATTGTTCAGTCTCAGCCCTGGGTTGGTCTGCTGTGGTCTTGGTACCCTGCCACTGAGAGTAGACCTTAGCTGGATCTTGGAGAACCTAGTGTCTATTCTCCTGGCCTCTCCTTCTCCTGTGTACCTCTTTAGGCGGCTAGCTAGGGCTGTGAGCCTTTGCTTAGCAGTCTCCAGTGCCTCAGATGTGGACAGCTTTCTGTATTTCTTGGGCAGTTGTTTCTTAGGTTTCACGCCTTTGCTCAGCTCTGTTAGGATGCTAACGTCTTTCCGTGTTGTTCCAATTTTTGCCTCTAGCCTTCGTTTCCATGGAGGCTCCTTCTGGCTACTGGCGCTGCTTATCTTGTAGCCAAGTGACTCTAGGCAGCATATATCAGCTGATTGGTCTCAGTGATGGTGGGGATGTTCAGCAGTGCTGTGTTTACATCCTCCAGCAGAGATTCTGATGGTACATTGTTTGTTAGCCTTGGCAGGTAGGAGGTAGTTGAGTTCCCCCAGGACTTCATGATCTTCTCTCTAAGGTCTGCTGCCCCCCCATTCTCTTCCGCTGCTCTTGCTTGGTACCCAATCTGGATGTTGGGGGTGATGATGAAGTCACCCCCCACTTGACCTGGCGTCCTGGCTCCCCCTTGCCGTAGCATATTTGTACCTTGGATGAGACACATTGTGCCTCATCAATCTCTAACTGTGATAGCAAGTTCTTCCTGCGGATATTAGAACACTGAGCCAGTAGTTATTTCTTGGTCAGTGTGGGATTTCGAAGTAACCATTCTTCCCACGTTCTCTGCATGTACCCCCTTTCGCAGTGGTTGCTGCTGTTGTAGCACTCAATTAACACCCTGTTCTCTGTCCTGCTCCATCTGTGTCTTATTCCAGTAGCCCACTTGATATCAGGTTGTCCTGGTCCCCCAACACCTGACGCGAACCTTGTTAACCCGGGTGACATTCGAGCTGGTATGACTCTATCATTGATTGTTCCGCTCAATGTGAGGTATAGGCATATAGCATGAAGGGCCTTGCCTAAGCACCCACCTGGATATCACTATGCTCCTGACCGGGGTTTGGACCTCCCGTACCAAAGTCAGCGCTATTACCACTGAGCTATCCAGCTGCATATATATATATATATATATATATATATATATATATATATATATATATATATTTGATGCACTGCCAATGGGTTCCCAATAGTTGTTCTCCCCACTGTATATACTGTATATATATATATATGCATATATATATATATATACAGTGCCTTGCAGAAGTATTCGGCCCCCTTGAATCTTGCAACCTTTCGCCACATTTCAGGCTTCAAACATAAAGATATGAAATTTAATTTTTTTGTCAAGAATCAACAACAAGTGGGACACAATCGTGAAGTGGAACAACATTTATTGGATAATTTAAACTTTTTTAACAAATAAAAAACTGAAAAGTGGGGCGTGCGGCGAAAGGTTGCAAGATTCAAGGGGGCCGAATACTTTTGCAAGGCACTGTATATCCCTCGCCCCTTCACGCCCTAAGTCCATCGCCGATTTTTTTTTCAATTAAAAAAATTTAAAAAATAAATACAGTATTATATAGAACTGTCCTGATCCGATCACGTACGCTCTCACTCTCCCTCCTGCTGCTCTTCTTGGACAGGCAGTGAACTGGAGTTGCTTGTTAAAGTTAACGATGATTGACAGGCGTTAAGGTTTGATCTTGAAAGAGAAGCTTGGAAGCCACAACATCCAAGTGCCGAATGTGTCAATCATCATTTAGATTGTTGAATACTTGCTGTGGCAGCTCATTGTGTGCAAGTGAGCAGCGTGAAAGGATTTGAGTAGATTCACTCAATGAAGCTTTTAAAAAAATAAGCATTTTTCGACATTTTTCTTGTTTAAAAATAATTCGGTGTGACAGTAACATGTTTAAATTTATCATAATTATTACATTTGAAGTGCTTAAAAACCATTTATTAAAATATACATAAACGTTTTTGTTTTTATTTTTTTAATTATACTTCGAGGAAAAAAGTAAAAGAAACCTGTCTTATATACAGTGGGGCAAATAAGTATTTAGTCAACCACTAATTGTGCAAGTTCTCCCACTTGAAAATATTAGCGAGGCCTGTAACTGACAAGATGGGTAAACCTCAACCATGGGAGACAGAATGTGGGAAAAAAATGAAAATCACATTGTTTGATTTTTAAAGAATTTATTCGCAAATCATGGTGGAAAATAAGTATTTGGTCAATACCAAAAGTTCCTCTCAATACTTTGTTATGTACCCTTTGTTGGCAATAATAGAGGCCAAACGTTTTCTGTAACTCTTCAAAAGCTTTTCACACACTGTTGCTGGTATTTTGGCCCAGTCGTCCATGCAAATCTCCACTAGAGCAGTAATGTTTTGCGAGTGTCATTGGGCAACACGGACTTTCAACCCCCTCCACAGATTTTCTATGGGGTTGAGATCTGGAGACTGGCGAGGCCACTCCAGGACCTTGAAATGCTTCTTACGAAGCCACTCCTTTGTTGCCCTGGCTGTGTGTTTGGGATCATTGTCACGCTGAAAGACCCAGCTACATCTCATCTTCAATGCCCTTGCTGATGGAAGGAGATTTTCACTCAAAATCTCTCGATACATGGCCCCATTCATTCTTTTCTTTACACAGATCAGTCGTGCTGATCCCTTTGCAGAAAAACAGCCCCAAAGCATGATGTTTCCACCCCCGTGCTTCACAGTGGGTATGATGTTCTTCAGATGCAATTCAGAATTCTTTCTCCTCCAAACAGGAGAGCCTGTGTTTCTACCAAAAAGTTCTATTTTGGTTTCATCTGACCATAACACATTCTCCCAGTCCTCTTCTGGATCATCCAAATGCTCTTTAGCGAACCGCAGACGGGCCTGGACGTGTATTGGCTTCAGCAGGGGGACACGTCTGGCAGTGCAGGATTTGAGTCCCTGGCGGCGCATTGTTTTACTGATAGTAGCCTTTGTTACTTTGGTCCCATCTCTCTGCAGGTCATTCACTAGGTCCCCCCGTGTGGTTCTTGGATTTTTGCTCACCTGTTATCATTTGGATGCCACGGGGTGGGATCTTGCATGGAGCCCCAGATCGAGGGACATTATCAGTGGTCTTGTGTGTCTTCCATTTTCTAATAATTGCTCCCACAGTAAATTTCTTTACACCGAGCGAAGAGTGAAGAGTTACAGAAAACGTTTGGCCCCCGTTATTGCCAACAAAAGGTACATAACAAAGTATTGAGATGAACTTTAGGTATTGACCAAATACTTATTTTCCACCATAATTTGCAAAAAAATTCTTTAAAAATCAAACAATGTGATTTTCCGGGGGGGGGGGGGGGGGGTTCACATTCTGTCTCTCATGGTTGAGGTTTACCCATGTTGACAATTACAGGCCTCTCTAATCTTTTCAAGTAGGAGAACTTGCACAATTGGTGGTTGACTAAATACTTATATGCCCAATGTATATATACGTATCTCTTTCCAACGCTAAATCTGAATAAATACATCGAACACACACACACACACACAAATATAAATACTGTAAGCTCCGCCTCTACT